>NC_091059.1:86131177-86459677 GCF_000393655.2 Nicotiana sylvestris | reverse complement strand
GAATTGATTGAACCCTCTTTGGAGCGTTGACTCAGGTGGTAAAGTGAGATAAGAGGTAAAAGTGAAAGAAAGAGAAAGAATTATTGAATTGCTCCCTTGCCGGGATGCTTGTTGCTTTGTTTACTATCTCCCTTGCCGGGATACTAAGATTATTAATATTGTTCCTTTGCTGGGTTTTTAACTGCTTAATTGTGCTCCCTTGCCGGGAGTTAGCTATTTATTTGTATACCCTTGCCGGGATTTCTATCATTATTTGTCTACTCCCTTGCCCATTGTTTGTGATTGTTGCTTGGGTGAGGAAGAGTGATAAAGCACGAAGGGTGATGTCATGCCGCACGATGTACCATTTCGTGCCGATTTTATTGATTATATGGTGAGGAAAGAGAATAAAAGCACGAAGGGTGATGTCGTGCATATTTCATTTATATGATTGCTTTGGTGAGGACGAGAGCGTAAAGCACGAAGGGTGATGCCGTGTATTTGTTGCTTTCTGATTCTTTGTTGATATCCGAGTTATGTTATTTCTTTCATTACTTCTTCTTATTTGATTTACTTCGAGGTTTTAGATTTCTTACCCTATTTGCCTTGTGATTATTGTTTGGGTGAGGAAGAGCGTAAAGCACGAAGGGTGATGCCGTGTATTGTTTTGATAAGGACTAGAGTAAAAGCACGAAGGGTGATGCCGTGCAAATTGTTGACTTTTGATTCTTGTTGACATTCTGGCTTTGTTACTTCTTTCTGTTATTGAGGATTTCTATTTGAAACTGTTAGCTCCCCATAGCATGCTCCCGCCCTTAGCTGTTTAAATTCTGTATATTTCCTTCTATTGCATATATCTGCACAGGTTGTTTTTGGTAGGTCCTGTCTAGCCTCGTCACTACTTCGCCGGGGTTAGGCCAGGCACTTGCCAGCACATGGGGTCGGTTGTGCTGATGTTACACTCTGTGCATCGTTTTGCATAGATCCAGGAGCAGCTTTTGGACCTCAGCAGTAGGATTTGATCAGGAGATGACTTCAGTCCAGAGACACCGAGGTAGCCTTACTGATGTCTGCAGGCCCGGAGTCTCTATCTCTTTATTCAGTTTGTTATCTTTTGTACCGAAACAAACAGTTTATAATTTTATTTCAGACGATTGTATTTAGTAAATCTTAGAAGTTCGTGAGCATTGTGACACCAATCTTGGGTAGAGGATTATGTTAAACTTTCCGCATTTATATTCAGTTTTTATATAAGTTAAGACTTCCACTTGAAATTTTAATTATGTTGCCTTTATTACATGTTGATAATTATGGAAAAGAATGTGTGTTAAACGGAAGGTAATTTAAGTTGGCTTGCCTAGCTCCTATTAGTAGGCGCCATCACAACCCCGAGGGTGGGAAATCCGGGTCGTAACTTTGTTCGACCCTATAATTCTCGGTATATATATATAGAGAATTGCTCTGGCATAGTAGGCTCGCTCATAGGCACTCGGTCATACTAGGCTCTGTATCTCATCCATGTTGGGCTCGCTTATAGGCGCTCGGCCACAGTAGGCTTGGTATATATCTTACCATCTGATAAGAGGTTGCCCAATAGGGGCCTACCCATTGATTATAGCTCGATGGTAATGAAAATAATTTAATACTGTATATATAAACTCTCTGCTCTCTTGACTAGAAGAAGGAAACACTCAATTGAATATGAAGTCTCGATAAGGAGAATATTGTAACTTATGATACTCGAAAATGTACATAAATTCAGGAATATGAATTTCTCTTTATGCCTCGTTATAAAACTCATGTGGTTACGAGATCATGCCAAAATGAAGGAAGGACTTAGCCTTAACATACTTGGGGTAGAAAAAAATCTGTATGATATTCTTGGAGAAGGTGGCAACGACTCCCTAACAATCACCAAATCTCACGTTGCTAATTGTGCTAAGAAACCTCGTTGGATTTTTTTGTTGAGGAAATAACGTTATCAATGTAGTAATTTGATTGAAGTGCTTTGAGAATGAAGTTTATTGAATGCCTATAAGAATGGCTAACGTCCTTTTGTCACTTCTGATTGTAATATTTGATATGGAAAATATAAGTAATAAAATGAATGTGCACTAATACATTAGTTGCCACCTAATAAAGATTAATCAAGAGTCATATAGTTAAGGAGTGGCTTGCTGCCACGTTACTCTTTTCCATATTTATCCAAATAGTTCTTTAATTAATTGGATAATATCCCATTACAATATAATTAACCAATTACCCGCATAATTAAGAATTGTCTCAAATTACATAAAATTCTACTTATTTTTAATACAGTTTATACATCCTACTATCATGGTCATATGGTACCTTGTATGGTACTAGTCCATAAATATCGGTATTATTTCTCGGCTCGTATTTTATCCCAACATGCCAAACTTGGACAAAAATTTATTTTTCTTGGCTTGTTTCCCCGCTCACCTTCACGAATTTACTCATAATTTATTTGAAATAGCATAATCCTTATAATCTCAAAATAATCTTTTCCTTAGACTGATGTCAATTACCTTACAAAAAATTCAACGTACAATACTACAGGGTGCAACATCATCGTAATATAATACTGTAGGATGAAATATCAACGTAATATTGCGCGGCGTAACATCATTCCCCCCTTTGGAACATTTGTCCTCGAATGTTGACCGATGCTCTTATCATTTTCATAACTTATGGCTCTTGTGAATACCTTAATACTCTCCTTGTCATTTAGGTAGTTGTTTTGTGAATAAATCCAAAGGCCAGGGCATTCCCCCATTTAGGCCTCTTTCCCATGCCATGACTTGTGATCGTATTCCTTCCAGTCTCGTAACTGTTGCTACCTCCTATCATGTAGCCTCTACGATACTGACCTTGTAAGTGTGCCTATGTGACTCTTCTCTTCTCTTTCCTCCATGTTTTAGCCAATCTCTAGGTTTCACATTGTGAACATATACAAAATTAGGTCAAGTCGAGGTCTGCTACCAAACTACAGGTTACTCTCGTTGCTTGTCCTATATGCATAAAGCTAAGTCATTAAATGCCCCTTTATTACTGTTTATCATAATAATGACGGCCTAATCTCATCTCATACTTTGTGACTTTTATCCATCCATTGTTGATTCATCTTAATACCGATAACTTGGCCTCTTATGTACCACTACCGCTAGGGCTCACGTCTTATCGGGGAACATCTAAAATGATTAGAATGATCCACCTGGGGCGATACTATACTTCCATCACCGTATTTTATAGAATTACAATGTGACTTACCTTACGTGTGTATCTTAATCCTGTAAATTCATGAAATCATTACTCTATCGCATCCCAAACGTCATCCCTCATCTATCACAATTACCCCTTTATTCTATTACCAGGGCATCGTTCCACCTCTTCTAAATGCCACTAGTCTTAGACTCATTTGAGTTCATTCAGGCTATTTTGTGCTTTCTATAGTTTAGAGAAACCATCAGCTCTCTTGTTTCGTGGGTTTAATCCCAAGGACTTATCCATTCTCATCACCTTCTTACTCGCCCTTTCTTATCCTCACTTTGCCTTCCTAAAACCTTGTCTCTTTACCATACTTTAACTTGTGACCTACACATATCTAGTTATATTACTCACAAACTTCCTTCGACTTTCTTGCACTATAGACTTCCTTGTGTTATTTTGCAATGCCAAGCGAGACATCACATCGTCTTTAACTCTTCTTTACCATACCTCTCATTACCTAGAAACCATGGGCTTGAAATTATGCATCTGATTACATTGTTATCACTCCTAAATACTGAATCACAGCGCTTCTAGCCTTCTATTTGAAGTATGAACTATTTATAAGCTTCTGCATTTGAGTATCTCATACGTTATCCACCTTTACCTTACATACCTTAAAGTCGCACATCACATCTTCTATCCCTTGCATGACCTCCCTTCCACACACGTGTAATTCACATCCACAACATGAAGCTCTATTTCCACACTTGCACCTTTGGTGCATACACAATCTGGTGGGAGCTTCATACTGACTTCTTGTGAGGCTGGTATTCTTCTAACGCCCTTATAGTATATGGCTACTGTACTATCTCTCTTTTACCTCTAATATTTAAGGGTGACCCTACAATGTTCTCAATCATGAAGTCTATTATTTTTTAGGTCCAACAATCAGACTCCTGATTTACTTAGTTGGAGTAACTCTTTTGTTTCATCTGCCCTCTAATCAACCTTTATGTAGGATTAAGATATCTTCCGATTTGCGGCTCATGGCATAAGTTATTATTGTATCCCTTCATGGACGCTATGGAATATCCATGATACAATCTTAACAATTCAATCCTTTATCTATGACCTTGGCTCAATTCTTTCTTTTAACCTATACCGAAATCTTCTATGGTTGTATGATTGTCAACATATATGCCACATGGATAATACTCCAAAATCTTAGGTACATTCATTATGTAATTATCTCTAGATCATTGATCGAATAATTCCTTTTATTCCTTCTCAACTTTCTTTAAATGGAAGCAATTGCTTCTCCTGCTTGTTCTGCCACTCGTTACATGAATACTTGGCTTATTTTAGTGCCCACACATATTGGAAATCCATACAACCCATATGATCTTGAATATCACCTATATATATATATATATATATATATATATATATATATATATATATATCCTCTTCCCGTTCATTAGCCACGATAGGTGCCACTTGCTGATTGAATGCATACAATGTTGTTATGAGACTGTTATAACATGACCGTTTCCTCTTTAGGTCACTGTACTTATGTTAAAGCCTTCTTCCTTATTTCCTACGCTAGTCTTTCATTTTAGTACTTATGGAGGACCCTCTGATTCTTGCAAGGCTGCGAGCTTATTATATCGTATACTCGACGGGATTTTTGATTTTCGTACTCACATATAAAATTCCTTAGTTACTTACCTCCATACTTATATGCTTGTACAGTTGCTCCTGAACTGAAGTTTGGACTGCCTTCCCTTAACACTCATACGGTATCTTTAACTACCCCAACCCCTATCTGAATATTTCTCAAGGTCACGATGTCATATCTGCGAGATTGAATTTCCTATATTGGGGTTCATTCCGTTTATCTTGCACGATCTATTGATTGTCTGTATCCTCTTATCTAGCAATAACTAGGCTATTCCTGAATCAACCACTAGCTAATCATCTGCCCACTCTCATATCAATATTCCGCATAATATAACTTGGGTTAATTTCTTTGTCTTAACTTACGTCTCGTACTGACTCCTTATTTATCAATAACATTTGGGGCAGGAACCCTTACTTCCTTTCCTTGACATCATGTTTGCCTAAGGTTCTGGAATGGTAGCATATCTGTAGGCTTTGAATAAGTGCAATCTCATTCCTTTTTCATTCATTTTTTCTTATCGCATTCTTCCTTAACCATTCTATAATTACTAGAACCGTTTAATTTTGACTTAATTCCACATTACTCCATATTCTTGCCTTTAGGGTAGTGCTAAGATTTAGCACTATGACGATCTACCTATAAATGTTTTACCTCTTCATCTTTGGCGTCTTTACACATCATCGATGGCCTTTACTCACCTTGCGGTAATCCTTCTGTACCAAGGATAAAAAATTCCTTACTTACGAGGGTGAACAATATAAGGAACAAAGCAAGAGACTCCAAGAAAGAAAACTAAATCATAGATACGAAAGTTTCCCTACAAAGGGGCTGGCTTCAACAAACCATAAGGGATGGCCTGTCAAGCTACACAAACAGTTAATTTTTTTATGGTTGCAAAAGTTTTCCTACAAAGGAGCTTGCTTCAACAACCCATAAGGGACGGTTTGCCAAGCTACACAACTCAGAAAACTTTTGTACCATAACCAACGTTAGCTGTTTATATCTTAGAAAACTTTCGTACTATAATAAGATAACATTCAAACAGTATTCTTACTCTATTTTCATATATGGACCGGCCTTTCCATCCATTCGAAAGAAAGAACAAGAGGGAAATTAGAAAGCACTCATATTTAATATATCACAAAAGATTTACAAAGGTTACAAGATGATGCTACAACTACTAAAAGACCTCCTTTATATAGGACTAGGAGGTTATTACAGGACAAACTTTCATGATAAAATAAACCTATCTTACATGACAAACTTATCTACAAGCGGGTCCCTCTTGGCATGTGAAGGACTTTAGGCAAAACAACTAAAACACACCTGAAAACATGTGAAAGGGGTGAAATATACATGGTGTAGCATGTGAAAGTATGTGGGAGCATGTGACGCTATGTGAAAGTATTGTGTTGCATATGGAGGCATGTGGAAGTATGTGAAAACAAGTGGAAGTGGGGCCCAAATAGTATGGAAATATGTGAGAATTTGTCTTGGCATGGTTATGATATTTTTGAGGGTTTTTTGGGTAGGTAATGTAGGATTATGGTGGGATTAGCAGGGATTTGGATAATTATCCTTCATTGATTCTAGGGTTGTCTTCTAGGCATCTTTTCAAAGACCTTGTGTAATAATGCCTGGAATTTGACGGTCCTTCTACGTTGTGTTCTTTCTCCTTTGGATTGAGAGATGTAATTCGCAACTTTATTTTAGAAATGTCGTGAATGATCTTTTCTCGGATGACTTCATATGGGGTTTGATATTCTTTTGCTGCTTCCCGGACTCTTTCCCAGTGAGGATGAGTGTTGGTATAATTCCAGCTTGTCCAATCTTTTGGCCATATCTCTCTCGGGATGCGCCTATTTTGGTGAAAAGGAGTCTTTGTGCCTCGCTATATTCTTCCTCTATTGATAAAATGGACACGGGACATTTCCACCAGAATGATGCCTCTGCTTGCACCTGGACTTTTCCATTAATGATGTTCACTGGCCTATGGAACATGAATATCTTTGATGTGTAGGAATTGCTGAAACATTTCATCCAATATCTTCTAGGCTTGAACCATAGTAAAATTACTTTAAGAGCTGGTGCAGTGTTATCAAAATCCTTGAAGACGTTGCATTTGGATTCCATGAAAATATAATACTGATGGCATAGGTACCAGAAAAACCATAATAGTTCCTGTGGGAAATCGTTGACTTGAGCTATGAATATATGGCAGAACGGGTATTCTGGATTGACCCCATATGGATTTAGAATGGATCCTCCATGTTGCCGGAGAACTTGGAGCTCATAATGAGTTCTTCTTTCCATAATAATTGACGGATCAAAGGGATCCATAAGGTTTAACAACTCAGGTGGATGGTCTATTAGCTTTGATGAACATGTTCCTGGTATACTTTAGAGCATGAAGATGTGGCTAATCAGCTTTTGCTTTGACTTCAGTTTTGCTGGGAGAATATTATACTTTATTTCCAGGTGCCTGACATGATATTTGTATGGAGAGAACCATTGAGCCCACTTGAGAATCTGAGGATCGAGAATAATTTTTGCATTTAGCTGAATCATCTTAGGGAAGGCCTTCATATCCATCTCTATTAGAAATTCTGTATGAAGAAGGAAGAAATTAAATTTCTTGATTCCATTCTTTAATGCAAGAATTTCCTTGAAAGTGGAGTGATAATATTGCTCGACATCTGTCACACCTCCTTTTTCCGCCCCCGCGAGGGTACAGGAGTTTTTTCCAATTAAAGGACAATCGAAAGGGGATTTGTTTGTTTATTTCAGAGTCGCCACTTGGGAGATTTAGGCTGTCCCAAGTCACCAATTTTAATCCCGAATCGAGGAAAAGAATGACTCCATATTACAGTCTGCGTACCAGAAATCCGGATAAGGAATTCTGTTAACCCGGGAGAAGGTGTTAGGCATTCCCGAGTTCCGTGGTTCTAGCACGGTCGCTCAACTGTTATATTCGGCTTGATTATCTGATTTTATACAAATATGAACTTATGTGCAAATTTTATCTTTTTACCGCTTTCATAATTGTTATTATTATTTTTACAAGAATGTGAACATCGTTTAAAAACATGTCTTTGGATTGCGTCACATAAAATGCACCCGCGATCCGGAACGTATTTTTATTCAATGTTTTAGGATTTGGATTTGGGTCGCATGAAATGCACACCCGAGTTTAAGAAGGTAAGCTTATTAAAATGTACGCCTAAAGCAATTAGCGTATTATTATTTCTAGGTAAGGCCGTGGAATTTTGCTAAACGGCTCATCCCAAAGTTTAATTAATTTTAATTAAACATTTATCGAGGGCCCCACAATTTTGTATTTTTATTCGGCGAGGCTCGTCTCATTTATTTTTAAAAGACAATCCTAAAATGCCTACATTATTCTCTATTAAATTTGTCTATACAAAATAAAATTAAAAAAATGTCTTAATTTATTTACATGCTGAAATTAACCAATAATATTTAACTAAACAACATTCCTCCAAGTTCAAAAATGATCTATTTTTTATGAACTAACGCGTTTTTTGAGACATGGTAATCATCCAACAATAGCGAATTAACTAGACGAAGTTACTACACCATTTTTTTATTTTTAGGCAATATATAGATAGTTCGTCCGTTAAGCTATCATCTGATGTTTCACTATATATATTAAACAACTACATGATTCTGACTAGAGTAAGCTAAACGATTTATATATACAAATAAAATTTAGAATATAATTAAAATAAATCTGGAACTTCAACTCTTCATTTTCGTATTCATGCTACATGTTTCAGTTTACAATAACCAGTGTGTCAGTTGTGTACTTGATATTGGAAGCAAAAGAAAATGAAGATGAGAATCAGCAGCAGTAATAACAATACAACACAGCAACAACTGTCCAGCAACAGTAACAACCCAGGAACAGAGTTTGCAAACCGGTGGAGTAGTAATCCCAAAACAAAAGCTTCAAGCTTTGATGAAGCAACAACAATTAATGCTGATTTCAAACAATGAAAGAAAGCAGAAGATTTTTTTTCGTTTTTTTTTATTTGAAAGTTTTAATATTTTTCGGAATTTTCTTTCTCTCTTAAATATTCAGCTCTTTTTTTTCTCTTTGTCCGTTCTTTTTTCTGTCTATTCTCTGTCTCCTTCTTTTTCCAAAATCTGATTCAAGACCTCTCTATTTATTTCACATCCCAAACCCTTTAATTCATTAATAAAACCACACTTTCTCCAACCAAACCCATTATCTTCACACTCATCCTCCACTACATTAAACTAATATATCAAACCAACCCATTACATCTTGTCCCCCATGCCTACCATAAACAATTACCATATTCCCCTCCACTACATTTTGTCTTGTCCCCCATTTATATTAAACAACTATATCACCCACACCCCATTACATTTTGTCCCCCATACTTAACATAAAGAATTATTCAAAAATGTTCAATTACCAAACTACCCCTCCGACCTTATTGCAATTACCATTTTACCCCGAATGTACTGCAATTTACCAAACTACCCCCATCAGCTATAACAAATCCAATTAATCAAACTCAACCAAAATATAGCCAATATGACCAATTTCTACACAAATTCAAACAACAAATCATATGAACACGGATGAACAACACAACAACAATATCACATGAACACAAATTGAACAACAAAGAACAACTAAAATTTTGATTGAACAATATTTTTAGCAACAAACAAACCTACTTTCAGATTCAACAACAACAACAACAAACAAGTATATTCAGATTTCTAAATTCAATAATTATTTGAACTTAAAATCAACTCTAACAACATTACAACCAACAATTCCTATATTAAACTTAAACAAGATTATGAGACAAACTCAAGAAATAATCATAAATGATAAACAATAAACAAGAAAAATCAAACTTATACTAATTTCGGATTCAAGAACAATCAAACAAAGTATGGACATGAATTAAATCTATTTTAAACAAAAAAAAACATGACGGATTCAAATGATTAAACCAACATACTTCCCTATTACAACTAAATTCTTTTAGGCAAATAACAAAACAAAACCTAAGAAGAAACAATTATGAATTTAAACTTGAACTTAACAATATTAACAATTTTTGAAAAATACATAGAACACATGAAACAAATTGAAGAAATAATTAATTAAACTTCAATTTGAATCTAACAAATATTAAACTAACAATTTCACATGAACAACTGAAAAATTAACAAAACAATGAACATGAACAAAACAAAAATCAAACATCTATCGATTTTAGATTCGAGAAATATCAAAACAAAATACGGACAAAAATAAAACTCAAAATCTACTAACCGGATCGAAACGACGAACAACGACTAACCAACGACGACCTCGGACTATGTAGGGACTGTTTTGACGACCCCCAACCAAAACTCGAACAGAAAACTCGACGTACCGGACCTCGACTCAGTGAAAGACCCTCGAACTTTGACGAAACGAAGAAGATGAAGCAACAGCAGAAGCAGAAACGTGAAGCAGAAGCAGCTGGCCATGGCGAAGAAGCAGTAAAATCATCAAAGTTTTCAGCAGGGCTGCCAGTTTTCTCAACAATAACCTCCTTTTTCTTTTCATCAATCTTGAATATCATATATCGATGAACCTTCTTCCTCTTCAGCTCCAAGAATGCATTTTTTCCGTGATCAGCTACACCCATGCCAGAAGAGGCATTTTTTTAACAAAGAAAATCTTGCTCTTTTGGCAATTCTCTGAAGTCACAAAATCAAAGTCATACACTGCATATCGACAATCATTTCAGGCAAAGAAGCAGCAGCGGTCGCGTGCAGTAGCATTTTATGTTGGAGTAGCAGCAGCGGCGACGCAGCGGCAGCAGCAGCGGCGACACAACAACGGCAGGCAGCAGCGAAACAGAAACAAGAGCAGCTTGGTCGGAGAAGAGAACGAAGCAGCAGCGCGACGGGTTGATGACGAAACACGAAGAAGAAGTAGCAGCTGGTCGTTTGGATGGAGCAGCTATGGGCAGCAGCTATGGGAGCTGGAAACGCAGCATGAAGTGAGGAAGAAGAAGCAGCGACGTTCAACGTGAACTTGAAAAAGAAGAAACCCTCGCGATCTTGAAGAAGAAGAAGAAACACGGGCAGTAGGTGTATGTGTGTGTGTGTGTGAAAGAGAAGAGGCGGGGGAAGGGTAGCCATTGATGCTAGGGAGGGGAGCTTGAGGAAGAAGAAAGAAAATGAGGGGGGTGGCGGATAGCTTAGTCTTAGGGTTTTCTTGTTTTTTTTTGTTTTGTTTTATGAAAAATGAAAGAAAAGGGGGTTTGGGTCTGTTTGGGTTATGGACTGGGTCGACCCAGTTCGAAATGGACTGGGTCGTTTGGGAAGATTGGATATTTTTTGGGCTCGTGGCTTGAATTTGAAGAAGAGGCCCAATTCCGATTTTTTATGTATTTTTTGCTCTCTTTTCTTTTACTTCCTAATTAATAAAACTAAAATTCTAAATTAAATTATAAACTAAACTATCTTTAAAAAAACTAATTAACTCTAAAAATAATTATTGCACATTTAAATAGCAATTAACGACAAAAATTGCACAATTTAGACGTTTAAATGCTAAACATGCAACGTACATTTATTTTATGATTTTTTAATTTTTGTAAAACAAACTTAATTACTAACAATTGTAGAATTAAATCTTACATGCAAAATGCGACATATTTTTGTATTTTTATTAATTTAACAAATAAACATGCACAGACAAATACAAATAATTATTCAAAAAATATCACAAAATATCACAAAATTGCACACCAAGGAAAATCATTTTATTTTTGAATTTTTTGGGAGTAATTCTCATATAGGGCAAAAATCACGTGCTTACAGCTGCCCCTCTTTGCCCGAAGACACGAAGGGTTTTCGTGCAAAGATAAAGCGAGCGATTTTTGCCCATCCGAGTACTCCGTATGAAGCATTTTTTGAAATAGATTTGACCGAACCTTTGCTTCAGAGGTTTCCTACATATCCTAGGATGAACAGGAATCAGGTCGATGTAGTTCGGGAAGTTTTGGTAGTTGGGACTACCGTGGGACTGCAATGTTACTGTTGTTGCATGCTATTACCACTGCTTACCGATCTCCTTGTTACACCGTGCTTAAAAGAAAATAAGAAACTAGGCTAGATTGCAATTTGTTCTTGTTGCCTTGCTTTCTTGTCTGCTTGTGTTTCTTCCAGTGCTTTCTTCCGATGCTTTTCTTCCTTTTGATACATGCACTTGAGTTTGTGCTGGGACCTCTTGTTGCAACCTTCTGCTTCCCGGTTCTAGGGATTTTTATTGTTTCCTGCTGGGGATTCCTGTTGTAACCCTCTGTTTTACTGTCTTCTGACTTGATCTTGAAATATATTCCTCTGTTGTATGGGCGGGCTCCCAACTTCAATATTTGAAAAGTAATACTGAAATGTATTCCTCTGTTATATGGGCGGGCTCCCAACTTCAACACTTGAAATGAAAAGACTGAAATGTATTCCTCTGTTCTATGGGCGGGCTCCCAACTTCAACACTTGAAATGAAAAGACTGAAATGTATTCCTCTGTTCTATGGGCGGGCTCCCAACTTCAACACTTGAAATGAAAAGACTGAAATGTATTCCTCTGTTCTATGGGCGGGCTCCCAACTTCAACAACAACTTTAAAAACAAAATGCCATTCCTTTCTTTAGGTTGGCGAGATTTCAACAACTTTTAAAAACGTCTTTCCTCTCTTCAGGCGGGCTCCTGACTTCAAACAAACAACTTTTAAAATAAACGTCATTCCGTTCTTCAGGCGGGCTCCTGACTTCAAATAAACAACTTTTAAAATAAACGCATTTCCTCTCTTCAGGCGGGCTCCTGACTTCAAACAAACAACTTTTAAAATAAACGCCATTCCGTTCTTCAGGGGGGCTCCTGACTTCAACCAATAATGTCAAAAATAAATCGCCATTCTGTTCTTCAGGGGGGCTCCTGACTTCAACCAATAATGTCAAAAATAAATCGTCATTCTGTTCTTCAGGGGGGCTCCTGACATCAACCAATAATGTCAAAAATAAATCGCCATTCTGTTCTTCAGGGGGGTTCCTGACTTCAATCAATAATGTCAAAAATAAATTGTCATTCTGTTCTTGAGGGGGGCTCCTGACTTCAACAACAACTTTGAAAATAAATGCCATTCTGTTCTTCAGGGGGGCTCCTGACCTTGAAATTTGAATTGTATTCCCTTATTCTCCAGGTGGGCTCCTGATTGCTGATACTTCAACTGTTCTTTCCTTGTTCTCCAGGTGGACGCCTGATTGCTGATACTTCAATTGTTCTTCCTTGTTCTCCAGGTGGATGCCTGATTGCTAATACTTCCATTGCTCTTCCTTGTTCTCCAGGTGGACGCCTGAATGCTAATACTTCCATTGCTCTTCCTTGTTCTCCAGGTGGACGCCTGATTGCTGATACTTCAACTGTTCTTCCTTGTTCTCCAGGTGGACGCCTGATTGCTGATAGTTCAACTGTTCTTCCTTGTTCTCCAGGTCGACGCCTGATTGCTGATACTTCAAGTGTTCTTCCTTGTTCTCCAGGTGGACGCCTGATTGCTGATACTTCAACTGTTCTTCCTTGTTCTCCAGGTGGACGCCTGATTGCTAATACTTCCATTGCTCTTCCTTGTTCTTCAGGTGGACGCCTGATTGCTGATATTTCCCCTATTCTTCCTTGTTCTACAGGTGGACGCCTGATTGCTGATACTTCGACTGTTCTTCCTTGTTCTCCAGGTGGACGCCTGATTGCTGATACTTTGACAATTCTTCCTTGTTCTCCAGGTGGACGCCTGATTGCTATTTCTTCCATTGCTCTTCCTTGTTCTCCAGGTGGACGCCTGATTGCTGATATTTCCCCTATTCTTCCTTGTTCTCTAGGTGGACGCCTGATTGCTGATACTTCGACTGTTCTTCCTTGTTCTCCAGGTGGACGCCTGATTGTTGATACTCCAACTGTTCTTCCTTGTTCTCCATGTGGACGCCTGATTGCTGATACTTCGACTGTTCTTCCTTGTTCTCCAGGTGGACGTCTGATTGCTGATATTTCCCCTATTCTTCCTTGTTCTCCAGGTGGACGCCTGATTGCTGATACTTCGACTGTTCTTCCTTTTTCTCCAGGTGGACGCCTGATTGCTGATACTTCGATTGTTCTTCCTTGTTCTCCAGGTGGACGCCTGATTGCTAATACTTCCATTGCTCTTCCTTGTTCTCCAGGTGGACGCCTGATTGCTGATATTTCAATTGTTCTTCCTTGTTCTCCAGGTGGACGCCTGATTGCTGATATTTCAATTATTCTTCCTTGTTCTCTAGGTGGACGTCTGATTGCTATTTCTTTCATTGCTCTTCCTTGTTCTCCAGGTGGACGCCTGATTGCTGATACTTCAACTGTTCTTCCTTGTTCTCCAGGTGGACGCCTGATTGCTGATACTTCAATTGTTCTTCCTTGTTCTCCAGGTGGACGCCTGATTGCTAATACTTTAACTGTTCTTCCTTGTTCTCCAGGTGGACGCCTGATTGCTGAGGATAATACCACTAGGGGAGTCTCCTTTCTTCCCCTCCTTCAAATTTTTTTTTTCTTTTTTTTTTCTCTCAACACTGCTGGGGATAAAAGTGTTATCTTCTTGGGATAACGTTGTTGAGGATAACGCTGCTGGGGAATTTTATCCCTTCAAATCGATGCTTCATTCTTCTGGAAGCTGCTAGGGATGATAATGGCTTTTGCTTTTTCTAAACACCAGTTTCATCTCTTGGTTCTGTCTGCTGGGGATACAACTCCTTTTATTAAACTTGTTATGCTGGGGGGTAAAACTGGTTCAAAGACCACTTCCCTTGAGGCTGGTGTTATCTTTATTCTTCCTCGAATGGGTACCTGACTTCCAGAAAATTTTCTAAATGAAAGGAAAATTTTCTGCCCCAGTTTGACAGTCTCCCTTATGGCATGCATTTCTGTCATCAATGCCATTTCCTTTACCTGTTTCAAATCAAACAAAATTTGTTAGTTTAAAACGCGGTGGTTGGTTGTGATACTCCTACTGGGGATGGCTTTCCTTTTCTCCTTCCTTGCTCTGCATTCCACAAAAACTTGTTGGGGACGATATTATTTGCTGGGAATGATCCCTTTCTGCTGGGGATATCCCTCTTCTTTTGTGGCATAATTCGGAAACTGTCATTTTCCCGACCTTTTAGTCTCGTATGAATTTCCCAAATCAAGCCCATTGTTCTTCTTGATTTGTCCACGGACCTTGGCCTTGAGGTTTATAACATTTGATTTCGGCAAGGGTATCCCTCTTGACACTCGTCAATCCTTTTGTCAATTCCCTTTTGCTGGGGATATCTTTCTTGACACTGGCCTTGCGTTTGTTCCTTGCTGACTATACCACTTGGATGTACTAGTCAGATTTCGTCTTGCATAATTGGAAAGCTGATGGCCTATTTTGAAGTCATTTCCCACTGGTTCTGACCAAACAGACTCTACTGGGGAATTTTTCTATAAAAGGAGAAAGATAAAAAGAACAGAATAAAAGACAAAGGAAAAATATGACTCTTTAACAAAAGAAACTATAAATAAAAACCTATCAAACGCAGATACCGACTCTAATGGTCATGACATGCACCTGCGGCCTATCCTCCGTCGTCAATCGTCTTTCAAGACCTTCAATTGGCAATTCCCCCTCTGATTCTCAATCTTATTCGACTTGTAGTGCCCGAAGGGTTTTCACTTATCAAGTCTCTCTCATTTTAGTTTTTCTCTCAGTTTTCATCGCCTTATGGTGTCCGTGAAGATTTTCACCGATAAGACTCTCTCATTTATATCACTTTCCAGCTGGGGATTTGGAGTGTTGCCGGTATGACTTTCTCTGCTGGAGATTAGAGTCCTTTCTGCTGTGGAACAGAATGTTATGTTTACCAGTAAGACTCTCATTAGTCTGACTTGGCATCTTTTGAAGACTGATCAGAAGGTCTTTCTTTGGACCGTAATGTGGGTTTTGGATAGGCTAGAAATAAAGGGTATTACAGGCTCAAAAATAAATTTGGGGTTCAAAATTACAACCTTCGGAACCATATTTGTTTACAACAAGCGCAACTTTTGCCCCAGTTTTTAGTTTGGGGATTATTTATTTATTATTATTTTTTTTTTTTACTTTTTATTACACCATGCACACTATGCATACTATGCACCCTATGACCGAGCCGTGAAGCGCCTACGTATCCTCTTTGAGGAATCAAGTCAAACGTAGTTCCCAATTCCTCTTCTTAATTATGACTTTCTTTTGTTTTTTTTTATCATTCATTTTTTTTTCATTTCTCCTTTTTGTTGTTTTCTTTTCTTTTCTTTCTCCTTTTTTTCTTTTCCTCTTCTTTACCTTCCAGACTCGTATTTTCTAGTCGTTGCTATCGATTCCGAACGAGGGGTACGAAAGAAAAACAAATAAGGCTCAAAAGGGGTAACAAAGGATAAAGTGTTTAGGTAGCAGAACAAAATGCCTTCGTCATTCCAGCCTTCAAAACATGCCAAGCACAAACAACACCATTAAATATTCGCCACATCTTCTGATTGTGCCGGACTTGATAACCATATGCAAACATTTGCCTTTTAGTTTTGTCATTTTTAAAGCACAGCTAGGCAATTCTCTCACTTGATTTTATGGTTTTCTTTATGTTTTATTTGCCCCAGTTCCACATGACTCGAGCTCCGAATAATCTCAAACCATCTTTATTCCTTTTAAATGTTCCGATCACCTTCCAATGGTTTTAAGATTATCTTTTAAGATCAAGCCCAACTGTGCGCACATGTCATGTCACTAGAATCCGTGCTGACAAAAAAATGATAAAAGGACTAAACAAAAGATGACTGGAAATAATAAAAGACCTAATTTTGCATTAGACTACCGGTGGAATGGTTTGAATAACAAGACAAACAAAACAAACCAGAATAACATCCTAAAACAAACTGGACAAAACTTAAACAAACCGCTATGACAAAATGGAAAGATAAGAAGATTTGACACAAGACAATATCCGAATTACAACCCTAATAATCCGAACAACAGAAATGACAACAAAATAAGCCACTACAAGCTTCTCTCTTACTAACCAAGGAACGGAGCGTCCTCCCACTTTATCAAAATTGGCATCTTAGCCGCTGAGCTTCGCATCAATATTGTCGAGACCATTGCAAACTTCAATATCATCAACCTTAGTCAACAAGTCCCAATAGGGTTCGAGTGCTTCTGTTATCAAGCATGATCCCTGCAAAGTGTGCTTCTGGGTCTTGTATTTCCGGCTTACCACAAACCAACCACCTAACTTTCTTTGTGATTCAAAGCAAAACAGGTTAGAATGGACTCATTCGGTCCTCATTATTAACAACATTTTTTCTTCTTTTTTTTTCGATTTTTTTTCATTTTTTTTTATCATTTTTTCATAACCAATATCATTTTTTTCATTTTTTTTGTTGTGGTCGAATCTTATGGAGATTGCCTACGTATCATGACCCCGCATGAATCAGACCTTGCGTAGTTCGGACAACATGAAAGGTAACAGCAATGAAACATTTTTTTTTTCTTTATCAATTTTCATAATAAAACAAACTAGGTTTCAAAGGTTTGAAGATGACCTACAAACTTGAAAATTAAACAACTCACATATTCTAATAAAAAGATTTACAAACTCAAAAACAAAAGGTCAGCTTCCTTTCTCTGTTTGACAAATGCAACCAAATGGTTATTTGTTGCAAACGTGGCCCCTTCCAAATTTCACATGAATTTTGAGGCCGGAGAGGATTCTTTTATGACACTTTACAAACTTGTCCGTTCTTTTCCGAAAATAGCCTTTCGACAACTGAAAGATACTCTAAGGCTATTTCGGCAAGAACGGTTTAAGACGCGACCGAAGCTGGCTCGGCTTATTTTGACCAAAAATCCAAACGGTATTCACCTGACCGTTGACTCTTTGTTTTTTTTGTTTTTTCAAATTACAATAAAAACCGGGTGTTGCAAACACGGCCCTTCAGCGTCTCGGGGACGAAGATTTTTAAGGCTGTGTGGGTCAACTAGACCAAAAATCCTAAACATGACCCAAAAGGTGGCTGTTTATGCAAAATCAGCCTTCCGGCGTCCCTTTCGGGAACATTCGGCTATGTTTTGACAAAACAGCATCACCTGACTTATTTATGATTCTTTTTATAGTTTTTTTTTTCAAATTAGAAAACTCAATATTGCAAACACGGCCTTTCAACGCCTCGGGGACGAAGATTTTTAAGGTTGTGTGGGTCAACTGGACCAGATCTTAAAAATGACCCAAAGGTGGCTGTTTATGCAAAGTCAACCTTCCCTCGTCCCTTTCGGGAACATTCGGCTATGTCTTGATAAAACAACGTCACCCGACTTCTTTATGACAAAATTAAAATTTTACATTTTTTTTGGCTATTTTTTAGCAAAAGGGGAGGTTGGACACCACCCGACTTATTTATGACAAAATTAAAATTTTGACACATTTTTTATTTATTTATATTTATTTGTTTTTGGCTATTTTAGCAAAAAGGGGGGGTTGGACCCGATGAGGGTTGCCTACGTATCTCACATCCGGTGAGAATCAAACCCGCGTAGTTCGGGCAAATTAACCAAACTATTTTAAAACAGGATTTTTTTTCTTTTTCAGTAGCAACTAACAAAACCACTTTCAAAGCACGACTCTTTTTATTTTCATTTTGGCATTTTCAGAAACAAATAAAAAAAACTATTTTAAAAGTAAGACTCTTTTCATTGTCATTTTTCAAGGGAAGACAAACTATTTTCCTTTTTTTTGAAAAATAAGACCGAACAACGACTTTTTTTTTCTATTTTTCTTTGCTTTTAATAAAACAAACTAATAAGACATTTTTTTTTAAAATTTCGGCAGAGTTTTGACAGTATTTGGGCATTGGGTTTTTTTTTCAAAAATAAACAATCAATTCTCTAACCGCTATTTCTTTTTTCAATTTCAAAATATTATTCCTGATATTCAAAATTTAGTCAACACACAAGTCCGAATCAAATAAATGCGCAAGTAGCAGCAAGTAAGATGCATCAGGATGGTTATTTTCATTTTTTGGTACACCTGTCCTAGACAGACCCAACCCCTGTGTTGAGCCTCCAAAGTCAAATGCACGTGATGCAAACAAACGTTCCTACTAGGGATCCGGCATGAAGCTGAGTTATTCTAAGTGAAAAACCTGAGGCATATTGTTCTAGCCCTGGCTTACCCAAGTGGACAGCTTGAGCCGAAATGGGGGCAACGTACCGGGAGCACGAAAGTCTACCCGACCTAGTTACTTGTCCCAACTTCGTCTTATTTGGTATGACTTCTAACAGAAAGGTGGGCCACGCGCACGTGTGCACCATAAATTCAGAAGACTCAGAAGGAAGGAGGGTTTCGTAGCAGTTTTATATGCACAATTCAGATAATATTAAAGCGGTAAAAAGCAACATTTAGCACATTAAGCTCAAACATGTAAAAATCAGAAAAAGCCAGATATAACAATTTATCTAAGCTCGAATTTCTAACCCTGAACCAGTGGTTCTAGGTCTGATCCCCAACAGAGTCGCCAGAGCTGTCACACCTCCTTTTTCCGCCCCCGCGAGGGTACAAGAGTTTTTTCCAATTAAAGGACAATCGAAATGGGATTTGTTTGTTTATTTCAGAGTCACCACTTGAGAGATTTAGGGTGTCCCAAGTCACCAATTTTAATCCCGAATCGAGGAAAAGAATGACTCCATATTACAGTCTGCGTACCAGAAATCCGGATAAGGAATTCTGTTAACCCGGGAGAAGGTGTTAGGCATTTCCGAGTTCCATGGTTCTAGCACGGTCGCTCAACTGTTATATTCGGCTTGATTATCTGATTTTATACAAATATGAACTTATGTGCAAATTTTATCTTTTTACCGCTATCATAATTGTTATTATTATTTTTTACAAGAATGTGAACATTGTTTAAAACATGTCTTTGGATTACGTCACATGAAATGCACCCGCAATCCGGAACACATTTTTATTCAATGTTTTGGGATTTGGATTTGGGTCGCATGAAATGCACACCCGAGTTTAAGAAGGTAAGCTTATTAAAATGCGCGCCTAAAGCAATTAGCGTATTATTAATTTCTGGGTAAGGCCGTGGAATTTTGCTAAACGGCTCATCCCAAAGTCTAATTAATTTTAATTAAACATTTATCGAGGGCCCCACAATTTTGTATTTTTATTCGGCGAGGCTCGTCTCATTTATTTTTAAAAGACAATCCTAAAATGCCTACATTATTCTCTATTAAATTTGTCTATACAAAATAAAATTAAAAAAATGTCTTAATTTATTTACATGCTGAAATTAACCAATAATATTTAACTAAACACATTCCTCCAAGTTCCAAAATGATCTATTTTGATGAACTAACGCGCTTTTTGAGACATGGTAATCATCCAACAATAGCGAATTAACTAGACGAAGTTACTACACCATTTTTTTATTTTTAGGCAATATATAGATAGTTCGTCCGTTAAGCTATCATCCGATGTTTCACTATATATATTAAACAGCTACATGATTCTGATTAGAGTAAGATAAACGATTTATATATACAAATAAAATTTAGAATATAATTAAAATAAATCTGGAACTTCAACTCTTCATTTTCGTATTCATGCTACATGTTTCAGTTTACAATAACCAGCGTGTCAGTTGTGTACCTGATATTGGAAGCAAAAGAAAATGAAGATGAGAATCAGCAGCAGTAATAACAATACAGCACAACAACAACTGTCCAACAACAGTAACAACCCAGGAACAGAGTTTGCAAAACCGGTGGAGTAGTAATCCCAAAACAAAAGCTTCAAACTTTGATGAAGCAACAACAATTAATGCTGATTTCAAACAATGAAAGAAAGCAGAAGATTTTTTTTTCGTTTTTTTTATTTGAAAGTTTTAATATTTTTCGGAATTTTCTTTCTCTCTTAAATATTCAGCTCTTTTTTTTTCTCTCTGTCCGTTCATTTTTCTGTCTATTCTCTGTCTCCTTCTTTTTCCTCAAATCTGATTCAAGACCTCTCTATTTATTTCCCATCCCAAACCCTTTAATTCATTAATAAAACCACACTTTCTCCGACCAAACCCATTATCTTCCCACTCATCCCCCACTACATTAAACTAATATATCAAACCAACTCATTACATCTTGTCCCCCATGCCTACCATAAACAATTACCATATTCCCCTCCACTACATTTTGTCTTGTCCCCCATTTATATTAAAAAACTATATCACCCACACCCCATTACATTTTGTCCCCCTTGCTTAACATAAAGAATTATTCAAAAATGTTCAATTACCAAACTACCCCTCCGACCTTATTGCAATTACCATTTTACCCCGAATGTACTGCAATTTACCAAACTACCCCCATCAGCTATAACAAATCAATTAATCAAACTCAACCAAAATATAGCCAATATGACCAATTTCTACACAAATTCAAACAACAAATCATATGAACACGGATGAACAACACAACAACAATATCACATGAACACAAATTGAACAACAAAGAACAACTAAAATTTTGATTGAACAATATTTTTAGCAACAAACAAACCTACTTTCAGATTCAACAACAACAACAACAAACAAGTATATTTCAGATTTCTAAATTCAATAATTATTTGAACTTAAAATCAACTCTAACAACATTACAACCAACAATTCCTATATTAAACTTAAACAAGATTATGAGACAAACTCAAGAAATAATCATAAATGATAAACAATAAACAAGAAAAATCAAACTTATACTAATTTCGGATTCAAGAACAATCAAACAAAGTATGGACATGAATTAAATCTATTTTAAACAAAAAAAAATATGACGGATTCAAATGATTAAACCAACATACTTCCCTATTACAACTAAATTCTTTTAGGCAAATAAAAAAATAAAACCTAAGAAGAAACAATTATGAATTTAAACTTGAACTTAACAATATTAACAATTTCTGAAAAATACATAGAACACATGAAACAAATTGAAGAAATAATTAATTAAACTTCAATTTGAATCTAACAAATATTAAACTAACAATTTCACATGAACAACTAAAAAATTAACAAAACAATGAACATGAACAAAACAAAAATCAAACATCTACCGATTTTAGATTCAAGAAATATCAAAACAAAATACGGACAAAAATAAAACTCAAAATCTACTAACTGGATCGAAACGACGAACAACGACTAACCAACGACGACCTCGGACTATGTAAGGACTGTTTTGACGACCCCCAACCAAAACTCGAACAGAAAACTCGACGTACCGGACCTCGAATCAATGAAAGACCCTCGAACTTTGACGAAACGAAGAAGATGAAGCAACAGCAGAAGCAGAAACGTGAAGCAGAAGCAGCTGGCCATGGCGAAGAAGCAGTAAAATCATCTAAGTTTTCAGCAGGGCTGCCAGTTTTCTCAACAATAACCTCCTTTTTCTTTTCATCAATCTTGAATATCATATATCGATGAACCTTCTTCCTCTTCATCTCCAAGAATGCATTTTTTCCGTGATCAACTACACCCATACCAGAAGAGGCCTTTTTTTTAACAAAGAAAATCTTGCTCTTTTGGCGATTCTCTGAAGTCACAAAATCAAAGTCATACACTGCATATCGACAATCATTTTCAGGCAAAGAAGCAACAGCGGTCGCGAGCAGCAGCGGTCGCGAGTAGCAGCATTTTATGTCGGAGTAGCAGCAGCGGCGACACAGCAACGGCAGGCAGCAGCGAAACAGAAACAAGAGCAGCTTGGTCAGAGAAGAGAACGGAGCAGCAGCGCGACGGGTTGACGACGAAACATGAAGAAGAAGTAGTAGCTGGTCGTTTGGATGGAGCAGTTGCGGGCAGCAGCTATGGGAGCTGGAAACGCAGCATGAAGTGAGGAAGAAGAAGCATCGACGTTCAACGTGAACTTAAAAAAGAAGAAACCCTCGCGATCTTGAAGAAGAAGAAGAAACACGGGCAGCGGGTGTATGTGTGTGTGTATGTGAAAGAGAAGAGGCGGGGGAAGGGCAGCCATTGATGCTAGGGAGGGGAGCTTGAGGAAGAAGAAAGAAAATGAGGGGGGGTGGCGGATAGCTTAGTCTTAGGGTTTTCTTGTTTTTTTTTTATTTTGTTTTGTTTTATGAAAAATGAAAGAAAAGGGGGTTTGGATCTCTTTGGGTTATGTACTGGGTCGACCCAGTTCGAAATGGACTGGGTCATTTGGGAAGATTGGGTATTTTTTGGGCTTGTGGCTTGAATTTGAAGAAGAGGCCCAATTCCGATTTTTTTTGTATTTTTTGCTCTCTTTTCTTTTACTTCCTAATTAATAAAACTAAAATTCTAAATTAAATTATAAACTAAACTATCTTAAAAAAAAACTAATTAACTCTAAAAATAATTATTGCACATTTAAATATCAATTAACGACAAAAATCGCACAATTTAGACGTTTAAATGCTAAACATGCAACGTACATTTATTTTATGATTTTTTAATTTTTGTAAAACAAACTTAATTACTAACAATTGTAGAATTAAATCTTACATGCAAAATGCGACATATTTTTGTATTTTTATTAATTTAACAAATAAACATGCACAGACAAATACAAATAATTATTCAAAAAATATCACAAAATTGCACACCAAGGAAAATCATTTTATTTTTGAATTTTTTGGGAGTAATTCTCATATAGGGTAAAAATCACGTGCTTACAGCATCTTCGAACTTTCCACTAGCGTATCCACATATTTTCCTCTGACCATCTTTTTCTTCAAATAGAACAACACTCCAATATTCATTGCTGGCATCAGTTTGCAATATCTTCTTACCATATGAAGGGATATAGAGGGACTTGACATTTTTAGAAATCTCTTTTATTTCCTTGACTGCTTCATCTTGTTTCTTTCCCCATGGTGGAGCATCTTTCTTGAGCATCTGTGTGAGTGGAGAAATATATGTAGAGATATTTGGGATGAAATCTCTCACATAATTTACTATGCCCAAGGATTATTGGATCTATTTTGTTGTGAGGTTGGTATCCGGAAATTTGAGTAATTCTTGACATATATGTGGTCCTGGACTATATTCACCGTGGACAAAATGTATTCAAAGAAAATCAATCTCTTTTTGAGCAAGAACCATCTTTTTTGCTGAAAGCATGATTCCGTACTGTGTTACCAATGCCTCAAATTGACGAAGCAAGTTGATATGTTCCTCCAATGTATCACTAAATAACAGGATGTCATCTATATAAACTAAATAGGTATGGAGGATGGGTTGGAATATTTTATCATGGCTTTTTCGAACAAGGAGGGTGCAGTTTTCAACCCGAAGGGCATGACTTTCCATTGGAAGTGATGATCGAGGATGCAAAATCCCATTTTGGTTCTTTCTTTAGGGTGGATTCTCAATTGCGAAAATCCGAATTTTAAATCAAACTTGGAAAAATATTTGGCCTTGGCTAAGTGGGAGAAAAGGGTGAGTTTATTTGGGATAGGAAACTTATCATCTTGGGGGAAATGGTTAAGTGGTTGGTTGTTGATGACTAACCTGAGTTTTCGTCTTGTCTGTTCATCTCTTTTGTTGGCATAAAATGCTTTGCATGCCCATTGTGAATCTGATGGCTCTATCAGATCAAATTCCAAAAGTTCTTCACATTCTTTCTTTGCAAGTTGAAGATTGTCTGGATTCATCCCTGAATGGCTGGCTTTTGATGGATTGTTATTTTCAGTCTTCTTGAAAGGGAGCTTGATAAAAAACTCTTCGTTTTTCCATAACAGGTGTTTCCCTTTCTTCATGAAATCTTTGGGGGATTCAGCACATGAATGTTCAATGAGATTTTGCTCAATCTATCTAATTTGTTCGTCGTCGGTGATTTGGAATAGCCTTGGAATCTCAGAATAAGGTCTGAACTGCTTTTTAAAAGTTATCCCGTTAGCCTTGATCTGGAGTTGATCTCTAAGTTATCAGTAAATGTTGAATCCAATAATAAGATCCTTTCTGGTACATCAGATCCTAGCAGCTTGGTTCTGTACTTCTACCCTGGAAAGAACTCAATTGTGACCGGGTGCTTTGTAATGATAGTTGTGGTCAAGATTGCATTTGATGCAGTGTTAAAATCTTTAAAATGTGGCACCCATTGATCTTCAGGGAGAACAGCAGGATTTAAGAGTGAAGAAGCAGCTCCGGTGTCGATGAAAGCAATAACTCGAGTTGGTTTATCCCATATGGATGAATAGACCTTGAGTTCTACTTGAAGAACGACTGCGAGAGCGTTGATCTCCTCTCGGGCTTCGATCACTGGTTCTAAAATTTGGTAGTGATCATTACCTTGACCTTCATAAATATCAAGAGAGAATAAAGTTTCTTCATTGGGTTCATCATCCACAGAAAATATGGATTCAAGGTCCTCCTCTTTTCCAAGATGTATGCTAGTATAATCTTCAATATCTTCAAGGAGTTTGATAGATCTTCTTGGTTGTGGATAATTTTTTGCGAAATGTCCAATCTTATGGCAAATAAATCATCTGTTCTTCTTGTGAAAATTTTCTGGCCTTCTACGTCTGAAATATTTTGTGCTTCTCTTGGACCTTGATTTTCCGTCTGGAATTCATGGCCATCTAAACCTCCTGAATTCTCTCCTTTGCTTGGATGTTTAGCAGGAACATCCTTATCCGGTAATTAGATCAGATTTGCGCCATGTTTGTCAAGCGCTGGATTGTGTTGGATAATTTGTTTTAGGGCAGAGCGCTTCGTACAAATGTCATCCAATGTGACCAAAACAGCGTGCCTGATGTAACCAATTTGTGGGATTGTTATAGACTGAAATTTTTCTTCAATGATGGTCATAGTTCGGCTTGTCAACAACTTTGGAAGGGAAGAGACAAAGGCTTGCTTCAGATTGATGTCTCCGCCGATTTTAAAGTATATCTTCGCCATTTTTTGAAAATGTGTGTCCATGTCATTTTTGTCGAATGACACACACTTCATCTCAAAGAGTTGTCTTTGCATTTTCTCTTGCCTTCGGCCAGTATCTCTGCAGAAAACTTCATGTAGGATTTTGATGTTGAAGGCAAAATCTTGGGAAGTAAGAAAAGTATTTTTGTCTTGAATTCCAATTGATTTCCACCAATCTCTGAGGATTCCTGAGAACCGTGAAGTGAGTTCTGATAGGATGATATACTTTTCTCGTTCCTCCATATTTTTGGTCACCATCCAAGTATAGAAGTCTTGGATCCTTTGACGGCATCTTGAAACCTTGATGTCATCTAAGGTTAAAGTGTGGAAACCAGTTACAAGTGGTTTTGACGCCATGGGCTCATATCTTCTTTCTGGGATTGGCTCATCTGTTATGCCTTCTTGTTCCTCATCTATTTCAGATACTTCTGGGTCTCTTGGCTGGTTTACAAATATTGGGGGATTGTCGTCTTCGGAAGAGTTTGTTGTGGATTCATTGCTTTATTGAGAACTATCCTCCATTGTTTCATCGTTTGATGAATTTAGAGATTCCGACCATAGAGTATCTTCTTCTGATATGTATCTTGGCTGGAGACATAAAGGTCTGGAGCCTTCTAGTCAGAAATCATCAAATTTTTGGGGTTGGACCCTTCTGAACTTTCTCCTTGGTCTCGCCTTTTTTTTTAATTTATTTCTATGCTGTAAGGGCATCTTTCGTTTCCCAAACCATTTTTGCGATATAAAAATCATGTTCTTCTTTTAAGGGTTGGGTGAAAGAGATTGGATTTTGTGAGGTAGATGGAAAAGTAGAGAAGGTGTAGTCTAATTTAGGTGGGGAATATGCTTGTGGAGACATAGGGAAGAAGATAGGTTTTGAAGGGAAAACTGTTATTTTTTGTGGCTCAAAGTAGTCATGTCTTAGAAGTTGAATTTGGTCTTTGATGGAAATCGTCTCCTTTTGTTGTTGTTGAAAGAACTGGAAAAGTGAAGTTCCTGGCGGACAAATCTCATATTGTTAATTTGCCAATCTTAGTTCCAAGGCTTTGATTAGTCCGGCATGGTGAGACGATGTGTGCTCCATTTTTTTCTCAATTGTTTCCACTTTGCTCATCATTTTATTTTGTGTATGGGCCACGTTCTTTATGATGTTGCCTATGTTGTTCAACACCTTGTTTTGGCAGATGGATTTTCTACCAGTTCATTGCTTCGATGTCACTTGTTGGGGGTTTTTCTCCAGTAGGTAACATTATGTTTTTCTTGGGAATTTTTCGAGCATGGCTTATACCCTCTATTTCAAAAGGTTGAAGTGAAGAAAAATCTTGGGTATGACTGCTTGAAGGACATAGCATGAATATCTGAGGATGTGTGGGATTTATGGTTTTTTGAGGCAGTGAAGTTTCCGGTTCTAGTAGCTTTTTGGATTCTGGGGTATGAGCTGATGGTGATTTGGGTTTGGGTGTGGTTTCATATCCTCCCAACTTGGAGTGAATTTTTCTGGTAATTTTGGCAATTCCTGGGGTTTGTAACTGACATGAAATTCATATTTACCTGGACGACTTAATGAGCCAATTGAAGGATCTTTATTCTCATATTTGGCTCGAAATTGTTTTTCAGTGGTTTTCCCCCTTTTCTTGGATTTTGGTTTGGTTTTGTTGAGGCCGAACCTTTTCCAATGACGCTGGTGGTGTTCATCATATTCTCCAATAGGATCTTCCAAACATTCTTGATAGTTGCAATCAAGATCCCAAGGACAGTGTCCCGTAAAGGGGCATTTGAACCACCAAGCTCTTTTTCCTTCTTTGTCAAAATTTTGACACCAATCATGTTCTTCCATGATGCTTTGTATATTCCAAAAGTATTCTCCATCAGATTTAGGGTATGTATCTATTTTATCTTAAGGTTGAATCATTTGGCAAGAGAAGATGGTTTTATTAAATTTTTTTGAGATGGGAATGGTCAAAGCTTATGCAAATAGTTTTTTCATTTCTTTTGGTAAAAGTTGGTTCACCAGATTGTAGAAATTCCTCTGGTTCTCTTAACTTTTCATAATTTGTAATCCATGAATCAGGAAGAATTTTGGTATGTTCATATCTGAAAATTTGTCTGGGTATTTGGGTGCACATGGTGTTTCCTTTGGTAGCATCAATATTTAGGAGTAAAGCATTTTCTCCTCCGATAAGGCAAAGATCCATGGCATGATTTTGGACTTGCCACACCATTTGGTGATGAATAGTGGCTTGGATGGAATCTTTAGCTTGAGGGGCTCATTGGATTTGGACTTGGATTTTTATAGCTTCGGTTAAGTATGGATCATAAAGGGACATGTTGAAATTTGGAAAGATAGTTATGAAGACAGTCCTAGCATTCAGGGTAACTTCTGTAGTACCCAAATTTGCATGTTGGTACTCCAAGTACCTTGTATCTAGAAGAGAAAGTCGAGCTACAACAGGTTGACCTTTTCTTCCATGATATGTTAAAGCGATTTGGGTAGCACCAGAATGGATATGGGTAAAAACATTATCTCTCCATTGTTTCGGAAAATCATCTAGGATTTGAAGAGTGATAAATTGTTCCTCTCGAGTGGCAAGAATAGGATGCTGGTCATGTTTTGAGGCAGGAACATATTCTTTGACTCCTTTTGGTCTGTGTTGGACTAAGGAATGAATTTGGGTATAGGGTGTAAATAATTTGTTGACGAAAGCTGAGTAGGGGTTTATGAGGGGTAGTTCAGTAGAGGATACATTTTGTTCATCGGGTAGAATATCTACTTTATAGAGGTAATCATCTTTTTTGGACAAGGTTTTATATAGAGTAGGGGACATATTCATTTTTGCAAGGGAATATGATGATGGAAATGACTCAGACATATTTAGTAAAATGTTCCTCCCTTCGAAAGGATGCGCTGGCTCTGATACCACAGTATAAGGAACAAATCCAGAAAGCAAACTAAATCATATATATGAAAGTTTCCCTACAAAGGGGCTGGCTACAACACCCCATAAAGGACTCCTTGCCAAGCTACACAAACAGTTAATTTTTTTATAATCGCAAAAGTTTTCCTACAAAGGGGCTGGCTTCAACAACCCATAAGGGATGGTTTGCCAAGCTACACAACTCAGAAAACGTTTGTACTATAACCAACGTTAGCTGTTTATAACTCATAAAACTTTCGTACTATAATAAGCTAACTTTCAAAGAGTATTCTTACTATATTTTCATACATGGACCGGCCTTTCCATCCATTCGAAAGAAAGAACAAGAGGGAAATTTAGAAAGCATTCATATGTAATATATCAAAAAGATTTACAAAGGTTACAAGATGATCCTACAACTACTACAAGGCCCCTTTTATATAAGACTAAGAGGTTATTATAAGAAAAACTTTCATGATAAAATAAACCTATCTTACATGGCAAACTTATCTACAAGCAAGTCCCTCTTGGCATGTGAAGGACTTTAGGCAAAACAACTAAAAAACACCTGAAAACATGTGAAAGGGGTGAAATATACATGGTGTAGCATGTGAATGTATGAGGGAGCATGTGACGCCATGAGAAAGTATTGTGTTGAATGCGATGAAGCATGTGGAGGCATGTGGAAGTATGTGAAAACAAGTGTAAGTGAGGCCCAGATGGTATAGAAAGATGTGGGAATTTGTCTTGGCATGGGTAGGATATTTTTTAGGGTTTTTTGGGTAGGTAATGTAGGATTATGGTGGGATTAGCAAGGATTTAGATAATTATCCTTCATTGATTCTAGGGTTGTCTTCTAGGCATCTTTTCAATGATCTTCTGTAGTAATGCCTGGAATTTGGCGGTCCTTCTCCGTTGTGTTCTTTCTCCTTTGGATTGAGAGATGTAATCCGCAACTTTAATATGGAAATATCGTGAGTGATCTTTTCGCAGATGACTTCGTATGGGGTTTGATATTATTTTGCTGCTTCCCGAACTCATTCCTAGTAAGGATGAGTGTTGGTATAATTCCAGCTTGCCCAATCTTTTGACCATATCTCTCGAGATGCACCTATTTTGCTGGAAAAGGATTCTTTGTGTCTCGCTATATTCTTCCTCCATTGATAAAATGGACACGGGAAATTTCAACTAGAATGATGCCTCTGCTTGCGCCTAAACTTTTCCATTAATGATCGTCACCGACCTATAGAACATGAATATCATTGTTGCGTAGGAATTGCTGAAACATTTCATCCAATATCTTCTAGGCATGAACCATAATAAAAATACTTTAAGAGCTGCTGCAATGTTATCAAAATCTTTAAAGACGTTGCATTTGAATTCCATGAAAATACAATATTGATGACATAGGTACCAGAAAAACCATAATAGTTCGTGTGGAAAATCCTTGGCTTGAGCTATGAATATATGGCAGAACGAGTATTCTGGATTGACCCTATATGGCTTGAGAATGGATCCTCCATGTTGCCGAAAAACTTGGAGCTCATAATGAGTTCTTCTTTCCATAATAATTGACGAATCAAAGGGATCCATGAGGTTGAACAACTCCGGTGGATGGTCTGTTAGCTTTGATGAACTTGTTCCTGGTATAATTGAGAGCATGAAGATGTGGCTGATCAGCTTTTGCTTTGACTTCAGCTTTGCTGGGGAAAATCTCTTTGAGAATTCTTCTGGTCGAGATAGAAAATCTGCGAAAATATTATCCTTTCCTTTCAGGTGCCTGACTTGAAATTTGTATGGACAGATCCATTGAGCTCACCTGCGAATCTGAGGATTGGGAATAATTTTTGCATTTAGCTGAATCATCTTTGGGAAGGCCTTCATATCTATCTCTATTTGAAATTCTTTATGAATAAGGAAGAAAATAAATTTTTTGATTCCATTCTCTACTGCAAGAATTTCCTTGAAAGTGGAGTGATAATGTTGCTCGGCATCTTTGAACTTTCCACTAGTGTATCCGCATATTTTCCTCTGTCCATCTTTTTCTTAAAATAGAACAGCACTCCAATATTCATTGCTGGCATCAGTTTGCAATATCTTCTTACTGTCTGAAGGGATATAGATGGACTTGACATTTTTAGAAATCTCCTTTATTTCCTTGATTTCTTTATCTTGTTTCTTTCCCCATGGTGGAGCATTTTTATTGAGCATCTCTGTGAGTGGAGAAATGTATGTAGAGATATTTGGGATGAAATCTCTCACATAATTTACTATGCCCAAGAATTGTTGTATCTGGTTTGTTGTGAGGTTGGTATCCGGAAATTTGACTAATTCATGACATATATAAGGTCCTGGACTGTATTTACCTTGGACAAAATACATTCCAAGAAAATCAATCTCTTTTTGAGCAAGAACCATCTTTTTTTCTGAAAGCATAATTCCGTACTGTGTTACCAATGCCTACAATTGACGAAGCAAGTTGATATGTTCCTCCAATGTATCACTAAATAACAGGATGTCATCTATATAAACTAAAGAGGTATGGAGGATGGGTTGGAATATTTTTATCATGGCTTTTTGGAACAAGGAGGGTGTAGTTTCCAACCCGAAGAGCATGATTTTCCATTGGAAGTGATGATCAAGTATGCAAAATCCCATTTTGGGTCTTCTTCAGGGTGGATTCTCAATTGCGAAAATTCGAATTTTAATTCAAACTTGGAAAAATATTTGGTCTTGGCTAAGTGGGACAAAAGGGTGAGTTTATTTGGGATAGGAAACTTATCATCTTGGGGGAAATGGTTAAGTGGTTGGTTGTTGATGACTAACCTGAGTTTTCGTCTTGTCTGTTCATCTCTTTTGTTGGCATAAAATGCTTTGCATGCCCATTGTGAATCTGATGGCTCTATCAGATCAAATTCCAAAAGTTCTTCACATTCTTTCTTTGCAAGTTGAAGATTGTCTGGATTCATCCCTGAATGGCTGGCTTTTGATGGATTGATATTTTAAGTCTTCTTGAAAGGGATCTTGATAAAAAACTCTTCATTTTTCCATAACGGGTGTTTCCCTTTCTTCATGAAATTCTTGGGAGATTCAGCACATGAATGTTCAATGAGTTTTTGCTCAATCTTTCTGATTTGTTCGTCGTCAATGATTTGAAATAGCCTTGGAATCTCAGAATAAGGTCTGAACTGCTTTTTAAAAGCTATCCCGTTAGCCTTGTTCTAGAGTTGATTCTAAGTTGTCTGTAAATGTCGAATCCAATAATAAGATCCTTTCCTGGTACATCAGATCCTAGCAGCTTGGTTCTGTACTTTAACCCTGGAAAGAACTCAATTGTGACTGGGTGCTTTGTAATGATAGTTGTGGTCAAGATTGCATTTGATGCAGTGTTAAAATCTTTAAAATGCGGCACCCATTGATCTTCAGGGAGAACACCAGGATTTAAGAGTGAAGAAGCAGCTCCGATGTCGAGGAAAGCAATAACTCGAGTTGGTTTATCCCATATCGATGAATAAACCTTGAGTTCTACTTGAGGAACGACTGCGAGAGCGTTGATCTTCTCTCGGGCGTCGATCACTGGTTCTGAAATTTGGTAGTGATCATTGTTTTGATCTTCATAGATATCAAGAGAGAATAAAGTTTCTTCATTGGGTTCATCATCCACAGAGAATATGGATTCAAGGTCCTCCTCTTTTCCAAGATGTATGCCAGTGTAATCTTCAATCTCTTCAAGAAGTTTGACAGATCTTCTTGATTGTGGACAATTTTTTGCGAAATGTCCAATCTTATGGCAAATAAAGCATCTGTTCTTCTTGTGAAAATTTCCTGGCCTTCTACGTCTGAAATATTTTGTGCGTCTCTTGGACCTTGATTTTCCGTCTGGAAAACTTAGCCATCTGAACCTCCTAAATTCTCTCCTTCGCCTGGATATGTGGCAGGAATATCCTGATCCGGTGATTAGATTAGATTTGCGGCATGCTTTGTCAAGCGCTGGAATGTGTTGGATAATTTGTTTTAGGGCAGAGCGCTTCGTACAAATGTCATCCAATTCGACAAAAATAGCTTGCCTTATGTAACCAATTTGTGGGATTGTTATAGACTGAAACTTTTCTTCAATGATGGTCATGGATCGGCTTGCCAAAACTTTGGAAGGGAAGAGACAAAGGCTTGCTTCAGATTGATGTCTCCGCCGATTTCAAAGTATATCTTCGCCATTTATTGAAAATGCCTGTCAATGTCATTTTTGTCGAATGACACACACCTCATCTCGAAGAGTTGTCTTAACATTTTCTCCTGTCTGTGGCCAGTATCTCCGCAGAAAACTTCATGTAGGATTCTAATGTTGAAGGCAAAATCTTGGGAAGTAAGAAAAGTATTTTTGTCTTGAATTCCAAGTGAGTTCCACCAATCTCTGAGGATTCCTGAGAACCGTGAAGTGAGTTTTGACAGGATGATATACTTTTCTCATTCCACCAAACTTTTTGTCACCATCCAGGTATAGAAGTCTTGGATCGTTTGAGGCCATCGTGAAACCTTGATGTCATCTAAGGTGAAAGTGTGGAAACCAGTTCCAACTGATTTTGACGTCATGGGATCATATCTTCTTTTTAGGACTGGCTAATCTGTCATGCCTTCTTGTTCCTCATCTATTTCAGATACTTCTGGGTTTTGGCTAGTTTACAAATATTGGGGGATTGTCGTCTTCAGAAAAGTTTGTTGTGGATACATTGCTTGATTGAGAGCTATCTTCCATTGTTTCATCATCTGATGAATTTAGATATTCCGACCATGGAGTATCTTCTTCTGATATGTATCTTGGCTGGAAGACATAGAGGTCTGGAGCCTTCTGGTCAGAAATTATCAGATTTTCGGGGTTGGACCCTTTGGAACTTTCTCCTTGGTCTCGCCTTTTCTTGATTTGTTTCTGTGATGCAAGGGAATCTTTCCCTTCCCAAACCATTTTTGCGATATCAAAATCATGTTCTTCTTTTAAGGGTTGTGTGAAAGAGAATGGATTTTGTGAGGTAGATGATGGATTTTGTGAGGTAGATGAAAAAGTAGAGAAGGTGTAGTCTAATTTAGGTGAGGAATATGCTTGTGGAGACATAGGGAAGAAGGTAGGTTTTGAGGGGAAAATTGGGGTTTTTTGTGGCTCAAAGTGGTCATGTCTCAGAAGTTGAATTTGTTCTTTGATGGAAATCGTCTCCTTTTGTTGTTGTTGGAAGAACTGGAAAAGAGAAGTTCCTGGCGAATAAATATCATATTGTAAATTTGCCAATCTTAGTTCCAAGGCTTTTATTAGTCCGGCATGGCCAGACGATGTCTGCTCCATTTTTTTCTCATTTGTTTCCACTTTACTCAACATTGTGTTTTGTGTATAGGCCACGTTCTTTATGGTGTTGCCTGTGTTATTCAACACCTTGTTTTGGCAGATGAAGTTTTCTGATTGCCAGTTCATTGTTGCTTCGATGTCACTTGTTGGGGGGGTTTCTCCAGTAGGTAGCACTATGTTTTTCTTGGGAATTTTTGGAGCATGGCTTATACCCTCTTTTTCAAAAGGTTGAAGTGAAGGAAAATTTTGGGTATGACTGGAGCTTGAAGGACTAAGGATGAATATCTGTGGTTGTATTGGATTTATGGTTTTTTGAGTCGGTGAAGTTTCAGGTTCAGGTGGCTTTTTGGATTCTATGGTATGAGCTATTGGTGATTTGGGTTTGGGTGTGGTTTCACTATCCTCCCAACTTGGAGTGCATTTTTATGATAATTTTGGCCATTCCTGGGGTTTGTAACTGACAAGAAATTCATATTTACTTGGACGGCTTAATGAGACAATTGAAGGATCTTTATTCTCATATTTGGCTCAAAATTGTTTTTCAGTGGTTTTCCTCTTTTCCTTGGATTTTGTTTTGGTTTTGTTGAGGCCGAACCTTTCCCAATGACGCTGGTGGTGTTCATCATTTTTTCCAATTGAATCTTCCAAACAATCTTGACAGTTGTAATCAAGATTCCAAGGGCAGTGCCCCGTAAAGGGTCATTTAAACAACCAAGCTCTTTTTTCTTCTTTGTCAAATTTTTGATATCAGTCATGTTCTTCCATGATGCTTTGTATATTCCAAACGAATTCTCCATCAGGTTCAGGGTATGTATCTGTTGTATCTTTGGGTTGAATCATTTGGCAAGAGAAGATGGTTTTATTGGGTTTTTTGAGATGAGAATGGTCAAAGCTTATGTAAATAGTTTGGTCATTTCTTTTGGTAAAAGTTGGTTCACCGGATTGTAGAGATTCCTCCGGTTCTCTTAACATTTCCTAATTTGTGATCCAGGAATCCGGAAGAATTTTGATAAGATCATCTCTGGAAATTTTTCTGGGTATTTGGGTACACATGGTGTTTCCTTTGGTAGCATCAATATTTATGAGTAAAGCATTTTCTCCTCCGAGAAGGCAAAGATCCATGGCATGATTTTGGACTCGCCACGCCATTTGGTATTGAAGATTGGCTTGGATGGAATCTTTAGCTTTAGGGGATCTTTGGAATTGGACTTGGATTTTTAGAGCTTCGGTTAAGTATGGATCATAAAGGGACATGTTGAAATTTGGAAAGATAGTTATGAAGATAGTTCCCACATTCAGGGTAACTTCTGCAGTACCCAGATTTGCATGTTGTTACTCTAAGTACCTTGTATCTAGAAGAGAAAGTTGAGCTACAACAGGTTGACCTTTTCTTCCGTGATATGTTAAAGCGATTTGGATAGCACCAAAATGGATATGGGTAAAACCATATCTCTCCATTGTCTGGGAAAATCATCTAGAATTTAAATAGTGATAAATTATTCCTCTCGAGTGGAAAGAATAGGATGATGGTCAAGTTTTGAGGCAGCAACATATTCTTTGGCTCCTTTTGGTCTGTGTTGGACTAATGAACGAATTTGGGTCCAGGGTGAAAATGATTTTTTGGCGAAAGCTGAGTAGGGGATTTTGAGGGGTAGTTCAGTGGAGGATACTTTTTGTTCATCGGATAGGATATCTACTTCATAGAGGTAATCATATTTTTTGGACAAGGTTTTATATAGAGTAGGGGACATATTCATTTTTGCAAGGGAAGAGGATGATGGAAATGACTCAGATATATTTAGTAAATTGTCCCTCCCTCCGAAAGGATGGGCTGGCTCTGATACTACAATATAAGGAACAAAGCAAGAGATCGTTAAGCTTAACTTTTCTCACTTTGCTTGCTTTAGAGAAGCGTCTTCCTAAATGACTATTCTCTGAATTTGTCATGAATCTTCTTCTGTTGTCCATTCTATTATTGCCAAAATGAAACCTGAAATTCTCATGATGCCGACTATTATCAAATTACCCTATCCCTAATTCATGTTTAGGTTATCTTGTTCACTAATCCATACTGGTTTCTATTACTCTAGGGTCTAACTTTTCCTTTTGGCAATCGCGTTAGTGTTGCAAACTTATTTTTTGAAATGAAGATGTGACTTTATGACCTATATTCTTTTGTGGCCTCAAGACCTGTCACCTCTCATATTTTCCTTCACTTGACTATAGGCTCTGTAATACTGTCATCTTTTTGATCTATCATTGTCATCCATGTATCATATCTTACTCATCATGCTTCCTTATCTCACTTCTTATATCCCTGCTAATATTCCTGCCTATCCCTTTCTTTTGACACTTCAATAAGATATTCTTATACTTTTAACTCCCCTTACTTCATTCATTGGCTCTTCAGTTTGTTCAACATTTTCTCTCTAATGGGGATGAGAGCCACAATAAGGTAGTATTTATCCCTTCTAGATGTTTAGTGCCTATCTTCTGAATTTTCTTGATCATGCTAGTATTCACATCTAATTGTAATGTTCTAGAGTGCACCATCTGGGTGTTTCATAAAGAGATCTATTAGTACCTTTGTAATATCCTTTGAAAATGTCAACTAAATCAAACAATTCACCCATTATTTTGGGTTACTCTAACCCCAGCCGGATCGTGATATTATGTCCTTCTCTTGAACAATATTTGTTAGCTCCCATAGAGCATAACTTAGATCGGTGTGGCCAATTGTACACACCTCTGTTACTATTGAAGGTAACTCAAAATGCTTATATCTCTCTTCCTGAATGGTAAATAAGGATAATCTTCATTAGTTGGATACCCCGTACCCTTTTTCACCTTGCTTCCTTCACTTGTTGAAACTTGTATTTACCTTCTGAATCTCTCATTGACTTTCACCATAAAGGTGGATAGATATTCTTGCCTTAAGGCTTCTTTTCCAGAAGCTCACCGAGTTCTTCGGACTCAACTCTTTTACAATCGCATTTAATCCCTTACCAACCAACTTTCTAAATGTAGACATCGCCGTATTATGAATAAGTTCGAGTTTAGGAAATTGCCTTCTTACAACTGAGCTCTACCATATGATCTAGAGTAAGAAGAATGAGTGACAGTCCTAAATTGCCTGTAGCCTCCTACTTATATGTCACGACCCTAAACCCAGACCCAGTCCTAATGGCGCCTCTCGTGAAGACAAGACCAGCCGACACATCACCCAGTTTATCTTAAACAATTAAATAAGTACAATTAAGTCATTAACATGATTAAATCTCAATGGAATAGTGAAATAGTACAATTTGCGGAAAAAAACCAACACAGCCCGACATCAGGGTGTCTCCAGTCATGAGCATTTATCATAAGTCTACAAGTCTGGAAAGAGTTTACATATTCTATTATGTATCTAGGACATAGGAAATAATATAGGAAGGAGAAACACTAGGCTACGAACGTCGAGCAGCTACCTAGTGGACTCTGAATACCCTACTGAGCAATCAACCCTTACTAGCAGGACCTGAAGCACCCGAATCTGCATGCATGGTGCAAGGAGTAAAGTGAGTACTCTAACTCAGTAGGTAATAATAATAAATGAAGACTGAGCTATAAGAAAACACGTAAAAACACAACAACATGCTATAAAGAAGCAGTGTAAAACCATAAAAAGGCAAAGAGACAGTGAAATCTTAGAAAAACACCTTAGTTTAGAATAAGCTTCTTAAAACACCTTTCTAACAGTTAAAAAAGTAAATGACAGGTAACTAGAAAAGATAAACACATAAAAATCGCCACTCGGGCACAATACCAACAGAAATAGCCCCTCAGGCTATATCTCATATCACAATGGGTATCCGCACTCACTGGGGGTGTACAGACTCCGGGAGGGGCCCCTTACAGTCCAAGTGCAATATCAAGCCACGTCGTGGCATAATCAATAGGCTCTCGACCTCATATCAACAAGCCACCTCGTGGCGTACACTCTCAGGCCCTAGGCCTCATTATCATAAATCAGTGTACCACTGCTATGGCGTGTAACCCGAACCAAATGTTTCCTCAAAACATAGGCCCCCGACATTACTCAGTCAGAAATCTCTAAAAGCCACTCGGGCACAGTAAAATATGATGCTCCGCCCAAAATATCATTTAAAATATCATTTAATGTGTTAAAACAGAGTAAACATGGTTGAATTATGAAAACTATAGAATATAGCATGACTGAGTACAAGTATATAGTCAAAACAATGAAGAAATAGTAGTAAAAATCCTCCAATGGTCCAAATAGTTGGCACGAGGCCCAAATATGGCATTCAGCCCAAAACATGCCGATAACAAACAGTTTTCAATCAAATATGCGGTAAAATAGTCATTCGGGATGGACTAAGTCACAATCCCCAATGGTACACGACTCCACACTCGTCATCAAGTGTGTACGTCACCTCAATATAGCACAACAATGTGAAATCCGGGGTTTCATACCCTCGAGACAACATTTAAAATCATTACTCACCTCGATCCGGTCCAAACTCTAGCCCGCGATGCTTTTGCCCCTCGAATCTGCCTCAAATTACGTCGAATCTATCCAAAATCAGAATCACGACGTCAAAATATGCTAAGGGATCGAAGCCCATGCAAAAAAAATCAATTTACAACATCAATACCGAAATTAACCAAAACCCGACCCTTGGGCCTTCATCTCAAAATTCGATAAAATTTACATAAATATATTCCTTATCTCCCCACGAGTTCATACATATCAAAAGTCCCAAAATCCGACCACAAATGGCCCCTCAAATCCTCAAGTTTAGGTCTCCAATCTCAAGCCCTAGTTTTCCAAATTTTAACCCTAACTTAGCATAATTACAGCTCTAATCCATGAAATAATACCATAGAAACGAGTTTTAGGTTCAACAATCTTACCTCCAGACGTTATCCCTTGAATCCCTCTTCAAAATAGCTTCCGCAAGCTCAAACCCAAATAAAAATGGTGAAGAAATAGCTCAAATCGCCAAGGAAACCTTTTATACTTTCTGACCCAGGATTTTCGCACCTGCGGTCCTTTCCCCGCTTCTGCGGCCTAATCCACCGCGTCTGCGGTTGCCTTCCGCTTCTGCGAGCATCGCACCTGCGGCCTCCCAACCGCAGGTGTGGTTATGACAGCAACAATATGCTTCAGTTGTCCCAACTCAACTTCAAACCTTCCGCTAACCGTCCGAAATTACCCCGAGGCACCCGGGAGTTCATCCAAATGCATAAACCAGTCATATACCACTACCAAAACTTATACCAATCTTCGAAGCACCTCAAACAACATCGAATCCATCAAATCACATCGAATTCAAGCCTAATGTTCCAAAATCTTCCGAATTCCGCTTTTGATCAAAAAGTCTACCAAACCACGTCTAAATGACCTAAAATTTTGCACACACATCCCAAATGACACAACGGAGCTACTTCAACTCCCGAAATTCCATTTCGACCACTATATCAAAATCTCACCTATCAACTGGAAAACGTCAAAATTCTAATTTCGCCAATTCAAGCCTAAACCTTCCACGGACATCCGAAACACATTCTGATCATGCTCCTAAGTCCCAAATCACCTAATGAATCTAACCAAATCATAAAAATTCCGATTCGATACCATATACCAATAAGTCAAACCTTTCAAATTTTAAGCTTCAAACTGAGAACTATTTCTTCAAAATTCATTCTGGTTACCCTGAAACCAAAACTGATGATTTACATAAGTCATAATACAGCATACGGGGCTAGTCAAGCCCGAGAAGTAGCAAGCGAAGTGCAAAAGCTCAAAACGACCGGTCGGGTTGGTACATCCTCCCCCACTTAAACATACATTCGTCCTCGAACGTGCCCAGAGTTGTTCCGAAAGCCATCAAATCACTATGTAACCTTACCATGCACATACCTGGGGGTGATCCCACGTCACCCTATCTCATATAGGTCCCATACCACAATGTAACTTAAATTTTACAATCCAATCTAGCCCATAAACAATAAAACTACATTCCCGCTTCTGAAATCATCTATACGATCAGAATCTCACATCTATACTTTGAATAAGTCCGAACAAGCTATAACAAACCAGACTTGTAGCCTCAGATGCAATCACATGATATACCACATAGCTCAAACTCTCGTAGCGATAACTTCTAATCACATCAGTTGCTTAGAACAACCGAATATCGATAATAAACCTCTTATCAAATAAAGCCTCATTCCATCACTCCCGTATATTGCCAATGATAATTGAAACATGTATAAAGTCATAACCATTCCTCAGATTAACCATTCGTGAAGCCACTCCTCTTTTGGCAAGGACCTTAGAAAATTTCTGAGTCGAACGTCGATATTATCCTTCCATCATTCCGAAATCGAATCTGTTTGTATTCATTCTAGATCCCAACGATCTTATCTAATCCAACACAACTACTCTGGTGATATGACACATCAATACCATCTAAAACTATAACTCATGCAATTTGCACACCAATAAGCAACAATCCGAACGTACTCAAATCATGAAAAAATGACTCAAATGAGAGAGTTGTACCACAAGCTCACCAGTACCACCACAACACAATGCTGGGAACCCATCACACGCCGTAGAACCAGAACACACAAATCTAATCCAAAGGGTCATACCTCCACATAACTTCGCTGCAATGTGCGATCCTATCCAAACACTGGTTCACGTGAAACACCTCAAGTCACTATGGTCAAAGTCGACAACCACACGCAAATTTGATGTCTAGAACCAAAGCAAATCATCATAACCACGGCGAAGCAATTGACATAACATTACACATCACGAAAGGACACAACTGATACGCCATCCACTGAGCAAAACACAATACTCTTCCCACTCAAATTCCACTATGAAACCCCAATAGGACCGCACCATATGTGACTATAATCAACAAATCATAACTCCTCGCAACACGGAAAAGTAACTCATATATCACCTTAGAACACTAACAGCTCAATAACAACCGAATCAATACATCCCTCGATAATAGCAACTCGAAGTCAACAAAGCCAACTCGTTGTAGGACACACATCCATTTTGATCTACCAATGAACCCCTTACCTAGAGTTCCTGACGCTGATCCTTCAACTCCTTAACTCTGCGGGTGCCATACGACCCTATCCGACATGCCGGACACAATAAACACATTCGAAAAATCCCTCACCACTGGGACTGAAACAATGGTAGGAGTCTTTGCATTGACATCCATCACGAAGGCCCAAATAAAAGAAGACAATCCTTCCGAGCTATACGCTGGGTCTTCAAAATGAAAGCACCCTACTGAAACCATAATTCATCGAACATAGCCACTCAATCCGTGGCTTCCCAGGCATGACAAACGTCGCCATCTTAGCGTAACAACCCAGAATAAGACAACACTGAGACAACCAGTCTATACCTAATATAACATCCAAAATCTAACATACCAAGAAACAAAGATCCACTCGGGTCTCCAAACCCCCAATCGTTAACACACAAGACCGATATACACGGTCCACAACCACGACCTAACCTATCCATGAGAACTTCCAGTCTCCAAATCCATATAGCACGCGAATCACCATATTTGATCCCAACTCCACCATCTAAATACACAACACACCTCTAACACCCAATCATCCCACGAGATGTACTCCAAAAAATTCTTCTGTGCCACCAAGCAAACTCGAATATCAATAGTTGATTCCAATAAGAGAGTGTCGCAATACTAATGAAGTGTTATTAACTCAATCACATTGACCCTTTTTTGAAACGTATACCCTCTTCAAGCCAAATCAATTAGTAATATCATTTTCCCTAATCATCTGAATTGTCCATGCCACCTAAGAATTTGTGACCTTCCTTCCAAAACTGAATCGTGACCTTACACATGCAAATCTCAATCCTACTTAACATACCGCATATACCATACCATCCTGTAATGAACATGAGACCTTCATACCCCTTCCGAGCCACAAGCAACTACGTACTCAACTAGCCAAGAACTCTCCATCGATCCCATCTAAAAGAAAATCACTACACATCCTATGCTTCCCACGCTCGTAGAAAATACGCATCTCTAACCATGGCAGAAACCATCAAGAACTCTCTGAATTCCATTTGCACAACACTAAACCGTTAGGATTGAATCCTTCAAACTCAACCAAACTACGTAGGTCACTAAAACTCAAAAGCATTGTAGCGAAACACCTATAGGAACTCTTTACCTCATAAGCACCCAAAGAACTCATCACATCCTTTCCCATGTCGGTCCGACCTACTACCAAGCTATCCTATGTATACAAGTTCCTCTAAATTTACCTTGAACTTGATACTTCTTCCCGCTACCACATCACAATCCTCGACCTAGACTCACCACACGAGACTCGAGCATAACACCACACCGTCTAAGGCTCATAAGCCACTGACTACTCTCTCAAATATACCCAAAAGCACCACATTCGAAATACTTTACTCTGAAGAGACTCCCTGTGAACCTTCACCTACCTGATGTTGATGTGTAGAATCCACAATGACATAGAAATACCACAAGTCTTGACACCCTCCAGTGCCACCTCAGTTTCTAGCCAAATATACAACCCGAAAATCTCCAATCATTGCATGTAAAATCTTGAACACATTAGAACCATTATCGAGAGGCATCCACTCTACTCAAACTGCAATTAGCCTGATCAAATGAAACTGAACAACCTGTGCCTCATTAGCACTCCGACACCGCAGAATGTAACCTCACCTTAATGCAACCAAGCAACTTCCTGTCCTATGCACCGAGCATCCTTTACCAATAACAACTCAAGACATTCTATGATTCCCATACATCTACGAAGCATAATATAACCTTTGTCTAAGTTTTCCTCTACTCGAGCCATCCTCGGTCTCAATCTCCGTAAGCCATAACTGATTTACCCGTACGCCTCAAATTGCAACCAACATAGCACATATCCGTGTAGTCAACTAATCAATAGCAGACTCCCCCACTTGGCTCGAAGCCATAGATCAAAAAACACAATAAATAATAATGCATATACTCTATTACAACCATAATACCATAGTGAGATTAAACTCAATCCTTCATTGAAACACAGACCATCTAGTACTTTAAATATTCTGCAGATCTCACATTCGCTCTCGAAACAGTTAACTATACTCTCTTAAGCGGCCCAATTTAAATTGCAACACATATATATCACCTGTACATGAGATCTTCCACAAGACGACATAAGGATTGTAAAAACATCAGAACACCCGCAAGAGATAACCCACCTACTTCACCTCGAACTAACATCTCTTTACACCCTTTCAGCGGCATAAACATTTCGCAGTCAATAAATCTTCCTGAGTCTAAACTTATATCGCAACATGGAATTTACTTCACTCCCCAACTTGAAGACATGAAAAGATTCTTCAAACTCCCATAACTCGGGGCTATACATCAAATCTAGATGGAAATCAAGCACCAAATAGTTCTTCTATCCTCCAGCAGACCCTTCCCGTCCCTTCAAAATCATATGAATACATCTCGCAGTCATATCATACTCATCACATAGTTACCCAGTCCTCGCTCCCACTAACAGGGACACTACCGGACATACAAATACAAAATCATGTGCGCACACAATCAACGCCTCAATGCTCAAGTTGTAGGCAAAAACCCGGCCTCAAGTCCTCCAAACTGGCCCAACATCCACACACAGAGATCACGTATCGCCCCTCGATCAGGGAATCACAAGCCATCGATGCATATCTGATATAGAGAGCTCATGGGCGCATACGAACGCGTGGAAGGGATTCAAAGAGTTACATTACAAGCTGATTCACAGACGCACGATAAGAATTCAAGAATGTGAAATTTTTCCTAATGGTTCTGCAGCCTCATGAGGATAAGTACAGACGTCTTTGTACAGATCCGCGAGACTCTACTAAACCTGCTCATGACTCGTGAGGCCAATATAACCTAGGCTCTAATACCAACTTGTTAGGACCCTAAACCCGAACCTGGTCGTGATGGTGCCTCTCGTGAATACAAGTCCAGCCGAAACGTCACCCAGTTCATTTTAAACAATTAAAATAGTGCAATTAAGTCATTAACATGATTAAATCTCAGTGGAATAGTGAAATAGTACAATTTGCGGGGAAAAAAACCAACACAACCCGACATTGGGGTGTTACAAGTCATGAGTATCTATCATAAGTATACAAGTTTGGAAAGAGTTTACACATGCTATTACATAACTAGGACATGGGAAATAAAATGGGAGGGCAAAATATTGGGCTGCGAACACCGAGCAGCTACCTAGTGGACTCAGAATACCCTGCTAAGCAATCAACCCTTACTGGCAGGACCTGAAGCACCCGAATCTGCACGCAGGGTGCAGGGACTAAACTGAGTACTCCAACTCAGTGAGTAATAACAATAAATGAAGATTGAGTGATAAGAAAATACGTAAAAACACAACAACATGCTATAAAGACGCAGTGTAAAACCATAAAAAGGCAAAGAGACAGTGAAATCTTATAAAAACACCTTAGATCAGAATAAGCTTCCTTAAACACCGTTCTAATAGGTAAACAAGTAAATGACAGACAACTTGAAGAGACAAACACATAAAAATGGGTACCCGCACTAACCGGGTGTGTACAGACTCCAAAAGGGGCCCTTTATGACCCAAGTGCAATTTCAAGTCATCTCGTGGTATAATTAATAGGCCCTCGGCCTCATAGCAACAAGCCACCTTGTGGCATACAATCTCAGGACCTCGGCCTCATAATCATAATTTAGTGTATCACTGCTGCGACATGTAGCCTGACCCAAAAGTATCCTCACAACATAGGCCCTCGGCCTTACACAGTCATAAATCTCTAAAAGCTACTGGGGCACAGTAAAATATGATGCTCAGCCCAAAATATCATTTAATGTGTTAAAATAGAGTAAACATGGCTGAGTTATGAAAAAAGTAGAATATAACATGACTAAGTGCATTTATAGAGTCAAAACAGTGAGGAATAGCAGTAAAAATCTCCTAAGGGTCAAAATAGTTGGCACGAGGCCCAAATATGGCATTTAGCCCAAAACATGATGATAACAAACAGTTTTCAATCAAATACGTGATAAAACAATCATCCGGGATTGACTAAGTCACAATCCCCAAAGGTGCACGACCCCACGCTCCTCATCTAGCCTGTGCGTCACCTCAATATAGCACAATGATGTGAAATCCGGGGTTTCATACCCTCAGGACAACATTTAAAATCATTACGCACCTCGATCCTATCGAAACTCTAACCCGCGATGCTTTTTCCCCCCGAATCCGCCTCAACCCGCATCGAATCTATCTAAAATCAGAATCCCAACGTCAAAATATGCTAAGGGAACGAAGCCCATGCAAAAATAATCAATATACAACATCAATCCCGAAATTAACCAAAACCCGACCACCTGGCCCACGTCTCGGAATTCGATAAAATTAACATCAATATATTCCTTATCCACCCGCAAGTTCATACATTTCAAAGGTCCCAAAATACGACCACAAATGGCCCCTCAAATCCTCACGTTAAGGTCTCCAATCTCAAGCCCTATTTTTTCAAATTTTAACCTTAACTTTCTATAATTACGACTCTAATCCGTGAAATAATACCATAGAAACGAATTTTACGTTGAACAATCTTAGCTCCAGACGTTATCCTTTGAATCCCTCTTCAAAATGTCCTCCCCAAGCTCAAACCCAATTAAAAATGGTGAAGAAATAGATCAAAATCACCAAGGAAACCCTTTATATTTTCTGACCCATGCTTTTCGCACCTGCCGTCCTTTTCCCGCTTCTACGGCCTAATCCACCGCATCTGCAGTTGCCTTCCATTTCTGCGAGCATCGCACCTGCGGCCTCCCAACCATAGGTGCAGTTATGACAGCAACAACATGCTTTTGTTGTCCCAACTCAACTTCAAACCTTCTGCCAACCATCCGAAATCATCCCGAGGCCCCCAGGATCTCATTCGAAAGCACAAACCAGTCATATACCACTACCCAAACTTATACCAATCTTTGAAACACCTCAAACAACATAGAATCCATCAAATCACATCAAATTCAAGCCTAAGGTTCCAAAATCTTTCGAATTTCGCTTTTGATCAAAAAGTCTACCAAACCACGTCCGAATGACCTGAAATTTTGCACACACATCTCAAATGACACAACGGACCTATTGCAACTCCCAGAATTCCATTCCGACCACTATATCAAAATCTCACCTATCAACCGAAAAACGTCAAAATTCTATTTCGCCAATTCAAGCCTAAACCTTCCACGGATATCCGAAACTCATTCCGATCACGCTCCTAAGTCCTAAATCACCTAACGAAGCTAACCAAATCAAAAAAATTCCGATCCGAGATCATATACCAACAAGTCAAATCTTGGTCAAACCTTTCAAATTTTTTGCTTCAAACTGAGAACGGTTTCTTCAAAATTCATTCTGGTTACCCTAAGAACCAAAACCGACGATTTACATAAGTCATAATACATTACACGGGGCTAGACAAGCCCAAGAACTAGCGAGCAAAGTGCAAAGCTCAAAACGACCGGTCGGGTCATTACATTATAAGTGTGGTGCACAATACACCCATAAACAAGACTTTACTAGACACGACTTATAGACTCCTTAGGACAGAACTGCTCTGATACCACTTTAGTCACGCACCGAACCTGGGGGGCGAGACCGGCACTTGGTGCCTCACCTATTCTCGCGTACCAACTTGCAACTAAGGGACTCTGAATATATAATATCATACTTGGCCATGGGCCACATTGCAAGACAATTGCGAATACTGACTAAATATGAATATAAAGCTGGGAAGACAAGGACATTATAAATACTGCAACTGACAAACCAACAAAATGTACATAAAAGGCCTACAATCCCAACATACTATATTAACTGACATGATGTGTCTACAGCCTCTACTGATGGATATACTATGATCGGAACAAGGCTCTAACCTACTCAAAACATATATACATATATACAAATATGTAAGTAAAGCTTTAGACCCAACAACTCCGAAGGGTATGCAACTTACTAATCAAGTTGAAGTTGGGAAACACCTAAGAAGGAGGTCTACCCATCTGCCTGTCTCAACCTACTCGCATGAAATGTTGCACCCCCAGAAAATGAATGTCAGTATGAAATAATGTACCGAGTATGAAAGGCAATATACTGAAAGTTGAACTGAACTGATAATATAATAATTGCATATAGCTGGAAGTCAAAGATAATCTGAAGATATGCTTACCTGCTGATACTGACTCAACTCTATCAATATAGTAAGTAAAATAGTTGTCCGGCCCTATAAGGCTTGGTATATATATATAACTGCTCTGCCATAGTAAGCTCGTTCATAGGACCTCGGCTATAATAGGCTCTGTATCTCGTCCATGTTGGGCTCGCTCATAGGCGCTCGGCCACAGTAGGCTCGGTATATATTTTACCATCTGATCAGAGGTTGCCCAACAGGGGCCTGCCCATCGATTATAGCTCGATGGTAATGAAAATACTTTAATACTATATATATATAAACTCTATGCTCTCTTGACTGGAAGAAGGAAATAATCAATAGAATATGAAGTCCGGATAAGGAGAATATTGTAACTTACAAGACTAGGAAATGTACGTAAATTTAGGAATATGAATTTCTCTTTATGCCTTGTTATCAAACTCATGTGGTTACGAGATCATGCCAAAATGAAGGAAGGACTTAGCCTTAACATACCTAGGGTAGGAAATAATTCGTAAGATATTATTGGAGAAGGTGGCACCGTACTCCCTCAGAATCGCCAAATGTCGCATTGCTAACTGTGTTAATAAACCTCGTTGGATTTTTTTGTTGAGGAAATCATGTTATCAATGTAGTAATTTGATTTATATGCTTTGAGATTGATGTTTATTGAATGCCTATAAGAATGGATAACGTCGTTTTGTTACTTGTGATTGTAATATTTGATATGAAAAATATAAGTAATGAAATGAATGTCTTCTAATACATTAGTTGTCACCTAATAAAGATTGATCAAGATTCATATAGTTAAAGAGTGGCTTGCTTCCACGTTACACTTTCCATCTTTATCCAAATAGTTCTTTAATTAATTGGATAATATCCCCATTACCCAATAATTAATCAATTACCCGCATAATTAAGAATTGTCTCAAATTACTTAAAATTCTACTTATTTTTAATACAGTTTATACATCCTACTATCATGGTCATATAGTACCTGGTATGGTACTAGTCAATAAATATCGGGTATTATTGCTCGGCCGTATTTTATCCCAACATGCCAAACTTGGACGAAAATTCATTTTCCTTGACTTGCATCCCCTCTCACCTTCACGAATTTACTCATCACCTGTTTGAAATAGCATAATCCTTACAATCTCTAAATAACCTTTTCCTTGGACTGATCTCAATTACCTTACGAAAAATTCAATGTACAATACTAAAAGGTGCAATATCGTTGTAATTTAATAATGTGAAGGGTAACATCATCGTAATGTAATACCGCAAGGCGTGACATCATCGTAATATAATGCTATAGGATAAAATATCGACATAATATTGCGGGGCGTAACAGTAAGAGTGGGCAAGAATGAACAAATCCTCATGAAACTATTCATGAGAAGCCTCACAAGAGATGCTTGTCACACCTCCTTTTTACCTACACCCCCGGAAAGATGTATAAATAAGGGAGTTTTTCCAACTTAAAGTGACAATCGAAACGGAATTTGTTCATTATTAAAAATTCAGAGTCGTCACATGGGATAATTTATGGTGTCCCAAGTCACCGGTTCAAATCCCGAATCGAGGAAAAGATTGACTCTGTTTTACAGTCCGCGAACACAAAAATCCGGGTAAGGAATTCTATTAACCCGGGGGAAGGTGTTAGGTATTCCCGAGTTCCGTGGTTCTAGCACGGTCGCTCAACTATTATATTCAGCTTGAATTATCTGATTTTAAACAATTATGAACCTATGTGCAAATTTTAACTTTAACCGCTTTTATTCATTTTTAAGAGAATTGCAACGCCATTAAAACATGTCTCGAACCACGTCACATAAATTCACCCGTGGTTCTTGACGTATTTCAACATCGTTCAGATTTTGATTTGGGTCACATAACTGCACACCCGAGTTTAGGAAAGTAATATTATTAAATAGCGCGCCTAAGCAACAACGCACTTTGAACTTTGCGAGGGCCATGGAAATTCAACTAAATGGCATGCCTCGATTTCTAAGGATTAGCAATTAGTTAAACTACAGATATTCATTTCTACAACTAATTAATTTAGGTATCACAACCACGCCACATGAACCATACCTGTAGTTGCAATGATTTAATTACGTGCCTAAAAGTTTGCCCACCCACATGTGGTCAACCTATAACATGCTACTAGCAAATAATAAAATAAGCAAATTAAAATAGAACTAAATAAAATAAAGCTCAATTCATCTCCACATATTAACAACCCAAAATTAACGATCAACCAACCCAAAATTCAGTAAAACTTTCATAGTACTCCTTTTTCTTGCAAATCACACTCGTGCCATAGAGACATGAATATTCCTTGCCCTTGATCAGTCACAATTTGAACCAGAACATAAATTAACACAATTTGCCCAAAAATAGTCTATATTGCTTCGGCTCAGCATTTCAATCCCTCACAGTGTATTTCAACTCAACATCATTGTCTAACTTCTTTTTCATTAGAACTCTGTTTTTATTTTAGCAACAATGACAAAAGGAAAAAAGTAATTCAAACTACAGATGCAAAGAATCAACCAAAACATAAATTCAAAATTCATGTTAAACTTATATCACAACTGAAGCACTGAATCACGTAAGAGTAACGAAATGAAACATAGGAAGAAGAAAACCTTGAACAAATTATTGAGCTTTCCAGTATGTGAATCCAAGAGCAAACAAGACAACAGTTCAGGACCTCGATGAGGCGGAATCTCGCCGAACGACACTCGAACCTCGACGGAACCAATAGATGGAGCTTTGGAAAAATTAGACAGCAACCTCAGACAATGACGTTTCCTGCAGAATCTCAAAATCATAACAAAAGGCAAAGGTGCCAAACGACAAAAGAACAGAAACAGTTATTGTGATTTCAGCAATGAGGAACAAAAATGTGACTGCGTCGGCGTTAATGGAAGTCGCTGGTCAGACCCAGACGAATTTCGAATTATTTTTACGCATAAACACAAATGAGGACGTTGTTCTACAGATTCGCTGCTGCTAGTGGTGTCGTTACTCGCCGGTTATCAATTTTGGCGAAGCAACAGCTCGAGTGAGGAACTGGTGAACGTCGGCTGTAGTGGTTGGCGTGAGAGAAGGGAGCTCTGTTTGGGTTAAGCCGCCATGGAAGATGCTTCTTCTTCTCTGAAGAAGAAGCTCGTTGTTTGGTTCAAGTAGAAGTAGAACGTTGAAGCTTTTTCTAAGGGTTATTTTTAAGTGTTATTTTTTTTTGGCAATCCGATAGGCTAGCGCATAGGGCTAGTTTTTTATTAATAAAAGAAAAACAAAAATACAACAATTAGGAAAAGTATAAATAAGGGGGACAATAACACCGGTATTGTTACCCATATGCCTTGGCTATATAATCACTCCTATGCGCCTCACATTGCCTTATGATGGCAGCCTCATATAGAGGTTCATGGTGTAGCTGCCGGCAACGTCTCACGAGGGCATAAAATCTCATAGCCATGTGGATAGTTTTCCAACGGCATAGGACCAAGGCAACACTAACCGTGCTAAACCTTATCTTACCAATGCTATTTAGGCAAAGAGAAAGCCTCATCTTCTAGCAAGCATGTAAAAAATAGGATCTTGAAAGTACCAAGTACTCTATGATCGCCATAGAGTTTATAACACATTCTATGACGCTATTGCAAGTGATGATGCTTTGAAAATGATAAACTAAGACAATGTAGAAATTAGAATCTTGCCCCTCATTTATCAAACTTGTGAGTTCTTCAATTTGAACGTCTTTAAAATCCTATTTAACTGTCTTCAAATAATCATCAAAGTTTTTCATTTGTTGTCGTATCTACTGGACTTCGTAGATTTGGAGGGGGCAACCCCTTTTTCTTTGCAGCTCTTATTGGGAGTTGCCTGAGTGTTATTTCTTGCGTCACCTTCTTTTTTTTAGTTTTGTTAGAAGTGAAATCTCCAGTTGTAGCCGCCTCTTCCGGACAAGATTCAATAAAGTCATCCTCTTTTGCTTCTTCGGAGATGGCAACGCATATGTTGTCCTCAAGTTTTTGATTAGCTTCATCTTGTATAACCATCCACAATGGTTCATGCCTCTTCAGTATCTTTGGAGTACTTGGTTCCTGTCTGTTTGTCACTGAAAAATTCAGCTTCAGTCCGATCATTTTTGAGTATGATGAGTATGCACTTTTGTGTGGTTTTGGACTGCCCAAAGCATCCAGCAACTTTCTGTCCTCCAACAAAATAGTAGGTATATCAGTTACCATTACTTTGGCTCCAGTCATGTTTGCATTAGACTGCTGCTGCCCAGTCGTGTTTGCATTGGACTGCTTCTGCCCAGTCTTGTTTGCATTGGACCGCTGCTGCCCAGGATTAGTATTAACATCAGCTGCAGTTGTTGTATGTTGCCGATGCTGCCCAATCGTTGTTACTGTTACGGTTTTACTATCACCAATTGTTGACAAGGCATGTTCACCTTCAAATTCACCATAGGAGTTAGCTGATTGAGAGGGGATATCAAACACAGATGTGTTCAGTGTGACTAAAGGCTGTTTAAGCATGGTAGTACTCAGCATCATTTCTTTTTGAACATCATTGATGATTTGTTCTACTTGAGGATCGGAAAAGTGTAGTAAGGTGCATTGGAACTATGGGCTTAGGTGTTTGTTAAATCTTTTTCCAGATTACTCAAAGAATTATTTTGTCGAGCACCTACTTTTTCAACCAAATCCAGCAAAACACCATCCCCTTCTAGATCAAGCACAGCACCAGGTCTAACACTTCTAGGTATAGATCGATCAACAGAAGAATTCAATGCAACAGTATCACTTTGAACTCCTGGTTGCATAGCTGATTAAATAGCTGCTCTGTCAGCATATATTTCTATTGCTAGGCCTGTATCAGAAGTAACCTTATGCTCATGTTGTTTCTCAGATTGTCCTTGTGCATCAGAAGTTTGGTCAACCCCTGCACCATCTGATGCAATATTCAAAGCAAACTCAAGGGGAGCTGCTTGCGTAACTGCTTCAGCATTGTGAGATGTACCAACTAGTGTAGCTGGTAGTTCTGCATTATTTCGAATTGCAGTACTTAATGTACTAGCATTTATCATCTTCTAATCATCGGATTCCCATTTGCATTCAACGTGACAGTTTTTTCCAGACCATCCTCTTCTTTACCCAGTTGTGCAGATATATCAGCTCGATTACACCTTGAGTTAGAACCTGTAGCAAATTCCTCAATCTGAGCAACCATACCATTTGAGACTGCATTGACAGGCTTCACACGATTATCCTTCACCTTTTTCCATTGTCCTCCTAAATTTCCAGTAGGCTTTTGACCTGTGAAGATCACAATAGTTCCTGTAGCACTAGCCTTACCTTTCGTCTTATTCTGAGTATGTGAAGTGTCATCGACCACTCCCTGCATTTGGGTCACATTGTCATTTTCTTGTAGATGATTGACATCTCTTATTGCATTCAAAAATTGCCTTGCATCACCCTGAAGCTGTTCAGCAGAACTCTTATCCAAATCAGTTCGACTTTTTTGCTCTGTATTTTCCTTTGCATTTTTATTTCTTCCTTTCATCGAGCGACATGAATTTTCATCATGCCCTTAGTGCTTATAACATGTGCAATACATTGGAAGATGATCATACATAACATTTTGATGGAAATCAGTAGATTTACCAGAAAGTTTGTCGACGACGTAAATCTTCACTTTTTTCGGATGCTTATCCAGTAGATCCAGCAAAACTTTAACCCTCGCAGCGCTTGGCCTTGTTCGATATTTTGTCGCCATGTAAATAGCTAGAGGTTTTCCAACTGCAGATGCAATTGACATCAAAGATTTCTTTGTAAAATAATTGGGTGGAACATCTGGGAATGAGATCCACACCACAGCCTTCGAAGTCTCAATTCTTGGATCGAATCCAATCGTCCAAGGAAAAGTTCTGAAGAAGAACTCATCTCCTTTTGAGTTAATGTGCCCAGTAGATCTGGAAACAAAGTTTACATAATCTTCATAAAGATCGAATCGTACCAGTAAATGTCTAAACTCCAGCTGCCCGATGTTACACAATCCTTTCACATCGAACTGTTTTGGAAAAATTCTTCTGAGGTCGTGAAGTTCTGGTTTTCCATAAGAGAATTTGATGACAACTCCTTGGTGTAAACCTTCCTCTATGACGAACTCTTTCACCTCATCTGTGGTGAATTCAATAATTGGTTCTCCTTGTTCGAATCTAACTGGACATAGCACTGTATTTTGAATTTGTCGCACAGATTCTTTTGTCACACTTGCTGCGTATGTAAATTTAGGTGGATTGTTGATCCCATTTGCTTGAAAATTTTGCTTTCCCACAGCCAAAGGCTGGGGAGAAGTCAACATTGCCATGGCTGCCTCGCTATATTTTTAGACTAGTTCAAGTGTTATTTTGTGTTCAAAGCTACGCAGCCTCCCCTGGAGAAGATGAAAAGTCCTTTTAAATTTAAAAACGGCTGCCCTCTAAAAGGTCTCTAGGTTAGGTCATTTTAAGAGGGATCCGGGTTGGGTCTGGAGGAAAATGGGTCACGGGTTCTGGGGCAGGTCATGGGTTGGTTTTGGATAGGTATGGGAGAATTGAATTGGGCTTGTGGGATTTAAGATTAAGAAGGCCCAAAATCTGAATTTTCCACATCCTTTCCCTTTTCTCATTATTTCAAAATTCTTTTCTTTTTTCTCAAAAATAAAACCTAAACTAAATCCTAAACCAATTCAAATCGTAAAATTAAGCTAATTATCTAACTATGTAAAAATGACCATTTTTTGTGATTTGTTTTGATTAATAACAAAATTAACTCAATGTAATTAATTCCTAAATGCAAATTGAACCTAAGGTGACATGAAATTAAAATGTGATACTTTTTATGGTTTTTCTATGATTTTTAAAAATATTAAAAATGCATGAAATGCAACTAAATAAAGAAAAACACCTAAGAATCAATTAAAATTATTTTTGGTCTATTTTTAGGAGTTATTTTCATGTAGGGCAAAAATCACGTGCTCACAGTTGCCCCTCTTTGCTCGGAAACCCGAAGGGTTTTCGTGCAAAGATAAAGTGAGCGGATACGAGCGATTTTTTTGCCCGTTTGAATACTCAACAGGAAGCATTTTTGAAAGATTTGACCGCACCTTGCTTCCGAGGTTGCCTACATATCCTTGGCTATAAAGGAATCAGGTCAGTGTAGTTCAGAAGTGAGTGAAATGATGGAGTATGCCGAGGTGGAGAGCCGGTCGAGGTGCCGTTCCGTCGAGGTTCCGGTCCGCAGTCCTGCTATTACATCAAAATCAAAACATGAAAAAGATTAGCTAAGCCTATCAACTACTAGTTACAAGATTCCTATCTATAAGTCTTCTGAAGCTTAATCTTGAGTCTTGAATGGTTCTTCATGCAGACTTTAGATTTAAACCTTGGCGCTTGTTAGCTGCAGGTGCTAGCTCGTTCTTCTACAGCTTTTGGGTCAGGACCGGACATGTAGTGCTTGTGACTTCTACCACGTCTTAAGCAGTTCACATCTTTCATCAACTTCTGCATTTGGATTTACTTCTTGCCTTTCTCTCTTTTCTTTATTGTGACTAACTTTTGTTGATCACCTCGAACTGTTGACTCGCATTCTTGCCGCGAGATTCTTTGGTTGCGGACATGAATTGCAATCTGAGATGCTTTTCCTTTTCTTCAGGTGGACGCCTGACTATTGAACTTGAACCGTCTTCTCTTGTTACTTGACACTATTTTCCTTTGCACCTTGAACCATTTTCCCCTGGAACTTGAACTGTCTTCCTTCGAAACTGCTTTCCCTTGAAACTCGAGTTGTCTTCCTTTGACACTACTTCCCTTAGAAACTTGAGTTGTTTCCCCTTGTTCTCCAGGTGGGCGCCTGATTACCACAAAAATAGACAAAACAAAGAAATTTTCTGCCCCAGTTTGCACTAGGAAGATTTGTGGGTTGTTAGCAAAATTGTAAACCACTTGTACTATTGATGCAGTGATGAAATTAAACTAAAGAATAGACTAGGAAAACTATAAACTAAGCTTGACTAAAGTAAAAACTGACCCTATTCTCCAGGCAGGGCCCCCTGACTGCTAACTTGAAATGTATTCCCTGCTCTCCAGGCGGGCTCCTGACTGCTGACGTGAAATAAATTCCCTGCTCTTCAGGCGGGCTCCTGACTGCTGACTTGAAATGTATTCCCTGTTCTCCAGGCGAACTCCTGATTGCTGGACTTGAAATGTATTCCCTGCTCTTCAGGCGGGCTCCTGACTTCAAGATAGATAAAACAAAGAATTTGAAAGCCAAAATTTAAATTGTACTCCCTTGTTCTTTAGGCAGGCTCCTGACTGCTACGCTTGAAAGTATTCCCTGCTCTCCAGGCAGGATCCTGACTTCAACATAGACAAAACAAAGAATGTGAAAGCTAAAATTTAAATTGTACTCCCTTGTTCTCCAGGCGGGCTCCTGACTGCTGCGCTTGAAAGTATTCCCTGCTCTTCAGGCGGGCTCCTGACTTCAACTTGAAATGTGTTCCCTGCTCTCCAGGCGGGCTCCTGACTTCAACATAAACAAAACAAAGAGTTTGAAAGCTAGAACTTAAATTGTACTCCCTTGTTCTCCAGGCGGGCTCCTGACTGTTGCACTTGAAAGTGTTCCATGCTCTCCAGGCGGGCTCCTGACTTCAACTTTAAATGTATTCCCTGCTCTTCAGGCGGGCTCCTGACTTCAACAAAATAGACAAAGAAAATTTTTCTACCCCAGTTTGGTGGCTAGGCACAAATGTGAGTGTAAAATTAAGTCATATTACCAAGTATTACTAAATATTTGAAAGCTAGGTCCCATTATCCAGGGGGGTCCTGACATTTCTTAATTAAATGACAATTTTAAATCTAAATTATATCTTCTAAAGGTGTGTCTTCTGCTAAATCTTGTCATCTAAGAGGGTCTTTAAACTTCTCCCCATTATCCAGGAGGGTCCTGAAAATCGAAGGTCAAATTTTATCTTAAGGGTGACAACTTTCATGTCTGAATTATACTACCCTACAGCAGAATTTACGCTAAATGTTGTTATCTAATCAAAATCTTAAAGCTAAGTCCCATTATTCAGGAGGGTCCTGAAAACCCCTAATTGAATCTTATCTCAAACATGCAAACTTCTAAACCAGCTTATATTCCTTTGGGATACACTTATGCTAGATTACGCTATTTCTGAACTAGGTCCCATTTTCCAGGAGGGTTATTAAAATCAAAAATCAAACTTGTTTGGTGACTGCCTTTCTCCGCGGACGGTTTCTCCGAAACAATTGAAATTTCCTGCCCCTGTTTTAATCAAAGAAAAATTGTGTCAGTTTAAAATGTGGTGGTTGGTTTGTGGCCTTGACTTTGAGAGCGGTTGCTCCTTCACTTCTCATGATAATAGATTTCCACTCAAAGACCTTGCTTGTTCCTTGACTAATCACTTTCTTTGTCATCCTTACCATAGAAAATACCTCTTCCATTCAGACCCAATACCTTCTATCTGTTGCATTGCTCATGAACCGACATCTACCAAACCTTTGTGTTTCACATGATCCCCACGGTATATTGATTATTACCAACTTCAATGCGCACGTTGTTCTTTCCTGATTTAAATCACTAGCCTTGGTCTTGAGGTCTATTGCTCCATCACTTGCCATGATAGCTTTGATTTCTGCATGGAAGATCTTGCTTGTCACTGGTTTACCACCTTTTTTGTCCCTTGTGTTTCACATGGATCCCAACGCATGTTGATTGTTACCAACTCAGTGTGTATGTTGTTCTTCCTTGACTTAAACCACTGGCCTTGGCTTTGAAGTCTATTGCTCCCTCGCTTGCCATGATAACTTTGATTTCCGCTTGGAAGACCTCGCTTGCCACTGGTTAACAACTTTTGTGAATCTTATCACAGAAAATACCCTTAATCTATTCACCTAGCACCCTCCATCTATTGCATTGTCCATGAATTGATATGTACCAAACCTTTGTATTTCATAAGGATCCCAAAGCATATTGATTATTACCAGCTCAATGCGCTTGTTGTTCTTTTCTGACTTATGACATTTCGATGTGTTAGCCAGACCCTGTTTTGTGCAATTGGACAGTCGGTGGAAAATAAGACAAGAGGACCAGAGTAAAGGACAAAGGAAAGAGATGATTCCTAACAAGAAAATTACAAAGTAGAAACCTATTAGATGTGGATACCAACTCTAATGACCATGACATGCACCTGTGGCCTATTCTGTTGAGCAAGTCTAATGTTCAACTCCTATTATACCCCTAAACCGTGAAACTGGGCTTCAATGCTCTGATAATCCAATCCGATTCATAGTCCTTATTCAACTTGTAATGCCCGAAGGGTTTTCACCATCAAGCCTCTCTCATTTTGTTCTTTCTCTCAACTTACTATCGCCTTACGGTGCCCGCGAGGGTTTTCACCAATAAGACTCTCTCATTTTTATTTCTCTCAGCTCCCGTTGCCTTACATTGCCCGTGAAGGTTTTCACCTCTAAGACTCTCATTTTATTTCTCTGCTTGGACCAGAGTGTTTCCCCTAATATGATTCACCTCTACTCGCTTGACTTGGCATCTCTCGAAAACTGGTCAGAAGGTCTTTCTTTGGACCGTAATGTGGGCTTTTGGATGGGGTTAGGAAGAAAGAATATCAAAGGCTCAAAACAATTTGAATGGGTTCAAAATTACAACTTTCAGAATCAGATTTCCTACCACAACCATCACTTCTGCCCCAGTTTCTTTGCTTGGGGACTTTTGGATTTTTATTTTGATGAGACCCAACCGTGAGGCTGCCTACGTATCCTTAAAAGGAATCAGGTCGAACGTAGTTCATGAAACATGGAAATTACTTTGTTGTTGTGTTTTTTTTCTTTCCTTTTTCTTCCTCTTTCTCATTTTCTTTTTTTTTCTTCTTTTTCACTTTTTGTTGTTTTGTTGTCTTTTTCTTTTCTTTTCTCTTTTTCCTTTACTTATCTTTCATGCTTGCGTTTCTGATCTTTGCTACTGATTCCAAAATAGGGGTATGAAATAAAAATAAATAAGTCTCAAAGGGGTAACGAAGGATAAAGTGTTTAGATAGCAGAACAAAATGCCTTCGTCATTCCAATCTCCAAAACATGCCAAGTGCAAACTACACAATTAAACAAACCAAGGAAACAGTTCTAACATCTTTAGATCGTACTAGACTTGATAACCATATCTACGCATTCGCCTTCTACATCTGTTAACTACAAAGCACCATTGGACAACACCTCACTCTCATTACCATGAACGACCCCTGTCAATTTGGGGTAAACTTGCTGTTGGCTTCAACCTGATGCGGCATGATGCATTTCAATAGGGTTTCTCTATGTTCTATCTTCCCTAGTTTCACGCAATTCGGGCTTGAAATGATCTCAAAATGCCTTTACTTATTTCCCTCAATGTCCCTATCATCTATAAAATTGTTTCATAGCTTCATGACTAAACTTACTCTTTTTTTTAAGACCAGGCTGAGAATTATGCATGCATGTCATGTCACTAGAGTCAATAGGGAAAGAACTGTAAAAAGAAAAGAGAACTAAACAAAATGACCATAAATAACAGAAAACAGAAACTTGCATTAAACAGATGGTGAAGGGGTTTGAACAACAAAACAAGCACTAAACTGGGGTTACAAACATGTAACAACATAGACAGCACTAAAGGAGTTACTACGACTAAACAAACCAGGCAAAAATAAAAGGATAGAAGGGTTTGAGTCACAAGACCATATCCGGATTACAACCCTTAGAATAACCCGGACAACAGAAATGACAACAAAATAAACCACCAAACTCCTCCCTGGCTAACCAAGAAAAGAGTGTCTTTCCAATCACCAAACTTAACATCTTAGCCACTAACTTCTGCATCAACAATACTAGGACCTTCACAAGTGTCCATCACATTGTTCTTAGCAAATTTCTTTTGGGTTCCCTTTGCCTGCTCTTTCTTAGGATCAACCTCTAATAGCGCTGAAATCTTTGTAGCATGTGGACCTCCGAGGTTCTCAGAAGAATTCTCATATTCCTTTTCAAAATAAATCATACCCATCATATGCGTCTCATTATGCATAGGCGATGGACTTTGGCTAGTGTCTGCTGCATCTGGATTTGCACAACAATGTCGCCTGCATCAATAAGATTCTAAATCGCATTCTTCAGATTCTAACACTTCTTTATGTCATGCCCCGGGACATCTGAGCAATATGTGCACCTTTGAGAAAAATCAAACTTATTTGGAAGAGGGTTTGGCATTTTTATCTGGATCGGCTTCAACATGTCCAATTGCTTCAACCTTTGGAACAAACTGGCGTATGACACTCCCAATGGGGTGAAAGCCTTTTCTTTTTTCAGCAACCTCTCATTCTTAAATGCTTGATTGGGCCGGAAACCTGATCCAGGGGGTTTTCGGTAGGCTCGTGTGGGTGGATAGGCATTTCGTGGAGCTGGGTACTGAGAGAGCGATATACGATTGTGGGAGTTCCGTGGAGAGAAGTGGCATTGGGGAGGATCATCTGGTGCATCAGGATATCCCCGGAGACGATGTCGAGGCTGGGAGTGTTGATCAGGAAAGCCCATCGGATTATCTTTTCTGTTTCTCTTTCTTCCAACCAAGCTTACTAGGATGTTTTGAATGTCGTTCGAACAACTCATGATTTTGCCTGACTTGATTCCCTCTTCTACTAGCTCCCCCATTTTTAACACATCTTTGAAAGGCTTTCCCAAGGCCGGGATCAAATGACTAAAGTAGGTGGGCCCCTGGGCTTGTAGCAAAAGCTCAACCATTTCTTCTTCACCAATCGGGGTATTGACTCGAGCAGCCTGCTCCCTCCATCTGAGTCCAAATTCTCTAAAGCTTTTCTCTGGCTTCTTTTCCATTCTGGATAGGGAGAAGCGGTCTGGGGTAACGCCCGATCTGTATTGAAAGTATCGAACAAAATCTTGAGCCATGTCACCCAATGTAGGCCAATTACCAACATCTTGACGATTATGCCATTCCAAAGCTACCCCAGTCAGGCTCTCACTGAAGTACACCATCAACAAATCATCTTTCTCACCAACACTTCTCATTTTACTGCAATAATCCCTCAAATGTGCTACTGGATCTTCACACCCATCATACAAGTTAAACTTGGCACTTTAAACCCCGCGGACAGGCAAATGTCAGGGGACACAGATAGTTCTTTATAGGACATGCTGCCCTGATCTTCCCTTCCTTGTCTGTTCTTCGAGGATTGTTCTATGCCTTTCAGCCTCCTGGGTATCCCCTCTTTCCTTTCTCTTCCTATGAACCTTTCATTTTCAACGTGCAACTTATCCCGAGGGCTCTATTTGTATGAGTTGGGAACTTTGTGGGCAACCTCTGAGGGGTAATATCGGGCATCGTGAGCTTTGAGTTGGTGCTCATTATTGGGGATGGTGGAAAAGATAGGAGGGCAATTTTTAGGAAAGGTAATTGGAAGATGAGTGACGGAGCTACTAGGGTGGTTGGGAAAGCCATGGTAAGCGGGTGAATCTGGAGAGTATGGGGGATCATCTGGCACTGTGACCGGTGTTGGGTAAGGGTAGCATTTAGGAAGCTAGTTGGTGGCGGGGGTGGTGCCTTCCCGGTCATCCAAGCCTGATACATATCCGCCATGTGCTGTCTTAACATCTTTACCTCTTCAACCAACTCATTGTCCTGTTCAACCAATTGCTTTTGAGCACCTGTATCAACCAACTCGGTTTTGTTGTTGCCTGCCATTGCCTTTTGACTTTATGTTATGGAGGGGAGTTACTACTTCGAGAACCACAAACCAACCACCTTTCTGCTATGAAGATATCAAAATGAAAAAAATGGGGTCATCCCGTTAGCGTTAGAGCATTTAACAGCAAAAATATCACATCGCGTGCAATGCACCTAGTAACAATTAATAGTTCTAGAATAACTTCGAGGGTCATAAGGTCACTTGGCATCATCCCAATCTGTCCATTTGAATCTTTTCTTTTCTTTCCTCATACTTCTTAGCTCGCTCATCTTCTTTTCCCCTTTTCTTTCTGATTGTCGCTCTTTTTCTTCCTTCTCAATTCTCACATCCCGTAATTTCACCATCTCTTCTCTTCTTCTTTTTTCCTTTTCCTTTTCTTTTTTTTTCTTTTAATAAATAAAAAAATGATTCGATCGAACCCTATGTAGGTTGCCTATGTATCATGACCCCGCATGAATATGATCTTTACATAATTCTGGAAGATCGTGAATAAAGTAAACAAACTAACGTTCTCGTCATTTTTTTCTTTAAAGACTACTCTGACGAGAAAAGGGAAACAAAAGAAACAAATCTTTTTTTTTCTTTCTTATTTTTATTTTTTATTTTTCTAGACTTAATGTTCTATAACCTATTCTAAACTCAAGCTTAACGAGTATATATTTTTCCTTTTTGAAACAAATACTCTATGGGAAATTATTAAGGAAAATCCATACAAGTGAAAAATATTCTTTTGATTTTTTTTCTTTTTTAAGAAGGAAATCTAAAGACTAGACCAAAGAAAAATATTTTGAATTTTCACTTGATATCCTGAAGAAAAGGGTTCGAAACAAGAAATGAAAAAGATAAAAAAAACTATTTTTGGATTTGAATTTTTGATTACCTAAGGAAGAAACTCTGAAAATAAACCAAAGAAAAAGTATTTTTGTTTTCTTTTTCTTATATGTACAATGTCCTAAAATTCTAATAAAAGTAAAAGATTTTTTTTTTCAAGTCATTTTTCATCAATTTCCCAAAAAAAAACCTCAACAGAAAATCTTTTTGGATTTTTGGATTTAATATCTTAAAAGAAATTTTTTTAAAGAGATACTAAAGAAAATTCTTTTTTTTTTGAATTTTTGGTCTTAATATACTAAAGGAAATGTAAAAGCAATTTTTATTTTGATATTAATTGCCTAAACGAAAAACAACCTCAAAGGAATTTTTTTTTCATTTATAGAAGTAGTATTCTAAAGAAAACTTATAATGAAAATATAAAAACGCAATTTTTTTTTTACTTGTAACACAGTTGCAAACTTAACTAAACTATTACAAACTCCAACATCACCTAAAAGACCGAATACTACTATACATGACTAGAAAGTAAAACATGAACAATTGACTCAAAAATATAAAATGACTCATCGAGCAACTTCTGAATGCAGTGATCCTGGGGTATTTGTCATGCCCAAACACCAGTAAGTAAATACACACCTGTATAAGAAAACTTAAACCAACACTATGTGAGACAATAACATTCCCTACTGGACAAATGCAAGACATGATTGAGGCTATTTTTGCAAAATGGCTTATTTGGCCAAAAGGTGGCTAGAAGTGCAAAATTTGGCTAAGACCCCGCAAAGCCAAGAACCTAAGATTTACTAGGAAGACCGGACCCTTTGTGTGTTGCTTACATATCCCGCCCCGAGAGACGAGAATTAGGTTCGCGTAGTTTGGGCAATTTGGATACGGGCGAGAATTAAAACAAAAACAACTAATTTTTTATTTTGATTTTCGAAAACGATGAAAAAGTGCAAATTCTTTCTTTTGAATTTTCAACTTCTTTTCCCTTAACCAAAAATGTGACAGAAAACATAATTGGGTCACACTCTATTCACACTTCACTCTCTCTTTTTCTTTTCTTTTTCATTTTTTTTCATTTGCCCTCAACTATTATTAGTCCGCCAAATGACCCTATTACCCTCGAAGAAATTCAACATGTAGCACATAGGATGCATCAAGATGGTCTGTTATTTTGGGTACACCTGTCCTAGACAGACTCAACCCCTGTGTTGAGTCTCCAAAGTCAAAATGCACATGATGCAAACAAACGTTCCTACTAGGGATCCGGCATGAGGTATTGTTATACTAGGTTTAAAAACCTGGGTACTGCGTACCGGTAACCAAAAGATCATCCGGCTTTGCAACTTGTTCGAACCTCGTTCTATTTGGGATTTGACACTAACAGAAAGAAGTCACGACCAGCGTGCACTCCTTAGGAGGGAGAAGAGAGAGGTTTCGTAGCAGTTTATATATAGAGTTCAGATAATATCAAAGCGGTAAAAGCGACATTTAGCACATTAGGCTAAAACACAAAAATCAGATAATCAATAAAAGCCAACTATAACAGTTATTCTAAACTCGAATTCTGAACCCTTAACCAGAAGTTCTGGGTTCTGCTCCCCAGCGGAGTCGCCATAGCTATCACACCTCCTTTTTACCTACACCCCCGGAAAGATGTATAAATAAGGGAGTTTTTTCCAACGTAAAGTGACAATCGAAACGGGATTCGTTTATTATTAAAAATTCAGAGTCGCCACTTGGGATAATTTATGGTGTCCCAAGTCACCGGTTCAAATCCCGAATCGAGGAAAAGATTGACTCTATTTTACAGTTCGCGAAAACAGAAATCCGGGTAAGAAATTCTATTAATCCGGGGGAAGGAAGGTGTTAGGCATTCCCGAGTTCCGTGGTTCTAGCACGGTCGCTCAACTGTTATATTCGGCTTGAATTATCTGATTTTAAACAATTATGAACCTATGTGCAAATTTTAACTTTAACCGCTTTTATTCATTTTCAAAATAATTGCAACGCCATCAAAACACGTCTCGAACCACGTCACATAAATACACCCGTGGTTCTTGACGTATTTCAACATCGTTGAGATTTTAATTTGGGTCACATAAATGCGCACCCGAGTTTAGGAAAGTAATATTATTAAATAGCGCGCCTAAGCAACAACGCACTTTCAACTTTGCGAGGGCCATGGAAATTCAACTAAATGGCACGCCTCGATTTCTAAGGATTAGCAATTAGTTAAACTACATATATTCATTTTTAGAACTGATTAATTTAAGTATCACAACCACGCCACGGGAACCGTACCTGTAGTTGCAATAATTTAATTACGTGCCTAAAAGTTTGTCCACCCACATGTGGTCAACCTATAACATGCTACTAGCAAACAATAAAATAAGCAAATTAAAATAGAACTAAATAAAATAAAGCTCAATTCATCTCCACATATTAACCACCCAAAATTAACGATAAACCAACCCAAAATTCAGTGAAACTTCCATAGTACTCCTTTTTCTTGCAAATCACACTCGTACCATGGAGACATGAATATTCCTTGCCCTTGATTAGTCACAATTTGAACCAGAACATAAATTAACACAATTTGCCTAAAAATAGTCTATATTGATTCGGTTCAGCATTTCAATCCCTCACAGTGTATTTTAACTCATCATCATTGTCTAACTTCTTTTTTATTAGAACTCTATTTTTATTTTAGCAACAATGACAAAAGGGGAAAATTAATTCAAACTACAGATGCAAAGAATCAACCAAAACATAAATTCAAAATTCATGTTAAACTTATATCACAACTGAAGCACTGAATCACGTAAGAGTAACGAAATGAAACATAGAAAGAAGAAAACCTTGAACAAATTATTGAACTTTCCAGTATGTGAATCCAAGAGCAAACGAGACAACAGTTCAGGACCTCTATGAGGCGGAATCTCGTCGGACGACACTAGAACCTCGACGGAACCAACAGACGGAGCTTTGGACAAATTAGACAGCAACCTCAGACAATGAAGTTTCCGGCAGAATCTCAAAATCAGAACAAAAGGCAAAGGTGCCAAACGACAAAAGAACGGAAACAGTTATTGTGATTTCAGCAATGAAGAACAAAAATGTGACTTCGTCGGCGTTAATGGAGGTCGCTGGTCAGACCTAGACGGATTTCGAATTATTTTTACGCATAAACACAAATGACGACGTTGTTCTACAAATTTGCTGCTGCTAGTGGCGTTGTTACTCGCCAGTTATCAATTCCGGCGAAGCAACAGCTCGAGTGAGGAACTGGTGAACGTCGGTTGTGGTGGTTGGCATGAGAGAAGGGAGCTTTGTTTGGGTTAAGCAGCCATGGAAGACGCTTCTTCTTCTCTGAAGAAGAAGCTCGTCGTTTGGTTCAAACAGAAGCAGAACGTCGAAGCTTTTTCTAAGGTTTATTTTTAAGTGTTATTTTGTGTTCAAAGCTGTGCAGCCTCCCCTGGAGAAGATGAAAAGTCCTTTATATATATAAAAACGGCTGCCCTCTAAAGGGTCTCTAGGTTAGGTCATTTTAAGAGGGATCCGGGTTGGGTATGGAGGAAAATGGGTCACGGGTTCTGGGCAGGTCATGGGCTGGTTTTGGATAGGTATGGGAGAATTGAATTGGGCTTGTGGGATCTAAGATTAAGAAGGCCCAAAATCTGAATTTTCCACTTCCTTTCCCTTTTCTCATTATTTCAAAATTCTTTTCTTTTTTCTCAAAAATAAAACCTAAACTAAATCCTAAACCAATTCAAATCGTAAAATTAAGCTAATTATCTAACTATGTAAAAATGACCATTTTTTATGATTTTTTTGATTAATAACACAATTAACTTAATGTAATTAATTCCTAAATGCAAATTGAACCTAAGGTGACATGAAATTAAAATGTGACACTTTTTATGGTTTTTCTATGATTTTTAAAAATATTAAAATTGCATGAAATGCAACTAAACAAAGAAAAACACCTAAAAATCAATCAAAATTATTTTTGGTCTATTTTTAGTAGTTATTTTCATGTATGACAAAAATCACGTGCTCACAATGCTTTGTCTTGGTATATCAGTCATAACCCAAATAAGTGGGTTAGTTGGGTAAGCATGTCATCAGACTTCATGGACAGATTCATGTTCAACAGGGAAAATACGCCAGATATTTTCTACATTCAAAACCCCAAGAAGAAGCCGATAGAAACCTTTCGTGAGTATGCTACTCATTGGATATCAGAAGACGCAAAAGTATGGCCAACACTTGAAAAAAAAACAATAAACAAGTTCTTCATCAAAGCTCAAGACCCGCAGTATTATGAAAGGTTGATGGTTTTTGAAAATCACAAATTCTCCGACATCATCAAACTAGGAGAAAGAATAGAAGAAGGGATTAAGAATGGGATGGTGACCAATTTCGAGGCATTGCAGGCCACGTATAAAGCTTTACAATCGGGAGGTATTTCCAAGAAGAAAGAAGTAGGTGCCATAATGGTAGCACAGGGTTCTAAGTCTCCTCTCACGTACCAAACACCTCCGCTCACATACCAACCTTCACCCCCAGATACCAATAGCCCGCTACCACCTATCATGCCTATAACACTCAACCCGCATTTCACCATTCACCGCCACCCGCCCACCAAAACTACCAAAAACCACGAACAAATTTTGACCACAGACCACCTAGAAAATACACCCCAATTAGCGAACCCATAGACCAACTATACAAGAGACTATAGGTTGTTGGTTATGTCACTCTTATTCCTGCCGTTGCTATGGAGAATCCTTCCTAGTGGATCAACCTCAACAAAACATGTGCCTATCATTCAGAATGAAGGGCCATACCATTGATGAGTGTCACACATTGAAAGACATGATCCAAACACTGATCGACACTAAGGTCATACTGGAAAAGGAAGCTGCACCAAATGTTCATAACAATCCTCTCCCGAATCGCAGAGGTGAGGGAGTGAATGTGATAGAAATTGGTAAAGAATAGGACCCAGAAGGGTCAATCGGACTCATTTGAGAGGGAGTTGCTCCTAAAACGTCTCCAGTCACCCTCACACCAGTTGTGGTACAAACTCAGGCACCATTTAAAGTTGTGGTATCTACACCTTTCACCGTGATGGTAGCTCTTACACCATCCTACAAGTCCGATGCCATCCTATGGGACTATGTTGTGGAAGCAAGAAGAAAAGGGAAAGCAAAAAAGGAGGAAACAGATGTGGCACAAGGCATGACTAGAACTGGTAGAATCTATACACCTGAGAACCTGGAAGGAACAAGCGAGGAAGCTACATATAAGCCGCCTATTGTCAAATCTGACATTGATGATCTTTAGAGAAAGGTACAAGCAAGACAATACTTTGTTGTTGGCCACTTGACCAAAACTCTCGCTTAGATATCTATCTTGTCACTACTACAAAATTCGGACACACATAGGAATGCTTTGATGAAAGTGTTGAGTGAAGCTTATGTACCCACCAATATCATTAGTGGGGAGATGGCTAACATGGTCGGGCAGGTATTGGAGAGACACAAAATCACCTTTCATGAAGATGAATTACCACCAGAAGGACTGAGTCACAACAAGGCACTACACATCACAGTGCAATTTGAAGATAAGTTTATCGCTAGGGTCTTTATAGATGGGGGTTCAAGTCTCAATATATGCCCACTGACTACTCTGAAGAGATTAGGTAAAGGCATGCACGAGATACAGATGGGAAGCATGAATGTGAAGGCATTTGATGGATCTCAGAGAGCCACCATCGGAGAAATAAAACCACAGACTACAGACGGGCTCGACTTGGTTTGATGTCCAGTTCCAAGTGTTGGATATATCTGCTACTTACAACCTATTATTAGGACGACCATGGATACATGCTGCTACAGCAGTAGCTTCAACCCTGCATCAGGCTGTGAAGTTTGAATGGAATCATCAGGAGGTGATTATTCATGGAGATGGAAGTAACCCTATCTACACCAATCAGACCGCTTTAGTCATCGAAAACAGGAAAAGGATGGATGGAGAAACATACCATCGCATTGAGTAAGTCAACACAATTGAAAAGGACCGATAGTGGAGCAACAAGATAGAAAGCATACTTGTATACGGTGAAATCGGAGGGTCCAATTTCTCGCCATTAAGGCACTTTGGAAGATCACCTCGAAGGCTCGAGGCCACGATCGAGTATCCTCCCTCGAGGTTGTCGACACTTGGCCTTGGGGCAGTGATGATTACGGCAATGGTAGAAATAGGGAGTTTCCAAGGTACACAACAAGGAATGACAGAGCCTAGTGAGCTACTCTAAACCTGAATCAGGGTGTCATCTAGCTTTCATATCCCTTTCTTTGTCATTAATGTATTCTGTACTATGTTGGGACTCCCCTCCTATATAAAGGGGATCCTTGTCATTTTGTAAACCTTTGTTGCCTCAGTTGGTCCACACGAAATATACAAGAACATTCTCTTTGCTCTATAGCATATTCTCTTGATATTATTGCTTTCATTTATTATCTTCATTATTGTTCATCATTTACTTCTTATCACTGTCCATAAAGAGCCCTTGTTGATTTTATTATAACTGTTAGCAATATTTTGGCTGCCTACGATAGCTCCCAGCCGAGCCCCGGAACTGACCTCGACGCCCCCGAATCGACAAGCTCGAGGCCTCAGTTGCTAACCTATCGGTTTGGTTATCATCTTATTCCTAACTCTTATCTCGTTTCTAAGTCTCACCCATAATCAAATTTAATTATTATTACCATTTTCACGGTAAACAATACTGCTACGGATAGGGTATGAACCTGGCAAAGGTTCCGCAAAAATCTTCAAGGGATCACCAAACCCATACAACCACAATTTCATAGCATGATTTTTGGACTAAGATATGAATACACCTGGCAAGAATACCAGAATTGGTCGCCACCATGGCGTGGTCCTTATTATTCACTGGAACAACCAAAACCACCTCTGCACTATACTTCCCATCAAGCTGACATGATGTGGGGATCTGAGGAAGATGAAGACTTAGTTGGCATGAGCAAGATATTTCTAGATGAAGAAGATATGGACTACAGTGCAATAGTTGAAGAGGAGGAGGAATACTTTACCATTCAGACTGTGGAAAAAGGGGTTGTGCTCAAGAACTAGACCGATGCACCATCTCGGGCCTGTCGAGTTCCTAGGTAGCCTAGCAAATTAGCATGAATTACTTTAAAAATAGTTTTGAGTATTGAAGACATTTTTTAGTATTTTGCTTTGAAATAATTGCTCGAGCCATCGAGCCGCAATTGTTGACGTTTTTAAGATTTTATTAATGCATTTTTCCTATTTATTATTAGTTTTACATTTTTCTTTTTAGCATTATTATTACCTATCCCGATGAACCTACGTCTGTGACATGTAATGAGACAACGGAACATAAGGATAGTGATTCAGAGGATCTGGAAAATGGTATAATACCTGAGGAAATCGTTAGAGAAGTGGAAAACTTTGAGAATAAACCAAAGTCTAATTTGGAGAGAATTGAGGCCGTTAACTTAGGGGATTTTGAAATGATCAAGGAAACACATACAAGCATTGATCTATCACCGCTAGAAGGAAGAGTACATTATATTCCTAAAAGAGTATGAAGATATATGTGCATGGTCCTACAACAATATGACTGGTTTGAGCACATCCATAGTGGGTCACAAGCTACCCACTAATCCTATGTGTCCATCGATAAAGCAGAAGCTCAGGAAGTTCAAGCCATATATGAATTTGAAGATAAATGAGGAGGTCACCAAGAAAATCAAAGCCAAGGTTCTTAAAGTGGTCGAATACTCGACTTGGTTGGCCAACATTGTGCCAGTTCTGAAGAAAGATGGGAAGGTTAGGTTATGAATAGGGCAAGTCCCAAACATGATTTCCAGTTTCCCAATATACATATACTGATTGACAACAATTCTAAGCATGATCTCCAATCCTTTGTGGATAGGTTCGCAGGATACCATCAGATCTGAATGGATGAAGAGGATGTCAAAAAGACAACCTTCATCACACTGTGGGGGATATATTGTTACAAAATGATGCTATTTGGTCTGAATAACGCTGCAGCCACCTACATAAGATCCATGACAACCATATTCCATGACATAATACATAAGGAAATAGAGGTGTACATGGATTTCATTATCATCAAATCTAAAAGGAGTTCGGATCACATAACAGACAGGAAGAAATTCTTAGATCGGCATCGAAAATACAATTTGAATCTGAATTCTAAAAAATGTGCCTTCGGAGTCCCTGCTTGAAAGTTGTTAGGACTCATCGTCAGTCACCGAGGGATTGAGTTGGACCCATCAAAAGTCAAAGCTATCCAGGACTTGCCATTTCCGAAGAATAAGAATTATGTGAGGAGCTTTTTAGGGCGTCTCAATTAGATTAGCCGCTTGATAGAATAATCAACCGTGATATGTGATCCAATCTTTAGAATGCTGAGGAAACATGCTACAACAAGCTGGACTGAAGAATGCAAGAAAGGCTTCGACAAAATCAAGGAGTATTTATATAAACTACCCGTTTTGGTCCCACCAGAACTAGGAAGACCTCTGCTGTTTTATTTATCCTTATTGGATGGAGCTTTTGGTTACGTTTTGGGACAACACGATGAAACTAGAAGAAAGGAGTAGGTGATATATTATCTGAGCAAGAAATTCACGCCTTACAAAGCCTGATAATCTTTGCTGGAATGCACCTGCTGTGCTTTGACGTGGGTAGCTCAAACGTTGAGCCGTCTTTTCTGTGCATACACTACATATCTCATATCAAGGATGGATCCGCTAAAATACATCTTTTAGAAACCCATGTCTACGGGTAAGTTAGCAAAGTGTAAAATACTATTGAGCAAGTTTGACATCATCTATGTAACTTAGAAGGTAGTCAATTGGTAAGCATTGGCGTATCATTTGGCTAAAAATCCCATAGACGGAGAATACGAACCATTGAAAACATATTTTCCTGATGAGGAGGTATCATTTGTAGGAGAAGATATCACTGAGGCATATGATGGTTGGAGAATGTTCTTCGACGGATCATCAAACTTTAAAGGAGTAGGTATTGGAGCTGTTTTAGTATCAAAAAAATGGCCAACACTATCTGATATCTACGAAGCTCAGGTTTTCATGCACCAACAACATGGCGGAATGTGAGGCTTGCATCTTGGGGATTAGGTTGGCCATTGACATGAACATTCAGGAGCTACTGGTAATTGGAGATTCAGATCTTTTAGTCCACCAGGTTCTATGGGAATGGGCTACGAAGAACACCAAAATATTGTCATATTTGCATTGTGTACAAGAGATGATCAAGAGGTTCACAAAGATATAATTCAAACATGTTCCGAGGATTCAGAATGTATTTACAGACGCGTTAACCACATTGTCCTCCATGATACAACACTCGGACAAGAATTTCATTGATCCTATCCCAATAGGAATCCATAAGAAGCTGGCTAATTGCGCTCATGTTGAAGAAGAGATGGAAGGAAATCCGTGGTTCCATGACATCAAGAAGTACCTAGAAAAGGGTGAATACTGATAATTAGGTATTTTACCAACTTATCTCGTCTTTAAATTTAGATTTTTTTTTTATGTTTGGTTGATAAAATCGTGTGTTTAATGTCATTTACTTCTTTTTACGGGTTGTATGTGATTTACAAGTAATGGTGAAGAAACCAAGTAAGAACAAGTCAAAAAGGAGCTAAAATGGACAATGGGAACCTGCCCAGTGATTTACCCTTCATGAACGCAAAGGTACAACTCAAACGCGAAGAAACTGAAATCTAGACCTTCGCGGACGCGAAGCAGCAGAACTCAAATCTTCGCGAACGCGAAGGATAGACCGCGAACGCGAAGCTTAAGCAAAACAAACCTTTGCGAACGCGAAGGTATAGTCGCAAATGCAAAGAAGAAACTAGGTGGAAAAACTAGGCAGTTCTGGAATTTCACAACATTGACCCCAACCCATTTAATACACAAACCAGCTGATCTTTGGCAGATCTTTTGGCTTATTTTCAGTTCTAAACACTAGAGAGAACACGTTTTGGGAGCTATGGTTTCCACACACACTTAGGTCTTGAAGATTTGAAGCTTTTAGTTGAGAATTTCTTACCCATTTATCTTCATTTCTTCATTTCCTTGCTTTGTATTGAATATCTAAGTGTGTAGTATTTTATTTAACCCTTGAATATTGTTTATGAAAATAATCATATTTAAAGTGTGAATTAAATACCTTGTTGTGCTTATGTATTTAATGATTTTTATCTGTTTATGGAGTGAGTTATTGTTTCTTTAATTATTCTTGTTCTTTATTGTTTCCAAAGGGATTAGCTAACCCTAGGGCCCATTAGTTTCGAATTAATTTTGGGAAAGATTAATTAACAAGAACTTGAGGCTTTAACCCTCATTTTATAGATTCTACCTAGGGATAGGATTGAACTACTTCTAGCCATATTCGGGTGTGCTTAATCTCTTAATTATTTTAAGGATAAATCAATTAGAAAGTCTTGTTAGTCTTCGGAAGAAGATAATATATAATTATCACCCATAGCTAATTAACATAAACTCGCTCATATTTGTAAAATCGTGAAATACATTGGATTGTTACTTGACTGTAATTCCCTATGCATCCATACTTGTAGCCATTAATCATTTTACTTTCTTTCTAGGTTAGTTTACATTTTCTCATATAGATATAAACATTTTTTGAAAACAAATTCTAAGTGTTTGGCATTGCATAACAAGTGATAATTCTCTTACATTTCTAATCGCCTACATATTGTTCTCTGTGGAATTCGACCTCGACTCATAGTTGGGTAAATTATATTGCATGCGACTGTGTCCATTTACTTTTTAGTAGTGGATTTGGACGTCATCAAATACCTAGAGACTGCTACCTATACATAGAAAAGCATGCTTCATAGATTAGCCAACAATTTCTTTCAAAGCGGGGGAATTCTATATAGAATGACTCCAGACCTGGGATTACTACGGTGTGTCGATGCCAAGGAGGCATCCAGACTGCTCAAACAAATACATGGTGGAACCTGCGGACCGCACATGAATGGTTTCACCTTAACCAAGAAGATATTAAGAGCAGGTTATTTCTGGATGACCATGGAAATAGACTACATCAAGTATGTTCAGAAGTGTCACCAATGATAGATACATGCTGACATGATGCGAGTACCACCCAATGAACTCAACACAACAAGTTAACCCTGCCTTTTTCCACTTGGGGTATGGATGCTATCAGCCCAATCAAACTCGCTGCCTCAAATGGGCGTAGGTTCATTCTAGTGTCCATAGACTATTTCACAAAATGGGTTGAAGCTACATCTTATAAAGTTGTTACTAAGAAGGTCATAGCAGATTTTGTTCGGGATTGCATTGTTTGTCGGTTTGGAGTACCAGAGTCAATCATTATGACAATGCCACCAATCTCAATAGTGATTTGATGAAAGCCATGTGTGAAACATTCAAGATCAAGCATAGGAACTCCACATCATACATGCCACAAATTAACTAAGCCGTAGAAGCCGCCAACATGAACATTAAGAAGATATTGAGGAAAATGGTAGACAATTACAAACAATGGAACGAGAAGATGTCATTTGCTTTGCTTGGATATCGTACCACAGTTCACACATCATATGGGGCAACTCTCTACCTACTGGTTTATGGTACTAAAGTTGTTATTCCTGTCGAAGTAGAAATCCCTTCACTAAGAATAATACAAGAAGCTGAGCTCAACGATGCAGAATGGGTACGAAGCTGGTATGAACAACTAGATATCATTCATTGGAAAAGAATGAATGCAATATGTCATGGTCAACATACCAGAACAGAATGGCAAGAGCATCAACAAAAAGGTCAGGTCGAGGCAATTCACACCGGGGCAATTGGTATTGAAGCAAATCTTCCTACATCAGGATGAAGCAAAGGGAAAATTCTCACCCAACTGGCAAGGGCATTACATAGTTCACCGGGTATTGACAGGAGGAGCACTTATACTCGCAGAGATGGATGGAGCAATATGGCCAAAACCTATCAATTCGGATGCAGTCAAGAGATACTATATTTAAGATTATATTTTCACTTTCTATTTGCTGTAACTAAACTACGCTTGATCTGATTCCCGTTTTAGAGGGGATACGTAGGCAGCCCTATGGGTTTGGTCACATCCTAATAAAATTTTCATTTACGCCATGACCCGAAACTGGGGCAAGATTTCGAGTTTTTACGACTTCATCATGTTTGGAACAACCAAGGAATCTATTATTGGAAGTATGCATTTAAACTGGGGCAAGGATTTTGAGGAAGATCCTCAAAATCCTAAAGCAAGGAGATTGCAATGTCTCTAAATGTGTCACAGACACCGGTTTATCTAAATTATTTGATCTCACGCATTATCATATATTTCAAACAACTACATTTCTGCAAATAATTTTATCAAATGCATACATGCTTTTAAAAAACTTTGTTTCTGCAGCAGCCAAATGTTACTCAGGGTTACTCAAGCAGGACCCCAAGATAAGAGTAAAGGCGAAGCAAGGAATCAAGACCACGAACCAACCGTCCCCCGCAAAGGTCATAATTTTTTCTTTGAATGCAGGCACGATAAACACAACAGTAATATTCACAAATACATATGTACAGAAAATCACTACCTTCATGACGACAAGTTGCCAAACGCAAACACATCAAGCTAAGAAATATTTCACTCTCCCGCAGCCACTCATTGCTTTTCTTTTGCATGGGGCTAAGTAGTGCCCTTCTTTGCGTGAGACTAAGTACTGTCTCTATTTCTTGCATGAGGTTAAGCATTGCATCTGTAATTGTTACACCACATAATTTGTTTTGTACGTGAAAGTACGCCATAAATAAATTGATGAAAGCTCAGAAAATGAGGTGTTACATACCGCATTTTTATATGTTAAAGTTTCATTGTAAGTTAATCGATGTAAGCTCGGGAATGAGATTATTTTGGGACTATAAGTATTGTGAGCATCTAATTTTTACGTCATTAAAATATTCCTACAAAATTAATGATTAAATTAGTCCTATTTATTTTTAGATTTCTTTAGAATTTGTGGTGTTTAATTGGAATTATTTGCATTTTTAGTCGCATTTTTCATTTTTTTAAGTTACGAAAACTAACAAAAATATTTAAACCTTCATCATCTTGCATTATTAGGCTTTAATTTAAGTTAATCACATAATTAATTACTTAATTAAAAGAAAATCAAAAAAAATTGTTTGTTCTTGGCATTATTAGTTGTAGTATTAATTAAGTATTTTTTCCTTTTTAAATTTAAGATTGACTAATTGTGTAAATAATACAAATAAATAATTAGTTCAATTTTACAAATTAAGATAATTAGTACTTAGTTTAGAGTTTATTTAAATTAATTAGTCTTTAAAAAAAGGGGGGGGGGGGGTTGGCCGAATTGGGCCATTTCTTTTTAAACTAGCCCAATCTTAATTTAACCCAAAACACCCCAAGCCCAAAAACCTTAAAAAATCTGATCCCAACCCATCTTCCCCCTTTTAAACTTGGCCATTGATCTCCAACAAGATCCAACGGTACGGAACTCACCCCTCATTTTAATATAAAAGTGTCCTAAGACCTCCTCTCCCCCATTTCCAAACTCCCCATTCTCTCCCATCTCTCTCAAACCTAAAACCCTAGCCGCCCCCTTCTCTCCCTTCTCCCGTCGCCGCCACCCTTCTCCACCAGCGGCGTCGCCCACCGGAAATCTCCACCGGCAGCGGACAACCTCCAAAATACCCCAAAATAACTTCAATCTTATGCTCTTCTCCTCCTCTACCTCATTCCACTAACTAAACCCACAAAAACCCAACACCTCTAAAACTAAATAGTGGCCGAAAATCCTACACCACCCCTACTCCACGCATACCATCCTACCAACTAAATCCCCAAAAACCCAACCAAAATTCGTAGATCTTAGATCTAAAAAGGCCAAAACCTTAGATCTACCCCTTTTCCATTTTTCCTAGCCGTTAAAAAAATCCTCCGGCCAAGATCTCCCATTTTTCACGGTTAGACCCATTTAATTTTGTTATTTTATTTACTCATTTTATTTCCACATTTATTTTTATCCGCAATTTATTCTGTTTTTTTATTTTATTTTTAAACAATTTGTCAATTATTATTTATTTCTGTTATTAAATTTTTTACGCATTATTCTACTTTTTTATATTAATTATTGTTGTTAGTTATAATCCGTTATAATTAATTTACTAATTAAAACTAGACTTAATTAAAATATATGTATAGTTAGTATAATCATATTATTTTAGTTTTATATTATTACGTAGTTGTTATTTTATTTGTTAATTAATTAATTAAATGGATTAATAAAAAAATTTAAAATAAAAAAAAAAAACAATGTTGCATTTCTTGCTTGATGTTTTATTTTTGTTATTGTTGTTAATTTTTGGGCCTTGCTAGATAGACAAGCCCATAACTTTGTTATTATTATTTATTTATTTTTTCGTTGTTAAAATTGGGCCTGGCTAAATGAACAGGCCCATGACTTTGTTAAAGTTTAAGAGCCCAAACTCTTTAGGCCAAGAGTCATCTCACTCATGCCCAGAACCAATTTGGTTTTGAGGTAATTCCAAGACCCTTAAGGATCAATATTTGAAACCTAAATTCTAAAAAATCATTCAGAAAGTGCTAGAACTTTCTAGAATAGGGACAATTGTCCCAATACTGAGTAGGGAAATGGATAAGATCCAAAAATATCCGAAAATAGGACATTTGCCCATTTTCTAAGATAAGAAAGGTACTAGAAATTAGGCAGTTGTCTATTTCTGTAAAGAAGATGTCATTTTCCCTAATTTGTAGAGAATTCTGACAGATACTTTGTACCTGAATTCTTATCCTTTTTCACCTCCTAGTTCTATAAATACATTCCTTATTTTCATTATACAGACCTGGATAGACCTTTTGACAGACCTTTTTATGCACATTATTTTCAGATCTTTTCCACACTTGAAAAGATCTGAAAACAGAGACATTTTTTCATAGACCTAAAAATACGCATTACTTTGGAGTCTCTTTCTTTCATTATTAGCAAAGAATTCCTACTGGTTTTTCACACTATCTTATGGATTTCTGGGTTTTTTGAAGCTAGTTTTGGTTTTCTGTTTGGGTTTCTTGCTGCTACTCTTACTCAACTTTTCAGAGATCTATTTTCTTTCCGACTATTTTCTTGCTGCTGTCAAGGAACTTTTCTTAATATAAATGTAAATTTTATTTCTTTTGCTGAATCATTGATTAGAATGTGTTAATAAATATGCAATTAGTTTGAATACTGCATGAACCATGTTAGTTTAAAGCTTGTTTGTTTGCTATGTTGCAAATTTATTTACACTGTTTTAGGCAAATGTATTAGTTTAAAACTGTTCTGAAAATTATAGAATCTATTTATGTTTATATGTAGGAGTATCACATAAAGTATTTTCCAGAAATTCTATTAGAATAGCAATAGGCAGTTTGGTTATTCAGTTAGCAAAAAATGTAATAATTTTTACTGCATTTCCTTGTGTGTTAAACAAGCTTAATAGATTAGCAATTTACCACACTGTTTTTAATAATTAAATAATGCTGGATTATTATTAGCTTAAAGTCATAAAAATCAGATTTTTACAAAGTATCTAAGTGATAACCATAATACATTTTCAGGCCCAAAACAAATTGGGTTTATGAATTTGTATTCTGATTTTTACTAAAACAAAATGAATTGATCAATGGCATTTACACTTCAAGATTTTTGAAATACAAATAAGCTTAAAAACCAGCATTTCAAAAATAAAGACTTAGGCAAATCAGTAGGAAGATTGTCCAAAATTTAACAGATTTCGATTTGTTCAAAAACAGTTTTTATTTTTCTGTTTTAAAAGATAAACAAAAATATAGGTAAAATGTTGCATATTGTCATTACGAATTTTAATTTCAAATTCCTTCAAATATATGTTGGACTAGAGTTCACTTGGACTCGTTATAAATTTATTTATTTTCCCACAAATGGATATTGGGCCAGAATTACTTGTACTCATTAGTAGGCCCAAATTTATTTATTTGTCCACAAATAGATATTGGCCCAAATCTTTTTGAATCCATTATGTTTAAATTGATTAAATGCTTAATAATTTATTTGGGCCAGATTCATCTGAATTAAGTTAGGCCCAAATTCTTTTAGAATTAATTTAACTATTTGAATAATAGACAATATATGTCTTGGGTTAGAGTTCATTTGGACTCAACCTTTGTCAGGCCCCTAACTTCAAAATCTGGGCTTGTTTGGCATTTAATAAATAAAGTTGTCACATCTAAGTCAAATAAGTATCTCATGTAGTATTGAATCTTTGCACCTAGTTTCATGATGTAAAATAGTTTAGAGACATAATCACAACTTTAGGTACACTTCAAAATTACGCCTTAATCAAATATTCGTAGAAATGCTTTAGGCGCGATTAATTAACTATCATGACTATGGGCACGGTTCTAGTGGCATAGTCATGGTACATAATCCCCAATTCGGGTGTACATTTAATGTGGCCAGACCATAACTTCGAACAATAAAAAAATAAACATGTTGTGAATTGCGGGTGTATTTCATGTGACGCGGTTTGCAATGTGTACCAAAACGACAAGTGTACGACAATCGTGACTTGTCTCAGAAATAATTCCATAAATAAATAAAAGTGGTTATAAAGTTAAAAATACACAATAGGTTTAAAACATGTAATAAATCATATAATTAGGCCAATAATTAATAGTTTAGCGACCATGCTCGATCCACGAAACCCGGGAATGCCTAACACCTTCTCCCGGGTTAACAGAATTTCTTATCTAGTTTTTTCTGATTTCGTAGACTTTTAAATAAAATCGATTTTCCTCAATTTGGGATTTAAAATAGCCCGGTGACTTGGGACACCATAAATTATTCCAAGTGGCGATTCTGAATAAATAAAATAATCTCATTTCCATTAATGTCACTTTAATTGAAAAAACTCCCTTATATCCGTCATCGGGTAAAAATGAGGTGTGACAGCTCTGGCGACTCCCTTATATCCATCATCAGGTAAAAATGAGGTGTTCCCTAGATCAAATTATCGCCATTTAACGGAATCTAGAAGTCTAAGGCTAAAGCTTTCTTAAGTTTGACCGGAGATTTGACTTTTCGATATCGAGGTCAAAATTCAATTCTGAAAATTTTCATAGCTTCGTTATGTCATTTGTGACTTATTGTCACGACCCGGATTTCCCACCACCGGTGTCGTGATGGCGCCTACTATCGGAGCTATGCAAGCCAAACATTTAAAACACCTTTCTTGCTTTCTTTCAAACAATAAAATAAACGAAACAAAATTTAAGCGGAAGACATTAAATCTAAAGCAACTGAAAACCAAAAGTCTGGAAGTTTAATACACATCACTAACCAAGGTCTGGTGTCACTAGCTCACAGACAACTACAGAATACTACAAACAATGTCTTAAAGGGAATACATCATGTTTGTTTGATACAAGATGAACAAACGAAAACATGGAAAGGGGCTTCTGCATGCGAACGCCAGCTAGGCTACCTCGACACTCCCTGAACTGAAGATAGCTCCCAGAAGTCCTACTGCTGTGGTCCGTAAGCTGTTCCCTGATCTGTGCACAAAAATGCACAGAGTGTAGCATCAGCACAACCGACCCCATGTGCTGGTAAGTGCCTGGCCTAACCCCGACGAAGTAGTGACGAGGCTAGACAGGACCTACCACAATTAACCTGTACAGATATATATAACGAGTGCAATAAAACAATAACAAGATAATATAAAGTAAGGCTGGGAGAGTAAATGCTATCAAGGAGTAACAGATAAAAATAAAATATCGTAAATAAACAGAAGAAACTCCGGTTTCCATGATATATATATATATATAGTGGACGGCGTGCCACACGATCCCATATTATCATATATAAGTGGACGGCATGCCACACAATCCCATAATATAGTATATAAGTGGACGGCGTGCCACACGATCCCTTTTAACAATATATAGGTGGATGGCATGCCACACGATCCCAATTCATCTTTATCACAGTGCACAATTTTTCACCGGCAACGGAGGCCAATAACCAAGTTGACGGCGTGCCACATGATCCCATAATATAGTTCATAATATCTGACTTCATATAGTATACCCCTTCAGGGGAGAATAACATCTCAATAGCTTTAACCCGGCAAGGGTGCAACTAACAGCCCAAAATATCCCGACAAGGGAGAGTATATATATCAGTCTACACATCCCGGCAAGGGAGTAATCACAACACATTCTCTTTTTAAATCACTTCTTCCTCAACTGACACATTCATGTTCGAGCTAACGCTCCAAGAGTACACCAATCACAATTCTACCTCAACTGTTCACATCATATGAAACTCATCAAATAAACAAGGAGCTTGTGTCACATTATTCGAATTAAAAGCAATCAAGACTCACGGTCATGCTAGACTCCGGTGCATAGATAACCGTCACAATGCCTATACATCGTACTCCACATTAGCAAGCAGCAAATATCATCTTAATCCTATTCCCTCGAGCCAAAGTTAGAACAAACACTTACCTCGAATGCTCCAAACTCGACTCACGCTTCTAGTATAGCTTTACCTCTTGATTCCACCACCAATCCGCTCGAATCTAGTCATAATTTACTCAATCACATTAATAATTACTAAATGGATCAATCCCAATGCATGAAAATAATTTTTACAAGGTTTTTCCCAAAAAAGCCAAAAACACTCCCAGACCCACGTGGTCGAAACTCGAGGTTCGGACCAAAACCCGGTTACCCATTCTCCCACGAATCCAAATATATGCTTTGTTTTGAAATCGGACCCCAAATTGAGGTCCAACTCCTCAATTAGTAGAAAACGTAGGTTCTACCCAAAAAACCCAATTTCGCCCCATGAAATTCTTTGTTTTGAAGTTGAAATCATGTTAAAAGATGTTAAGAAGTGAAGAAAATGAGTTAGAAATCACTTACCAATCGTTTTGAAGAAGAAAACTTGTTTGAAAAATCGCCTCTTAGGTTTTGAATTTTTGAAAAGTGGAAAAATGACTGAAAATCCCGAATCTATACATTTTGCTGAGGGCTGGCGCGGACCGCACAGAAATGCACCGCGGCCGCACCGAGAGAGGTGAGAAGTGGGCTCTCTCTGAACCCACCCAGCGCGGACCGCACTGATTTGGTGAGTGGCCGCGCTGGTCGACCCTCTGAACCCCACCACGCGGACCGCACAAAAAAGCACCGCGGCCGCGTGGTTGCCAGCGCGGACCGCGCGGAAATGGCCGCGGCCGCGCTGGGCCTGCAACATCTGAACCTGTATATTTTTCTAAGTCTAAGACCTCCCGGGCCCTACTCAAAACTCACCCGAGCCCTCGGGGCTCCAAATCAAACATTCATATGATCTCGAAAACACCTTACGGACTTACTCGTGCGATTAAATTGCCAAAATAACATCATATACATAGGATCAAGCCTCAAAATATATGATTTTCTTTCAACTTTCATAAAAACTCAAATTCCCCATTTTAATTCCGAAACACGTCATATGACATCCATTTTTAGCAAAACTTTACAGATAGTGCTTAAAACATATTTAAGACTCGTACCGAGCGTCGGAACCAAAATACGAGCCCGATACCACAGTTTTATGATCAATTTTCTTCTTCATTTTCCTTAATTAATTTCAGAAAATAATTTCACACAAAAATTCATTTCTCGGGCTTGGGACCTCAGAATTTGATTCCGAGTACACGCCAGGACCGTCGAATCACAGGTCCGGGTCTGTTTACCCAAAATGTTGACCGAAATCAATATTATGCATATTAATATCAAAATTCATCAAATGTTTCACAAAATTCACATATTCTAACATCAAAACTTTCCGGCTACGCGCTCGACCTGTGCACACAAATCGAGGAAACTAAAAGCGAGGCTTTCAAGGCCTTGGAAGCGCAGAACAAGGAAGAACTACGGTGATGACCCTTTGGGTCGTCACATTCTCCACCTTTAAAACAACCGTTTGTCCTCGAACGGACAAAAGAAAGAAGTACCTGAGTCGGGAAATAGATGAGGATAACGGCTCCGCATATCGGACTCGGACTCCCAGGTTGATGCCTCAGGAGGCTGACCTCTCCACTGAACACGCACCGAAGGAAAACTCTTCGACCTCAACTGTCGAACCTGCCGGTCTAGAATAGCCACCGGCTCTTCCTCATATGACAGATCCTTGTCCAATTGGACAGTGCTGAAATATAACACGTGCGACGGATCTCCGCGATACTTCCGAAGCATAGATACATGAAACATGGGATGCATAGCTGACAAGCTAGGTGGCAAGGCAAGTCTATAAACCACCTCTCCCACACGATCAAGAATCTCAAATGGACCGATGAACCTAGGGCTGAGCTTTCCCTTCTTCCCAAATCTCATCACGCCCTTCATAGGCGATACACGGAGCAATACCCGCTCCCCAACCATGAAAGCAACATCTCTGCCCTCGCGGTCTGCATAACTCTTTTGTCTGGACTGAGCTGTACAAAGTCTATCCTGAATAATCCTGACCTTGTCCAAGGCCTCCTGAACCAAATTAGTACCCCATAATCAAGCCTCTCCTGGCTCAAACTATCCAACTGGAGACCGACTTCTCCTACCATACAACGCCTCATACGGAGCCATCTGGATGCTGGACTGGTAGCTGTTGTTGTAGGCGAACTCTGCTAAAGGCAAAAACTGGTCCCACGAGCCTCCAAAATCAATAACACGGGCTCGGAGCATATCTTCAAGAATTTGAATAGCCCTATCGGACTGACCGTCCGTCTGGGGATGAAATGCTATACTCAACTCAACCTGGGTGTCCAACTCTCGCTGAACCGCTCTCCAAAAATGCGAGGTGAACTGCGTACCCCGATCCGAGATGATAGATAGCGGCACCCCATGAAGGCGAACAATCTCCCTGATATAAATCTCGGCTAACCTTTCGGACGAATAGGTGGTTGCAACAGGAACAAAATGCGCTGACTTGGTCAGCCTATCAATAATGACCCAAACTGCATCAAACGTCTTCCGAGTCATCGGAAGCCCAGTAACGAAATCCATCGTAATCCTCTCCCACTCGGGAAGTGCAATCCTCTGAAATAGACCACCAGGTCTTTGATGCTCGTACTTAACCTCCTTACAATTCAAACACTGAGCCACATGCGCAACTATGTCTTTCTTCATCTTGCGCCACCAATAGTGCTGCCTCAAATCCTGATACATCTTCGCGGCGTCCGGGTGAATAGAATACCGAGAACTGTGGGCCTCCGCTAAGATCAACTCTCGAATCCCATCAACATTGGGCACACAAATTCGCCCCTGCAATCACAATACGCCATTATAATCCAAGGTTACTTTCTTGGCACCTCCACGTTGCACCGTGTATCTCAAGACACACAAATGGGGATCATCGAATTGCCGATCACGGATACGCTCCAATAACGAAGAACGAGCGACCGTGCAAGATAATACTCGACTAGTCTCAGAAATGTCCAACCTCACAAACTGATTGGCCAAAGCCTGAACGTCCAAAGCAAGCGGTCTCTCACCGACCGGAATATAAGCCAGACTGCCCATACTGGCTGACTTCCTACTCAAGGCATCGGCCACCACATTGGCCTTTCCCGGGTGATATAAGATAGTGATGTCATAATCTTTCAACAATTCAAACCACCTTCTCTGCCTCAAATTCAACTCCTTTTGCTTGAACAAATACTGAAGACTCTTATGATCCGTGAACACCTCACACGCCACACCATACAGATAGTGCCTCCAAATCTTCAATGCGTGAACAATGGCTGCCAACTCCAAATCACGCACTGGATAGTTCTTCTCATGAACCTTCAACTGCCTCGAGGCATAGGCAATGACCTTGCTATCCTGTATCAACACTGTACCAAGTCCAATATGAGATGCATCACAATAGACTGTATATGGTCCTGAACCTGTGGCAAAACCAACACCGGTGCCGTGGTCAGAGCTGCCTTGAGCCTCTGAAAGCTCACCTCACACTCATCTGACCATCTGAACTGGGCATCTTTCTGGGTCAATCTAGCAATAGGGGCTGCAATGGATGAAAACCCCTCCACGAACCGACGGTAGTAACCTGCTAACCCCAGGAAACTCCGAATCTCCGTAGCTGAAGCTGGCCGAGGCCAGTCCTTGACTGCCTCTATCTTCTTCGGGTCTTCCTGAATACCTGCTGCTGATACGACATGACCCAGGAATGCGACCGAACTCAACCAAAACTTGCAATTCGAGAACTTAGCATACAACTGACTATCCTTTAGGGTCTGAAGAACCGCTCTGAGGTGCTGCTCATGCTCCTCCTGACTGCGGGAGTATATAAGAATATCGTCAATGAAGACTATCACGAACAAGTCCAAATAAGGTCTGAATACTCGGTTCATCAAATCCATGAACGCTGCTGGGGCATTAGTCAATCCAAATGACATGACCAAAAACTCATAGTGCCCATACCGAGTGTGAAATGCTATCTTAGGGACATCAGACGCCCTAATCCTCAGCTGGTGATAACCAGATCTCAAATCTATCTTCGAGAACACCCTCGCACCCTGAAGCTGGTCGAATAAATCATCAATCCTCAGCAGTGGATACTTATTCTTAATTGTAACCTTGTTCAATTGTCGGTAATCGATGCACATTCTCATCGAACCATCCTTTTTCTTAACAAACAACACCGGCGCACCCCAAGGCGACACACTAGGTCTAATGAAACCTTTTTCAAGCAAATCCTGCAGCTGTTCCTTTAACTTTTTCAACTCTGGCAGGGCCATACGATATGGCGGGATAGAAATGGGCTGAGTGCCCAGGGCCAAATCAATACAAAAGTCGATATCCCTGTCGGGCTGCATACCCGGCATGTCTGAAGGGAAAACCTCAGGAAACTTCCAAACAACGGGCACAGAATAAATAGAAGGGACCTCCGCGCTAGAATCGTGAACATACGCCAAGTAGGCCAAACATCCCTTCTCGACCATACGCCGAGCCTTCACATATGAGATAACACTGCGGGTACAATGACCAGAAGTCCCTCTCCACTCTAAACGGGGTAAATCCGGTAAGGCTAAGGTCACGGTCTTGGCATAACAATCCAAGATAGCATGGTACGGGGATAACCAGTCCATCCCCAATATAACATCGAAGTCGACCATGTCCAAAAGCAGCAAATCAACATGGGTCTCAAGATCCCCACACACTACAATACAAGAACGATGAACTTGGTCGACCATAATAGAATCACCCACTGGTGTTGACACATAAACAGGAATACTCAACGAGTCACTAGGCATAACCAAATAGGGTGCAAAATAGGACGACACATATGAATACGTAGATCCGGGATCAAATAGCATAGAAGCATCCCTATCACATACCAGAATAGTACCTGTAATCACAGCATCTGATGACTCAGCCTCTGGCCTGGCTGGAAAAGCATAACAACGGGGCTGGGCCCCACCTCCCTGAATCATATCCCTGGGACGATATGCTGCTAGCTGACCCCTACCTCTAGCGGTCTGAGCTCCACCTCTAAGACCTCTACCTCCACCTCTATGTCCCCTACCCCCGCCTCTAACTGGTTGGGCAGGCTGTGGGGCAACTAGTGCCTGAATTATTGGGCGAGGACCCTGCTGCTGCGAGCTGCTGGAAGCTCGAGGGCAATATCTGGCCATGTGACTCACATCGCCACAAGTATAACAAGCCCTCGGCTGCTGAGAATAACGAAGTGGTGGTGCACTGATAGGTGCTGACGATGAACTGAAGAGCTGCTGGTCAGAATACTGCGACTAAGAACGACGACCACCTGGTGTACCATAAGAAGCATGGAGAGCTGACTGAAAGGGCCTTGAAGGATGGCCTCTACCATAGGAATCCCTACCTCCAAACGATGTACCACTGAATCTACCAGAATGACGGGGCCTCTTATCAGACCCATGACCACCTCCCTGAGCAAGTGCCATCTCTACCCGGCGGGCACCATCTGCCGCCTCCTGAAATGAAATCTCACTACCGGCACTCATGGCCACCTGAACACGGATCGGCTGGGCCAACCCATCAATAAACCTTCGAACCCTCTCTCTATCGGTGGGGAGTATCACAATGGAATGTCGAGCAATATCAATGAACCGGGTATCATACTGGGTGACCGTTATAGGACCAAGCTGGAGACGCTCAAACTGCCTGCGAAGAGCATCTCGCTGAGTAACTGGAAGAAACTTCCCCAGAAATAACTCTGAAAATTGATCCTAGGTCAATGATGGAGACCCTGCTGGCCTGGCTAAACAAAAATCCCTCCACCAAGTCTTGGCGGATCCTGCCAGGCGAAAAGTGGTGAAGTCGACCCCATTGGTCTCTACAATGCCCATAGTCCGTAGAACCTCATGACAGCTGAATATGAAATCCTGAGCATCCTATGAGGGGGTGCCACTATATGTGGTTGTGAAGAGCTTGGTGAAACAATTAAGCCTCCACAAAGCATCCGCGGACATAGCCGCACCATCGCTGGACTGAGCCGCAATACCTGGCTGGGCTGCCACAGCTGGTTGAACTACCACGGCTGGCTGAACTGCTGGAACCTGAGCCTGAGAAGCTACCAGCTCTGGAGTACGAGTATCGGGAGTCTGAACTCCTCCCCCAGCCTGAGATGTGGCTGGAGCTACGGGAAGCAAACCCGCTCTAGAAATGCCCTCCATAAAGCCTCCCAGTCGGCCGCTCTGGGACCTGAGCTGGGCCCACCGGAGCTGCTGGAGCGGGGACCCCTTCGTCATAGTCAACATGAGGCTCCACCTCTGGGACTGCCACTCGGAGCTGAGCTCTGCCCCGTCCTCGGCCTCTGGCACGGCCTCGGCCTCGCCCCCTGCCCCTAATAGGAGCTGCTGCTGGGGGCTCGGGCTGCTGCGCGGTAGAAGAGGGAGCACATGTCCTCTCCATATGCGAAAGAATAGAGTGGAAAGACAATCAGTACTTGAGAAACAAAATCGCACGACAAGAATGAACAAGGTAAAGTTTTCCTAACTCAGTAGCCTCTGCGGGATAAATACAGACGTTTCCGTACCGATCCCTCAGACTCTACCGAGTTGTCCGTGAATTGTGAGACCTAAGTAACCTAGTGCTTTGATACCAACTTGTCACGACCCGGATTTTCCACCATCGGGTGTCGTGATGGCGCCTACTATTGGAGCTAGGCAAGCCAAATATTTAAAACACCTTTCCTGCTTTCTTTCAAACAATAAAATAAACGAGACAAAATTTAAGCGGAAGACTTTAAAACTAAAGCAACTGAAAACCAAAAGTGCGGAAGTTTAATACACATCACTACCCAAACTCTGGTTTCACTAGCTCACGGACTACTACAGAATACTACAAACAATGTCTGAAAGGGAATACATCATGTTTGTCTGATACAAGATGAATAAACGAAAACATGGAAAGGGGCTTCTGCCTGCGAACGCCAGCTAGGCTACCTCAAGAGTCCCTGGACTGAAGATAGCTCCTAGAAGTCCTACTGCTGTGGTCCGTAAGCTGTTCCCTGATCTGTGCACAAAAATGCACAGAGTGTAGCATCAGCACAACCGACCCCATGTGCTGGTAAGTGCCTGGCCTAATCCGGGCGAAGTAGTGACGAGGCTAGATAGGACCTACCACAATTAACCTGTACAGATATATATAACGAGTGCAAAAAAACAATAACAAGATAATACAAAGTAAGGCTGGGAGAGGACATGCTATCAGGGAGTAATAGACAAAAATAAAATATCAGAAATAAACGGAATAAACTCTGGTTTCCATGATATATATATATATATATATATATATATATATATATATATATATAGTGGACGACATGCCACATGATCCCATATTATCATATATAAGTGGATGGCGTGACACACGATCCCATAATATAGTATGTAAGTGGACGACGTGCCACACGATCCCATAATATAGTATATAAGTGGACGGTGTGCCACACGATCCCATAATATAGTATATAAGTGATATAGTATATAAGTTGACGGCGTGCCACACGATCCCATAATATAGTATATAAGTGGACGACGTGCCACACGATCCCGTAATATAGTTTATAAGTGGACGGCGTGCCACACGACCCTTTTAACAATATATAGGTGGATGGCGTGCCGCACGATCCCAATTCATCTTTATCACAGTGCACAATATGCCACCGGCAACGGAGGCCAATAACCAAGTGGACGGCGTGCCACACGATCCCATAATATAGTTTATAATATCTGACTTCATATAGTAGACCCCTTCAGGGGAGAATAACATCTCAATAGCTTTAACCCGGCAATGGTGCAGCTAACAGCCCAAAATATCCCGACAAGGGAGAGTATATATATCAGTCTACACATCCCGGCAAGGGAGTAATCACAACACATTCTCTTTTTAAATCACTTCTTCCTCAACTGACACATTCATGTTCGATCTAACGCTCCAAGAGTACACCAATCACAATTCTACCTCAACTATTCACATCATATGAAACTCATCAAATAAACAATGAGCTTGTGTCACATTATTCGAATTAAAAGCAATCAAGACTCACGGTCATGCTAGACTCCGGTGCATAGATAACTGTCACCATGCCTATACACCGTACTCCACATTAGCAAATAACAAATATCATCCTAATCCTATTCCTTCGAGCCAAAGTTAGAACAAACACTTACCTCGAATGCTCCAAACTCACCTCACGCTTCTAGTATAGCTTTACCTCTTGATTCCACCACCAATCCGCTCGAATCTAGTCATAATTTACTCAATCACATTAATAATTACTAAATGGATCAATCCCAATGCATGAAAATAATTTTTACAATATTTTTCCCAAAAAGGCCAAAAACACTCCCGGACCCACGTGGTCGAAACACAACAAGAAAAGTTGTTTGGAAAATCGCCTCTTAGGTTTTGGATTTTTGAAAAGTGGAAAAATAACTGAAAATCCCGAATTTATACATTTTGCCGAGGGCTGGCGCGGACCGCACAGAAATGCACCGCGGCCGCACCGAGGGAGGGGAGAAGTGGGCTCTCTCTGAACCCACCCAGCACGGACCGCTCTGATTTGGTGCGCGGCCGCGCTGGTCAACCCTCTGAACCCGAACACGTGGACCACACAGAAAGGCACCGCGGCCGCGTGGCTGCCAGCACGGACCACGCAGAAATGGCCGTGGCCGCGCTGGGCCTGCAACATCTGAATCTGTAGATTTTTCTAAGTCTAAGACCTCCCGGGCACTACTCAAACCTCACCCGAGCCCTCGGGGCTCCAATCCAAACATTCATATGATCTCGAAAACACCTTACGGACTTACTCGTGCGATCAAATCGCCAAAATAACATCATATACATAGGATCAAGCCTCAAAATACATGATTTTCTTTCAACTTTCATAAAAACTCAAATTCCCCATTTTATGTCCGAAACACGTCATATGACATACATTTTTAGCCAAACTTTACAGATAGTGCTTAAAACATATTTAAGACTCGTACCGGGCATCGGAACCAAAAACGAGCCCGATACCACAGTTTTCTAATCAATTTTCTTCTTCATTTTCCTTAATTAATTACTGAAAATAATTTCACACAAAAATTCATTTCTCGGGCTTGGGACCTTTGAATTTTATTCCGAGTACACTCCCAAGTCCCATATTTTTCTACGGACCCTCCGGGACCGTAGAATCACAGGTCCGGGTCCGTTTACCCAAAATGTTGACCGAAATCAATATTATGCATATTAATATCAAAATTCATCAAATTTTTCACAAAATTCACATATTCTAACATCAAAACTTTCCGGCTACGCGCCCGAACTGCGCACACAAATTGAGGTAACTAAAAGCGAGGTTTTCAAGGCCTCGGAAGCGCGGAACAAGGAAGAACTACGGTGATGACCCTTTGGGTCGTCACACTTGTGTGCAAAATTTGAAGTCAATCGAATTTGATTTGATAGGTTTTTGCATCGAATATAGAAGTTGGACGTTCCTAGTTTCATTAGGCTTGAATTGGGGTGTGATTCGCGGTTTTAGCATTATTTGATGTGAATTGAGGTTTCGACTAAGTTCGTATGATATTATAGGACTTGTTGGTATATTTTGTTGAGGTCCCGAGGGCCTCGGGTGGATTTCAGAAGGTTAACGGATCAATTCGGACTTGAATTTAGCTGCTGAAATTTTCCGGGCAGCTTCTGCATTTTTCGCACGTGTGAATAGTGACCGCACAAGCATGAACATTATTCGTATACAGTATCTATAAACAGTACCATAAACAGTACCATGAACAATACCTGTGAACAGTACCCGTAAACAGTACGTGAATAGTAAAACCGAAAAATTTCTAGACAGAATGTAACTTCTGAAAATGGGACTTCATCCAATTTTCTATTTTTACCAAATTGGAGCTCGGGGAGAGGAGATTTTCGGGAGATTTTCAGAGAAAACAACGGGGTAAGTGGTCTTAACTTAATTTTGGTTAGATTACCCGAATCTATTACTAGTTTTGGCATTAAATCTGTGAATTTAGTAATTTTGGTATGACTAGACTCGTGGTTGGATGAGGGTTCATATTCCGTAATTTTTGCCGGGTTCAGAGACGTGGGCCCCACAGGCAAATTTTAGTGCGATTTCGTATTTTTAGTGAAAAATGTAGAATTTCATATGAAATTAATTCCTATAATTTTTATTGACTGAATAGAATTATTGTGGCTAGATTTGAGGCATTCAGAGGTCGATTTGAGAGGAAAATGCATTGCGGAGTAGGATTTTGCTCGAATTGGGGTAAGTAACGGTTATAAATCTGGTCTTGAGGGTATGAAACCCCGGATATTGTGTCGTATGATTATTTTGGAGGTGACGTACATGCTAGTTGACGGGCGTGTGGGCGTGCACCATAGGGATTGTGACTTAGTCCGTCCCGCGAGACTGTGGAATAAATTGGCCTACTGTTTAATACATGTTCCCTCTGTTTTCATAGAAATTGACTATACTTCATATTAGAAATCATGTTTAGGACTTATGTGATCACTGTTGAGACCTGCAAGGTCGTGTACTTGCTAAATTAGCTGCTAATTACTGTTTTGTACTTAGTCATAGCTTTTCTTGCTTGTTATGCCTCCGTCTCTTGTTGTTCATTGTTAATATATGATATTACTTCTGTTTGGACTGTTTATATGATTCCTGAGAGCCCGAGAGACTGGAGAGAATGATGACTGACTGATTCCGAGGGCCTAAGTGTGAGGTTATGACTATAGCACGTGAGTTGTCCGTGCGAATACAGATATTATATTATAGCACGTGAGTTGTCCGTGCAGCACGTGAGTTGTCCATTCGGATCCAAATATTATTATAGCACGTGAGTTGTCCGTGCGGATCCAGATATTATATTATAGCACGTGAGTTGTCCGTGCAGCACATGAGTTGTCCGTGCGGATCCAGATATTATTATAGCACGTGAGTTGTCCGTGCAGCACGTGAGTTGTCCGTGCAGCACGTGAGTTGTCCGTGCAGTTTATAGCGCTTGGGCTGAAGAAGCCCTCCAGAGTATGCACACCCTCAGTGAGCACATTCGACTATATATATATGGATCAGGCTGCACTCCATATCGGTTATTATGAGGTACCTGTTAAGTGTGAGTGCTGATTGATGAGAGATGAGTCATGAGGGACTGAGAGGCTTGCCCGAGGGGCTATATATATATATATACATACGAGTGATGCTTTGCCCAATGGGCTTGTTTTGTGAAATTTCTGTCTTCCTTCATCTTTATACTGAGCCTCTATTAAGAATGTTAAAACAAATATTTTGAACAACTTTCATTGGAATTGTAGTTTTTTTTACGAGATGTTTGGAATTAAATTACTGATTTGGTTTTGTTATTTCCACTAAGATTTTTAAGTTATGAGATGAGCTGAGTAACTGTGGCCTTGAGAGTCTATATTTGTTTTCAGTTAATTGCTCCACTAGTTGCTATTTATCCTTGTAGTACATATTTATGGAATATTTGATATCTGGGTTATTTGAGTACGCACTGAGCGACAAACAGACTCAATCTCATGGGCGATATCCACAACCTCCTTGAAAGTTGCACTAGTCACCCTCTCCTTGGTCATGAGAATACGAAGCTGATAAGTGAGGCCATCAACAAACCTCCTAATCCTCTCTCTATCTATCGGAACCAACCAAATACCATGACGAGCTAACTCGGAGAACTTCAATTCATACTGCGACACGGTCATCTCTCCCTGACGCACCACTCAAACTACCTGCGCAGCTCCTCTCTGCGTGACTACGACATATACTTCCCTAGAAAGAGAACGGAGAACTACTGCCAGGTAAGGGGTGCTACACTAACAGGCCTACGCCTCTCAAAATCCTCCCACCAAGTGAAGGCAGCTCCAAAAAACTGATAAATAGCGAAAGCAACCCCGCTGGTCTCTAGAATACCCGCTGTATGAAGCATCCTCTACACTTATCCAAGAAACCCTGGGCATCCTCTCCCTCTGCCCCACTAAATGTCGGAGGCTAAAGTCTACCAAACCCCTCCAACCTACACTGCTCGTCTTCTAGCATGGCAGGAACTACATAATCCTGAGCAGCTGCAACCGGTTGGGTTGGATGTGCCCCCAGTGTCTGAAGTCCCTAAACAACCTGCTCAGGTATACGAGCGGCGGGAGTCTGATTGCCTCCCATGGCCTAAGAAGTAGTTGCGGCTGTAGTAGTTGAGACTGCCTGAGCTAGGCCAGTGCAAATTGATAGAATCTGAGCCAAGGCCTCCTAAAGACCCGGAATCACAATGGGCTGAGCTGGTGCCTGAGCTGGTGCTGCTGGAGCATCCATAACTAGGACCTGATCCTGAACTAGGGCCGCTGGTGGATCTGCAGGTGCTGCCCTAGCTACTATACGGCCACACCTCTACCCTACTGCGACCACGACCACGACCGCGTTCTCGGACTCTAGTGGCAAAAACTAGTGGTACTGGTGGTTGTCCATCTTGACTGGTAGCGCGTGTCCTCACCATCCGTGAGAAAATAGAATAACAAAAGTTTAGTACTCACATCAACAAATTCGCACGACAAGAATTTCAAAAATATGAAGTTTTTCCTAAAGGTTCTACACCCTCTCAAGGATAAATACAGACGTCTCTGTACCAATCCGCGAGACTCTGCTAAACCTACTCATGACTCGTGAGACATATGTAACCTAGGCTCTAATACCAACTTGTCACGACCCTAAAATCGGACCCGGTCATGATAGTGCCTCTCGTGAAGACAAGGTCAACCAACACTTCCCATTTCAGTTTTGAAGCAATTAAACAATAAGATTCAAATCTAAAGCATGATAAAATAATCCAAAGTTTAAGCAGTCAACAGTACAAATTTGCAGAAGAACAACCCAACACAGTCCGATACCGGGGTTTCACTAGTCATGAGCATCGAAAATCTAGAATAATCAAGAAAATTCTACAAAGTTCAGTACAAAACTAAAACAAGGAGAAACAAGATTGGGAAGAAGCTCTGGGCTGCGAACGCCGGCAGCTACCGAGAGAATCCTTGGATCCGCCTGAGCTGGAAAGATCAACATTTGGGAGCGGGACTAGATGCGCCTGAATCTGCACACGGGGTGTAGGGAGTAAAAGTGAGTACTCCAACTTAGTGAGTAATAACCATAAATAAAGACTAAAAGCATGAAATCACATAAGGCACATTACAGGCTATAACGAGGCAGTAAAACTAGTAAAAACAGTAAATCAGTAAAAGATATGTGAAAGTTATTTTAGTTCAAATTACACTTCATGAAAATCCTTTTTCAACAATTAAGCAGGTAAATGACAGGCAATTAAAGAAGTTAAACACATAAAGGTTCGCCCCTCGGGTACAGCATCATCAAATATGCCCCTCGGGAAATATCTCAGAACAATACCAGCCCCTCGGGCTATATCTCAAATAATAATGGGTACCAGGGTTCACTATTACGGCCCAAGCGCAATATCAAGCCATCTCGTGGCATCATTACTAGGCTCCCGGCCTCATATCAACAACCTACCTCGTGGCATACACATCTCAGGCCCTCGGCCTCATAATCATAATCAGTGTTTCCTCACAACATAGGCCTCAGCCTTACTCAGTCAAAATCTCGCAGCCACTCGAACAACAGTAAAAATAGTACTCAGCCCAAAATATCATTTAAGTGTTAAAACAGAGTAAACATGGCTAAGTTATGAAAACAGTAGAATACATCATGACTGAGTTCAAGTATAAAGTCAAAATAGTGAGGAATATCAATACAAATCCCCTAAGGGTTCAAATAGTTGGCACGAAACCCAAATATGGCATTCAGCCCAAAACAAGATGATAGCAAATAGATTTCTGTCAAATACGCAGTAAAATAGTCATTTGGGACAGACTAAGTCACAATCCCCAATAGTGCACGACCCCACACTCATCATCTAGTGTGTGTGTGTCACCTCAATATAGCACCACGATGTGCAATCCGGGGTTTCATACCCTCAGGACATCATTTACAATCATTACTCACCTCAATCCGGTCAAATCTCTAGCCCGCGACGCCTTTGCCCCTCGAATCGGCCTCCACTCACGTCGAATCTATCCAAAATCAGAATCACGACATCAAATTATGCTAAGGGAACGAATCCCAAGTGAAAATAATCAATTTACAACACAAATCCCCAAATTACGGCGTAAAATATGCTAAGGGAACGAATCCCAAGCAAAAATAATCAATTTACAACACAAATCCCGAAATTACAAAAACCCGACCCCCTTGCCCATGTCTCGAAATTCAATAAAATTCACATCAATGGATTCCTTATCTCCCATGAGTTAATAGATATCAAAAGTATCAAAATCGGACCACAATAGGTCCCTCAAATCCTCAAGTCTAGGTCTCCAATACCAAGCCCTAGTTTTCCCAATTTTACCCTTAATTTCCATTAATTATGTCTCTAATCTGTGAAATAATACCATAGGAATGAGTTTTAGGTCCAAAAATCCTTACTTCAATGAAGTTCCCTTGAAATCCATCTTCAAACTAGTCCAAAAAGCTCCAAGGCCTAGTTAAAAAATGGTGAAATAGCTCAAAACTCGCGAAGGACACAATTTATACCTTCTGGCCAAGGCATTTTTGCATCTGCAACCATATATCCGCTTCTGCGGTACTGCATTTGAGGCCAAAGTCTGCCGCGATCCGCATCTGCGATGCACCAGCCGCACCTGCGCCATCACAGGTGCGGTCCACTAACTGCTTCTGCAGTTTCCTGCCTCCCTAGCTCTATTCTGCTTCTGCGGCTCCCTTCTACGCATCTGCAAGATCGCACATGCGGTCCCCAATCCACAGGTGCCGAAATACCAGAAGCAGCAAAAAAAATCTGCAGCTCACCAAAATACCAAACTTCTCCATCAAGCATCCGAAATCATCCCGAGGCCCCCGGGACCTCAACCATAAGCACCAACCTATTCCAAAACCTTATTCAAACTTGTACCAATCTTCAAAACACCTCAAACAACATCGAATCAACCAAAACACATCGGATTCAAGCCTAAGTTTTCAAAATATTCCGAATTACGCTTTCTATCAAAACCCCAATCAAACAACATCCGAATGATCTAAAATTTTGCACACACCTCCCAAATAACACCTCGGAACTTCTGCTACTCTCGGAATTCCATTCCGACCCCTATATCAAGATCTCACCAATCAACCAAAAATCGCCAAGATATCAATTTCTCCAATTCAAGACTAAATCTACTCCGAACCTCCAAAACTCATTCCGATCACGCTACTAAGTCCCAAATAACCTCCCGAAGCTATCCGATCCATCGAAACTCACATATGAGCCCTTTAACACATAAGTCAACACCCAATTGACTTTTCCAACTTAAGATTCCTCAAAAGAGACTAAGTGCCTCAAACCTTATCAAATTCTTTCCGAACCCGAGCTAACTAACTCAATCACATATAGAACCGATTGACAAAGCAATAAGAAGCAGAAATGGGGGAAACGTAGTGGTAACTCATGAGACAACCGGTCGGGTCGTCACAATAAGTAATATGCTTTCATTATACTAATGGGTGTTCCCTAAGTTGTCCTGCATTTCCATGTTTGTATTCTAGACCTTGTTGAGTTCGTCTTGCTCAATATGATAAGATTTCTAAGGCTGTATTGATTAGTAAAAACATGTTTCCATGCTATTTAAGTTCTATTGTATGTTTGTTTGTTAATCTTATGTTTTTAGAATGGCTTCTATGCCAAATTTCTATGTTAGTCTAAGCAGTTAGTATGAATGAGTATGCTTGAATGTCTTATTCCCTTTAAGTTATATACATTCCCACGATTTAAGATATTGTTGTGGTCTGTTGTAAACCCTACTACTAGTTTGCTGTTATACTGCTTGCGGTCATGTTATATTCCCCTATTAGAAATCTTCATGTGAAATTTCATATTTCTCTAACTGCAATTATTTCGAATAAGGCTCACTTGTTTAAAGTCTTTTCTTACCAATTTGGTTAATGTCTTGTTCTAATAAGAATTATGGGAAATTAGAATGTGTGTGTGTGTGTCCTGTTAACTCAATAGACTTGCTTCTTCCGCCTTCTTAATGTGTAATTATTTTTAGTATGCTATACCCTTTCCTTTATTGAATGATTGGTCAATATGGTGTTAATTCTTCTATGTCAAACTTGATATGCTAAAGTTGTCTACCCAGTTGGTATGTTTAAGCCCTCTTGTTTGACCAATATTGTTCCTTTAGCTTCTAAGTTGATCCCTACTAATAGACTTTAGGATTGTCAATTGGATACCATGTATGGTTTTTCCCTTCTAAGCCTGGTATGAGTTTATGTATGGCCCTGAGTGTGTAGTTGATGCACTCTTGCACCTGAGATATGTTGGGTTTTGGGTCTACTGTTTGTGTGAAAGGTGAAGCTTGCTGAAGGCCCAGGTGTTACTGTCACGACCCTAAACCCACACCCGGTCGTGATGGCACCTCTCGTGAAAACAAGGCCAGCCGACACAATACCCAATTCCTTTTAAACAATTAAAATAACCCAATTTGAGTCATTGACATGATTAAATCCCAAAAGAAATAGTGAAATGATATAATTTGTGGAACAAACACAGCCCGACATTGGGGTGTCACCAACCATGAGCATCTAAACATGTCTAAGAGTCTTAAAGAGTTTATATAGTCTATTACATAACTAGAAATAGAATGTAAGATAGGATGGAAAAACACTAGGCTCCGAACGCCGAGCAGCTACCTAGTGGAATCCGAATGGCCTGCTGGGAGCAATCAACCCTCACTGGCGGGACCTGAAGCGCCTGAATCTGCACACAAGGTGCAGGGAGTAAAGTGAGTACTCTAAATCAGTGAGTAATAACAATAAATGAAGATTGAGCGATAAGAAATCACATAAAACACAACAACATGCTACAAAAGGCAGTGTAAAACCAATAAAAAGGCAATAAAATAGTGATATCTTATAAATATACGATAGTTCAGTATAAGCTTCTTTAAAACACCTTTTTAACTGTTAAACAAGTAAATGAAAAGTAGCTAGAAAAGATAAACACATAAAAATTCGCCCCTTGGGAACAATGTCAGCAGAATCAGCCCTTCGAGCAATAACTTAGAACAACACCAGCCCCTCGGGCTATATTTCATATCACAATGAGTACCCGCGCTCAGTGGGGGTGTACAGACTCCGAGAGGGGCCCCTTACGGCCCAAGCGTAATATCAAGCCATCTTGTGGCATAATCAATTAGGCTTTCGACCTCATACCAAGCCACCTTATGGCGTACAACTCAGGTCCTCAGCCTCGTAATCATAACCAGTACAACACTGTTGCGGTGTGCAACCCGATCCCAATCCTCACAACACAGGCCCTCGGCCCTACTCAGTCAGAAATCTCTACAAGCCACTCAGGCATAGTAAAATATGATGCTCAACACAAAATATCATTTAAAGTATTAAAACAGAGTAAACATGGTTGAGTTATGAAAAATAGTATAATGTAGCATGACTGAGTATAGATATAAAAATTAAAACAGTGAGGCAATAGCAGTAAAAATCCCCTAAGGGTCCAAACAGCTGGCACGAGGCCCAAATATGGCATTCTGCCCAAAATAGGATGATAGTAAATAGTTTTCAATCAAATACGTGGTAAAACAGTCATATGGGATGGACTAAGTCACAATCCCCAATGGTGCACGACCTCACGCTCATCATATAGAATATGTGTCATCTCAATATTGCACAACGATGTGATATCCGGGGTTTCATACACTTTGGACAACATTTACGATCATTACTCACCTCTATCCGGTCCAAACTCTAGCCCATGATGCCTTTGCCTCTCGAACAGGCCTCCGGATGCTCCAAATCTAACCAAAATCAGTGCAAAAACATCAAAATATGCTAAGGGAAAAAAGCCCACTCAATATTGGCCAAACCCGACCCCCAGGCCCATGTCTCGGATTCCGATAAAAATTACGTCAATGGACTCCTTATCACTCCCCAAGTTCATTCATATCAAAATCACCAAAATCCAACCACAAATAATCCCTCAAATCCCTAATTTTAGGTCTCCAATTACAAGCCATAGTTCTTCAACATTTAGGCTTAAATTCAACAATTTCCATAATTAATTAGGTAGAAATCACATTAGGATCGAGTATTAAGTCTATAAATCTTACATCCAAGTGTTCCCCCTTGATTCCGTCTTCAATCCTCTTCAAAAAACATCAAAATAGCCCAAAAATGGAGGAAATTAGCTAAAAATCGCCGAAATGAGCTTTTAAAACATTCTGCCCAGACATTTCAATCCTTCTTTGAGAATGCGATCAAAGCCTCGCGTTCGCGAAGCACAACCTGACGTTAACTACATTTTCCTTCTTCGTGAACGCGTCTCCCCTCTCGTGAACGCGAAGGCTCAGCTCCACAACCCATCACGAACGCGTCTCCCCTCTCACGAACGCAGTACTCAATGGCCTTAGCCCTTCGAGAACACGTGACCTCCTAAGCAAACACGAAGGACAAATGTTCAGCCTCACATGCTAACCCTTCGCGAACGCAATGGTCCACTTGCGAACGCGAAGGCCAACTGGTCTGCAACACACACAACAGTTTTCTGCAATTTTCTACAACTTGAAATGATCCGTTTAACCACCCGAAACTCACTCGGGGCCCTCGGAACCTCAACCAAACATAACAACATATCCCATAACATCATTCAAACTTTTCCAACCTTCGGAACGCTCAAAACAACATCAAAACACCAAATTTGCATGGGATTCAAGCCTAAGAAATCTAAAAACTTCCAAATTTCGCTTTCAATCAAAATATTTATCAAACCACGTCCGAATGGCCTGAAATTTTGCACACACATCCCAAATGATACAACACACCTACTGCAACTCCCGGAATTCCATTCCGACCCCTATATCAAAATCTCACCTTTCAACCGGAAAACGCCAAAATTCCAATTTCGCCAATTCAAGCCTAAATCTACTTTGTACCACCAAAACACATTCTGATCACACTCCTAAGTCCCAAATCACCTACTGAAGCTATCCGAACCATCGGAACTCACATCCGAGACCTTGAACACATATGTCAACATCTAGTTGACTTTTTCAACTTAAGCTTACTCAGAAGAGACTAAGTGTCTCAAACCTTACCAAAACCTCTCCGAACCCGAGCCAACCAACCCGATAACACATAATACCGCTGAACAAGATAATAAGAAGCAAAAATGGGAAAACGTAGTGATAACTCATGAAACGACCGACCGGGTCGTTACAGTTACTAGGTTATTTCTCTTTGGGCGTACTCTGGTTATTGGGCCTATAGTTTTTTAATATGTAATATTCGCACTTGTATTCATTATTTTTGGATCTATAATAATTTATGAAAAAAAAAACATATGGGGAAATTTGTAAAAAAGGGGGTAGGGTATTCTAATTCTCACATAAATGGGTAGAAAGCATTTCTATAGGATCTATGTGGTCTGTTGGCTATTTGCTTTACATGTTTTTTATTTCATGTGTAGAAATCTTTTCTATAGGAGTCACAAGAACACACATCATTAATTTTCTAACACATGATGTTTCAAGCGTTTGTTGTACCTGTTTCCATTACTGCACACTCTTTGATAACATGTCTATAGGGTGTAGTAATGCAATATTTTACTTACCTGGGTTCCATGCCTATAGGACTTCGAATGACTAATCTATCAATTGGCCCAAATTATTTATGGTAATGCTCATCTAGATACTATGGCTATAAGGTTTAATAATCAATCAGCAGCTCTATATCGTTTGTACTGCTTCGCATAGATAGCATGCCTATAGGGATAAAACTATAAAATCAATTTCAATTGCTAACTACTAGATATCATGCCTCTATGACACTGTCACCTACTTAAGGAACTTGTCTATAAAATCAGCATTGGTACTTCATGATTTTGGGATCGCTTCACTACCTCTTTGTGCAAACAACCTAAAGATCATGCCTATAGGTTTGTAATCTGCAAATCTGTTGCTTGTACATTGCTAAAAAATCAGAATCACATAGAAACCATGTCTACAGACTTGTAATGATTTAATCTATCTGACGTTAGCCTAAAAATGCAGCATTACCTATTTGATACAAGATTCATATAGAGATCATGCCTATAGGACCAAAGGAGTCTAAGTCTTAAGTTCGAAATGTTCTACCGCTTAATCTGAATATCAATCTGCGTGCTTCTTTGTGTATGTGTGGAGGCTAACACGAGCCAATCTTTGCTATTACATGTAGTCCTATTTGCTTTGAATGCACGATAAGTTTTATCATTTTTGAGCAACCTAAGTAGGTCTAGAACCACCCGAATAGAGGTCCAAAGCCTCCTGGTCATAGGCATGCGACTTGTAGTGAACACATAGGCCACGACTTAGAATTTAATTAGAACGCTTTAGGTAAACAACTTTAACATAGTAATCGGGTAGCAGAAGATAATAGTCTATGCCCGCTAAATAATATGAGCAACTCCTATCTAAAAGAGTTGTGAAGTATTATTTATGTTGCACGGGGTGATCTTTAGGCTAAAAATCTTAGGACCCCCTTTCTTTTATATACTTGCTATTTACACTTATTCATTTTGACATAAACCATTGTTGCTGTATCCTTATGATCATAAAAGATTTGTACCAATTCGTATTGTGCTATAATTAAATTCTTCGATTTATACTCTTTGATTATTTGATCACCTTGCCTAATTACATAATCCACATAGCCATATGTTCGGTCGGGATCCATAGTTTTGGACCTCGAAGAGTGTCTAACACCTTTTCCTTGAGGTAATTTTAGTCCTTACCCGATCTTTTGTGGTGTTGACTAGTCAAAAATAGTTATTTGTAAATAGGTACCCTAACGCACATTAAAAATTGTTAAGTGACAGACTCTCCTCTTATAACACCCTTAATTTAAAAGAGTTATCACACGTCGAAAGCCGCTTTCGCGAGAAAACAGGGCGCGACATACCTTTTTTATTCAACATAGTTATTATAGTGGATGGTGTCATCCGTTAGAGTTGACCTTATTTGTGTTATGATATATTCTATGTGTTACTCTTCTATGCCATGATAAGTTGAGAGACTGATGACTATTTATATATGATGCGGTTATGTTTGGGCTTTGTAGTGAAATTCGAGCGAGAATGCTCTTGGGGTGGTGAATGGTTGATTGTGCCTTAATTATGGTCTTCCTACTTCTGGTATATACTGATATCTATATCTCCATGATTAGGATCATGTGCTTCATATGTTAGTTGTTGATATGTTTATGGTTGCTAATTGTGAGTATCATGGATCGACGTATTCCAGGTTGGCCGGGGTCGGATTGGGTCATGCATCGCAACAACGTTATGTTAGGATATGATCTTGTTTGGTGGATTGATATCATTGTGCTTCATAATGGTATGTATTGAGCTGGCGGTATGGTTCCTTTATTTCCATTCTCTTTCCATTATTGATATATCTGTGTTATTGTAGTTGGTGCACGTATTACATAATATGTGGCTCTATATAGGAATTGGGTGGCAGGTCGGTCGAGTAGCTTGTACTGGATGAGGTGAGGTTAGTGGGCCTGAAATGAGTGCCATCAAATTTGATTAAGGTATGTTTGAAAGAATAAGGTCACTAGTCGGCTTAGATTTTGACTATGGTTCTTATCGGGAAAGAGAGCTCCACGACTTATTTATCCGATGGGTGGTTATGAGTTTTTATATGTTTCTTTAATCATTGGCAGTGTACGAATGTTCATAGCAAGGTTTTAGCTGATATGAGGGTTGTTACTAGTGGAGGGTTGGTTATCGAGTAGCTATTGCAGTCGAAAGTTATTGCTATGAGTATTTGAGTTTTGTGGTACATCAAGGGATTATGTCTTTAGATATGCTTATGGATTGGTAAAGCTTGATTAGAGTTATACGGTGCAAATATGGAAGAATATGGTCATATAATGAGTTCTGGGTTTTGGGATTTGTGTTTATGGTTTATGGATTAATGTTTAAGCAAGGATCCTCTGTTAGGTGACGTTTTCGGGATTATATAGATTAGGGTGAAATGGGATCACCCATGGTTATGTGTATGGTAAGTTATATGGAGATTTGAGGGATTTGGAACGGCTCTAGGCATGTTCGAGGACAAGCGTATGTTTATATGGGGGAGAATGTAACGACTCGGCCGGTTGTTTTGCGCTTTAACATTTCATTTGGTTGTTTGAGACTTTGAGCAGCTTCATATTATGTATTATTACTTAGGTTTATGGTCGGTTTCAGTTTTTAAGCGGTTCGGGATTGATTTGAAAGAATGATTTTCGTTTTAGAAGCTTTAAGTTGGAAGAGTTGACCAAGGTTTGACTTTTGGGTAAACGAATATGGAATCAGGTTTTGATTATTCCTATAGGTTCATGTGATGATTTTGGACTTTTACGTACGTTCGGATTTTGTTTCGGAGGTTCCTAGAAGATTTTGACAATATTTGTCGAATGTTGGCCATTTGAAGAACTTAAGAGTTCATAAGTTTGACCAAGAGTTGACTTTGTTGTTATTGGACTCCAATTGGTGTTTCGAAACTTTTTATAGGTCAGTATAGTTGAATTGAAATTGCGTGCAAAGTTTTAAAGTAATCCGAATTGTTTAAGTGTGATTCAGACGCTCTTTTGAAAGAATGAAGATTTAACAACTTCAGAGATATTCTGTTCGGTTTGAGCCTCGATTCATTGTTGTTATATTCCCATGGGCATTTTGAGACTTTGGATAAGTTTGTATGATGTATTTTTACTTGTTGGTATGACTGGATGGGGTCTCAAGGGTCTCGGGTGTATATTGGAATATTAATTGAGAAACTAATTAAGTTAAGGATTTGAAGTTTGACCATGGTCAATATCGGATGAAGATGATCTCTTTTCGGTGTTTTCAGTACGTGAGCAGGTTCGTAGCATGTTTTATGATTAAAAAGCATATGTGATTTGTGTCCGGGAGGTTTCGAATGCGATTTGCGTGCTAACACGAAGAGATTCTTATTGATGGTTTATTTTTCAGTTGTAAATAATTACGAAAATGCCATTGAAATTTTTATATTTCTTTTAGAACTTCAAAATATTTTATCTGCCTCATTTTAAGGCCATATTGGGTGATTCAAGAGGCTATCTTGGGTGCAATCTCCCAAGGATCGTGTTGGGCTTATCAAATATAAGTTTCGGGAACATCTAGGACCTGAATCGAGCTGGGACAATTGTTGCATCAATTTTCTTGTTTTAGAATTTAGTTAATTTTTCTCACAAGGTTTGGGGCGATTTTTTAGGGGATTTTTAGTATTTGAATTGGGGTATTTGATTTAGATTTTTTATTAATTCATGATTCCAACCTCGATTTTAGTGTTTGATTAATATTTTTAATTGGAGTGATTGAGGATTTCAGTAAAAACTTTCTCAAACATAAAATAGATGGTTTGAAGGCAAATTTGAGGTCGGAATTCAATTATTTTGGTATGGTCGGACTCGTATCGGAATGGGTGTTCAAATTTGTAAGCTTTGTCGCATTCCGAGTTGCGGGCCCAAGGTTGATATTTTGGGTTGACATTTTGGTTTTCATTAAAGATCGAGGCTTTATTATTTGAGTTTATTTCCTATGGCTTTTATTTCTGATATTAAGTTATTTTGGCCAAATTCGAGCCGCTCGAAAGATGTTTCACACGAGAAGGGCTTGACCATGGGCTAAAAACTCGTGTTTTATTCGTTGTAACAACATTTTAGTTATTGCATTTTACAAAGGTTTGAGCTTAAATGATAATGAATTGTACTAAATTCATGTTTTATGCCTTGCAGGAAGCTAATCCGACTTAAGAACTAACTTTGGGATGAATTTGATTGATTTGGGGATTTGAAGTCTGAGTAAAAGCTAAATAAATCAAGTCGGGATCGGGTTTGGGATCGCAAAGCAAGCCCGGTAGCAAAACAAATGAAAAAACGAAGCAGCGCAAAATATTGCTCTGCCGCGCCGCGGGGGGTGTCGCGGTAGTGCAAATATTTTCACTGCATTGTTCTGCTCCGTTAAAATGCATTATGCCTCTGTCCAATCCATGTACGCGTTGCACGGGGCATCGCGGGGCGCGCCGCGGGTGTGTAAAAATCACAAAATTATTCTATTTCGGACTAAAAAGGCCATACTTGTCAAAACCCCTTCCTACACGATTAAAAAGGCAAAAGTAGTGCCATTATTGGGGAGACCTGTTTTTGGAGAAGAAAAAGAGGAAGGAGATTCATCTTGAAGAAGAGAATCAAGGAGGAACATCAACTTGGAGCAAGGATTAAAAGAGTTTTTCTAAATCTTCTCCTAGTATTTACTCATATTATGTTTAAGATTTTTATTGTTGATGTTTGTATAATTATGAGTAGCTAAAAACCCAAATATTCTGGGGTTATGGGTGTTGGATGATTATGTTGTTTGAAGCCTAGATTGATGATCTTGAATTTATCGTTAAGGGTTGTTTATTTGATTCTGCTGTTAATTATTTTACTGCGTAGCTAACAGTGAAATACTATTTATGAATCTTGAGTTAAATTTGAAAAAGGAAATTCTTGATTGCATATAAAATCAAATAGAGCAAGATCTGGATCATGGGCATTAGGTGAAAGATTCGCGATTAAGATAGAGCTATACTTAATTGCCTTGTTTGGTTGAGAAATAGGATTTGTAAATGCATTTGAGTTAATATTAATACCATAGAAATATAGGTATTAATTTAACTTGAATAATCGCATAAGAAATCGACAGATTCTTATGGGTATTCTTAACACTATAATCAATAACCCAGATAATTCAATAAATCATTTTTAAGCTAAAAACGTAGCATGATCTCTAGCAAGCCCATAACCCCGGGATATCTCTTTATTAATTGTTAAAATAAAAATTCATAAGTGGCGTAGTAACTTTGTGTTGTATTATTGTTTATTTACTAGTTAATTTGTAAATTGGTTATTTATGTATTTTGTGATGAATTAGCTTGAATCGATAATTGTTTGAGTTTTCATCAGTCTATAAGTTGATCACAAGTTCTCGTGGGAACGATACTTTACTTATTACTATATTACTTGAAGATCGCGTACACTTGCGTGAGTGTTTTGGTCGCAACAGGGCTTCTTAGAGTATTAATTTAGTTTCTTTGATCAAAGCATCTTGCCTAACTTTGTGTGGGTAAAACTACCACTTAGGTTTTGGGTTGAAGGTACTATTTTAATTATGTGAAAGACGTCTACATGAGGAGACGAGTGTGCACACAGGTTTGTATGTGGCATTTGATCGATGTAGACTCCACACGGGATTGTATGTGGCATTTGATCGATGTAGACTTCTAGACTTCTTCCATTCTTTTAATTATATTTGTCACAACATTTAATATCTTTCATTGTTGAATATGCTCTTACGTGCTGTACTTGATGTTGTTAGCACAGGCTATTGTCAAGTTCACTCTAATATGTTGTATTTGTTAATTGTAATAACTCGTTGAATTCATGCCTTATCTATTACATGCCTTAATTGTTAGTTGATTCTTGGTAATCGTGTCTTTATTTATGAATTATCATTACTTGGTATTTGATTTTTATTTTATTTTTAATTGTTGCAAGTCTCTTTAATGATCGGGTAGGCCAATAAGCATTATATCATTCTAATTGAAGAACAGGGTAGTCTGAATCCCTGTTATACATCCTAAGTATCAACATAATTTAACATAAGTGTGGGGTATTAACTCCACTTGCTCTTAAAATAATTTTGTGTATCTTTAACTAATATATCATGTTGTGTAGGTAAAATGTCTTCGCGCCCAAGCAAAAGATCAAACGCTGGCCTAACTGAGGCTGCATCTACTAGCCGATGTGGAGGTAGAAGGGCACCACCTCCGGCACCAGTGGAGGTGGAAGAGGAACACTTTGACCCTGATGCAGATGAGGTGCCAGAGTGTAAATATGGCATCAGGGCTATTCCAGCCCATACAATACAATGGTTCCAATCCTTCGTCCCTGCTGTGCCACCAACCCCAGAAGTTGTCATAGATGAAACAAAGCTTGCCCGTAAGTATAATTCCATATATACTAAAATTCGAGCTTTGGGTTTTGAAGGGTTGTTTCGCCAAGGTGATAGTGTGAACATCAACTTGGTAAAAGAATTTTACGCCAATTGGCAACCGGGCGGTGATATAGATGCCAGCTATCAAGTCAGGGTCAGAAATAGAGTGATCCCATTTTCGTCAAAGGTCATAAATCAAATAATGGGTTTCACTAAACATTCACATAAGCTTTTCCAGAGGTTCGTGCGTAGACCAGATTACCCAGACATCCGCAGACAGCTATGTGGTAAAGATTCCTTTGTCGTGTGGACTAGAGATACAAATGAGTGTCACAAGGAAATAAAAAAAGGAACATTCCAGCGGCCTGCACTAGTCATTTTGAAGATAATAAATGCCAAAATCATGCCAACACAAAGTGATACCGACGTATCAAAACTAAAGGTTTGCTTGATTTATGCATTTTTAACAGGAATTCAAGTGGATCTTGAGAAAATCATGCTGGAACACATGTCAAAGGTGAAACCTTTTCGAGGATGCCGCCTACACTATCCGAGTATGATTACTCGGTTATTGCGGGCGCACTTCATTGAAGAAGAGTATCACTATGATCGGCGGATAAAATTAACATATCCTATCAGGGCGCTTGATGTCACGACTGTGATAGATCCGCCTGCAACTGCACTTAACCCCGATCAAAGGATTGTCCGAGTGGAAGAGACTTTGCAGATATTATTTGCTGACCTGCGCCTTCGCGCTTCTAGAGGGGAAGTGAACTTGGAAGAGTTGCAAAAAAATCACCCTTTATCTCCTTTCACACAATAGTGGTTAGGAATGGCTCAGCATGGACAAATCCCACCGGATGAAGATGTGAACTCTGTTCCCTCAGATGACAAAGAATATTTGCGCACTTTTGAGGATGACGATGCTTAGGCCAATGGCCTCAGGGAGTCTTTTCTGATCTATTTTTTATCCTTTCGCATTAGGGACTATGCAAATTTTTTAAGTGTGGGGTGGTTGGCCCCTATTGTAATGTACATACTTTTATATTTTTCGTATTTTGTTTGATTGAGTTTAGTTATTTAGTTTGATTTTGTTTAGTTTGTTAAAATTGCTTTTGGTTTGTTTTGTTAGAATATAGTGTTGATAGATAGTAAGTAATCCTAATTTCGGTATAGATCCCTCCTAGATCTTCTTGTTGAAAAGAAAACAAAATCTCAAGTCGAAAAAAAAAATACTTCAGAAAAATTCGAAATTATTGAGTTTGCAATTTTGTTTTATTTTTAGTTTAGTGTATGCTAGTTTTGGTTTAAATTAAAACTTTCCCCTTGGTTTTTCTTTACACTACGGTTCTTTTACAAGGGTGTATTTGAACCGGGTATAGTTTAATTTTTTTTTTATTTCAATTGAATAAAAAGTTCCTAACTTACAGAGTTGATCTCCTCAAATGCACATGCATTAGATGTTATATGTACCTTATTTGTGAGGTTCAAATCTCAGTTCTTGATTCTAAAGTAAGTGCCTTAAATTGTGTATTTATAACTATGCTTAACTGCTTTGACTAGAGAGTCAAGAAAGATCCAAGCTTGAATGAGTTGTGTGCCAATGTGTGAGTGAGTTTGTTGAAATATTCTGTGCATAACAGTTGATATCTAGAACTTTCCCTCAAGTGTGTTGCAAAGCGAAATAGTAGCATTATTCAGTTTAGGAGATGATGTAGGCATTTTCTTTGTTGAACCAGTTTGATAATTATCTCTACCTAATTGTATATATCTTAGTCAAACCTTTTGAGCTGTTAATCCTATTTCTTTGGCATCCGCATTATAAACCTTACCTATTTATGTAAATATATCAGTTGTTTGAACCTCTATCTCTTATGAGCACTTAGTCTTGTTTTAATATTGTTAAAGTTGAGAAGAGATTTGTTGGTTTATAGAAGGAGTTTAATTAAAAAAAAAAAGTGAAGAATAATTCATATATGTGTATATATGTATATATATAGGGGTGAATTTTCAGTAGTAACATTCCCTAACTTATGGTTCTTAAAGAAAAAGGGATTTGTTGTTAGTATGAAAAATCTCAAAAAGGTTAGAGATGGTATAACATAAGAGTAATGCTGAAATTGTGAAATGAAATGGTGTATAGATGAAGTACTCAAAGAGATGTAGCTACTACATTCTATATTTATCACACCCTTCCTCAGCCTGCATTACAACCAATTAAAGTCCTATTTGATCCTTGATTGAATAAGCTCAATTAGTAGAGTATTACACTTGGGGCAAGCATATGGTATGTCATCTGTTGCACATGAATTTCAATTCTGAGAGTGAGTTAATTCTTCCTATTTTGAGTTCCTAAATATTTGTGAATATTATGTTGAGAGGAACTAGTCTATATTAGTTGTGGGGGGCACATGATTTGTGAAAGCAAGGAAATGTTTTGACCATTGTGTTAGAGTAAGTGAGCAAGTTATGAAAATGCGTGGCACTTGTGAGTCACTTGAGGATTGAACTATTATGAATTGGTACTTAAGTGTTGGCATGTGTTGTTAGAGAAATTATTTGATAAAAAAGGTCGTCCTTATGTGAAATGTATGTTAATTTCTCGAGGACAAGCAATGGTCTAAGTGTGGGGTGTTGATCATGGGATAAAAACTCGTGTTTTAGTCATTGTAACAACACTTTAATTATTGCATTTTACGAAGGTTTGAGCTTAAATGATAATGAATTGTACTAAATTCATGCTTTATGCCTTGCAGGATGCTAATCAGACTTAAGAACTAACTTTGGGATGAATTTGATTGATTTGGGGCTTTGAAGTCTGAGTAAAAGCTGAATAAATCAATCCATGTAAATATTTTCGCTGCAGTGCCAATATTTTCGCTGCATTTTTCTGCTCCGTTAAAATGCATTCTGCATCTATTCAATCCATGTACGCATTTCACGGGGCGCGCCGAGGGTGTGTAAAAATCACAAAATTATTCTATTTCGGACTAAAAAGGGCATACTTGTCAAAACCCCTTCCTACACGATTAAAAAGGCAAAAGCAGTGCCAATATTGGGGAGACCTGTTTTTGGAGAAGAAAAAGAGGAAGGAGATTCATCTTGAAGAAGAGAATCAAGGAGGAACATGAACTTGGAGCAAGGATTAAAAGAGTTTTTCTCCTAGTATTTACTCATATTATGTTTAAGATTTTTATTGTTGATGTTTGTATAATTATGAGTAGCTAAAAACACAAATATTCTGGGGTTTTGGGTGTTGGATGATTATGTTGTTTGAAGCCTAGATTGATGATCTTGAATTTATCGTTAAGGGTTGTTTATTTGATTCTGATGTTAACTATTTTACTGCGTAGCTAACAGTGAAATACTATTTACGAATCTTGAGTTAAACTTGAAAAAAGGAAATTCTTGATTGCATATAGAATCAAATAGAGCAAGATCTGGATCCTGGGCATCAGGTGAAAGATTCGCGATTAAGATAGAACTATACTTAATTGCCTTATTTGGTTGAGAAATAGAATTTTTAAATGCATTTGAGTTAATATTAATACCATAGAAATATAGGTATTAATTTAACTTGAATAGTCGCATAAGAAATCGACAGATTCTTATGGGTATTATTAACCCTATAATCAATAACCCAGATAATTCAATAAATCATTTTTAAGCTAAAAATGTAGCATGATCTCTAGCAAGCCCATAACCCCGGGATATCTCTTTTATTAATTGTTAAAAGAAAAATTCATAAGTGGCGTAGTAACTTTGTGTTGTATTATTGTTTATTTATTAGTTAAATTGTAAATTGGTTATTTATGTATTTTGTGATGAATTAGCTTGAATCGATAATTGTTTGAGTTTGCATAAATCTATAAGTTGATCACAAGTCCTCGTGGGAACGATACTTTACTTATTACTATATTATTTGAAGATCGCGTACACTTGCGTGAGTGTTTTGGTCGCAACATGGCTTCTTAGAGTATTAATTTAGTTTCTTTGATCAAAGCATCTTGCCTAACTTTGTGTGGGTGAAACTACCGCTTAGGTTTTGGATTTAAGGTACTATTTTAATTATGTGAAAGATGTCTGCATGAGGAGACGAGTGTGCACACGGGCTTGTATGTGGCATTTGATCGATGTAGAATTCTAGACTTCTTCCATTCTTTTAATTATATTTGTCACAACATTTAATATATTTCATTGTTGAATATGCTCTTACGTGTTGTACTTGATGTTGTTAGCACAAGCTATTGTCAAGTTCACTCTAATATGTTGTATTTGTTAATTGTAATAACTCGTTGAATTCATGCCTTATCTATTACATGCCTTAATTGTTAGTTGATTCTTGGTAATCGTGTCTTTATTTATGAATTATCATTACTTGCTATTTGATTTTGAGAGTTATCGTGTAACATTATCATCTGTTTGTGACTTCTTGTGTAGCTTCGTTATTGCGTTTGTTTTTGTGATACACCGTAGTTGGTTGTAGTTGTTTGTGTAGCGCCTATTCTTTTGGGATCGGGTGTGACGACCCAAAACTCCAACCTATCGTGATAGCACCTATCGTTGATACTAGGCCAACCGACTTTCAAAAATACTTTGAAATTTCATTAAAAGATAAACCAAGAGTCGTTTTCATAACAGACATCCCATAAAGAGTTAAACTCAAAATAAAAATGCGGAAAAAGATAGCCCGACATCGGGGTGTCACTAAGTCATGAGCGTCTAAACATAACTGATTCGAACATAACACGACTAACAAAGTCTGAAATACAAATATAACTAAAGGAAAGATAGGGAAGAAGAAAGCAAGGTTGTGAACGCCGAAAAACTACCTCGCTATCTCAATAATCAGCTACGAGGACTATCAACACCCTCCGCAACCAACAACTCCTAGATCTGCACATGAGGCACAAGGAGTGACGTGAGTACACAAACTCAGTAAGTAACAGAAATAAATAATGACTGAGAAGCAGTGACGAGCAAAAATAATTACAGTTAATCTCATAGAGTTCACTGAGGAATAGGCATGCTTTCAATCCAGAAGTTTAAGTCAAATCACTTTGATTAAGTCAAGTTCAAGCAAAACCAGATAAGAATATCTTTCAACAGTTTTCAAAAACATAGATGTAAGGCAACCGTGTGCATCAATAATGAAAATATATACTGCCTCTCAGGCAATCATCTCTCATTCCTCCTAACCACTCCAACCTCACAATCACTCATCCTGTCACTCATTCCTCACAATCGCTCAGAACTCGGCACTCGCACTCAGTAGGTACTTGCACTCACTGGGTGTGTGTGTACAGACTCTGGAGGGGCTCCTTCATCCTATGCTCTATATCAAGCCAAATCATGGTAATGAAACATGCTTCCACGTGCAGCCCGAACCCATAAATATCCTCACAATCAGGCCCTCGACTTCACTCAGTTATCAATCTCTCCAGTTTATGGGACCCTCAGAAATCAGGAAAATCAGCCTAATAGCAATAACATGATGCATCAAACAGAGCAATGACTTAGATATGATATGCGAGTAAATCAGGGACTATGTACAAATAACATTTAGTAGGCAATTCAACATGTAACGCGGCCTCATAGGGACCCAAAAGTATCAACACATAGCCTAAACATTGTTTCTAAAATGATCTACAATCAATTTCTATGGCACATAGAGACCATATAGCTAGCAACAAATTTGTTAGACTTTGCAGTTTCCACAGGACGGACCAAGTCCCAATCCCCTCGGTGCATGCCCACACGCCCATCACCTAGCATGTGCATCACCTCCAAAATGATCACATGATACCAAAATTCGGGGTTACATACCCTTAGGAGATTTACAACTGTTACTTACCTCAATCCGTGCAAATCTCTAATCTGCAATGCCTTTGCCTCTCAAATTGGTCTCCAAACATCCTTAATCTAGCCAGAAATAGTACAATACCATTAATATATACTAAAGGAATCAATTCCACAAGAAAACTACTAAATTAGACTCCAAAATCCAAAATTGACTCAAACCCGGCCCCAGAGCTTACATCTCGAAATATGACAAAAGTCACAAAACCCAAAATCCCATTTGCTCATGAGTCTAACCATACTAAATTCATCAAAATCTTACATTATTTGCCCCTCCAAATCCCCAAAACTCCCTCTCCAATTCTCAAGCCTTAACCTCCCAAATTTCACCTCAAAAACTCACCAACTAGGTGTAAAATCAGTGGAGAAATATATTATTGAACTTAAATAAGCATAAGGAACTCACCTCAGTGATTGCTCCGAAATCCCTCTAAAACATCCCCAAAATTCGAGCTCAAAGATGTAAAAAATGGGGAAAATTCCCAAAGTGTTCTATTTATACCTTCTGCCCAGCAAAACTGCACCTGCAGTCTCTCTTACGCTCCTGCGACACCGCATCAGCGGACCAAGCTTCGCTTCTGCAGAGAATCACTTAAATCAAGCCTCTCTTGCGATCAAGGAACCGTATTTGCGCTCATCGCAAGTGCAGAAATAAAATCGCACCTGCGGACCAACACATCCACCTGCGCCCATACCCCACTTCCGCGACCATCACAGGTGCGGCAAACCCCTCACATTTGTAAAATCTACCAGTCCTTCTTTCTTTCGCTTCAGTGCACATATCCCCGCTTCTGCGGGCTCACACCTGCGATGACACATCCACAGGTGCGTTTATGACAGCTAAATTCAACTTCAACAGCCTTCCAAATTTCCAAACTTGATCCGTTAATCAACCGAAATTAACACGAGGTCCTCGGGACCTCGACCAAACATACCAACATATCCCACAACATCATACGAACTTAGTCAAATCATCAAATCACCTCAGACAACATAAAATACACGAATTACACACAGATTCAAGCCTAATGAACTTCGAAACTTCCGAATTCTACAAACGACGTCAAAACCTATCAAACCACATCCGATTGACCTAAAATTTGGCACCCAAGTCACAAATGACACCACAGACCTAGTCCAACTTCCGAAAATCAAATCCGACCCCGATATCAAAATTTCCACTACCGTCCAAAATTGCCAAAATTTCAACTTTCGCCAATTCAAGCCTAATTCTACTACAGACCTCCAAATTACATTCCGGATGCGCTCCTAAGCCCAAAATCACCTAACGTAACTGTTAGAATTCCAATCTGAGGTCATTTACACATATGTCAACATCCGGTTAACTCTTCTAACTTAAGCTTTCACATAAGAGACTAAGTGTCTCAATTCACTCCCAAAACCACTCCGGACCCGAACCAATTAACCTGTTAAGTCATAATACAACCGTAGAACAAAAAAGAAGCAATAAATGGGGGAACGGGGCTATAATTCTCTAACTAACCGGCCAGGTCATTACATCGGATTGCTCGTTGCAACGTTATTAAAATAATATGAAAAGATATGATATGGAGCGATAAGGACAAATGATATGATATAGGTAAGTTCGGGTTGCATGCCGCAATGGATATTGTTATTATTGTGTGGGATCGGGATGCACGCCGCACTGGATTGATATGTTGTAATTGTTGATATGTTATCGTCATGTCCTGACCTTGGGGTACGCGAGAGGCGCTCAACCAAGATACCTCGATCGAGCAAGCATGCACAATTCCATCTAAGCAACTCATCCATGAATAAAGAGAAGATACATCTCATTAATTAGACAGTAAGACGTCATGTGAAATACACCAGCTCATTGCCATAAGTTGCGTCATTAACAAGTCTCCAAATAGTACACTATACAATTATCGCTGAAGTGAAACAGGTGAAACAATCACAATATTTTTAGTTGAACTTTCCCAAATCAATATACAAACCACACTATGTCTCCGAAGCTTATAACAGAAACAAAAGAGTGATACGACAGTGCCGACAACAAGTCCCCGACTATACCTCAAAATTCTATATACAAGGGACAAATACAAGACACCAAAATAAAGTAGGGCTCACCAAGTCAGCTGAGGAAAGGGTATACTGGTATCACTGCTCAATGCCGCCCGTTGTGGAACCACCTGCATCCATTAAAGATGCAGCACCCCCAGCAAAAGGGACGTTAGTACATATGGAATAGTACTAGTATGAAAAAATAAACATCCCGTCAATAGAACGAGTAACACAACAATAAGAGAGAATGCGGAATCAATAAGGGCCTCGGTCAATATTAAAGTACCAAGTTAGGAGAAGGATATGTTTTAAGTATATTTCAATATTTTTAAGTTAGGAGATCTTTAGTACCGATACACAACCGTGCATTTAGCATGGAGTTCGATCTCATCCCGATTGGCTAAGCCGTGTCACCCTGAAACGTTCGCTCACAATACCACCATGTTCGCGGCGTGGAATCTGATCTCAGCCCGATCGGCTAAGCCATCTCACTACAATGCCGTATGGGTTGATATCACATCACATCTCGCTAGAAATTATCTCATCCCATTTAAGGGGAAATGTCTCAACACATCAATCTCATCCAATATTAGGGGAAACAACCTCATCACATTAACATGGGGATTTACCCCTCAATCACTCTTACATTGGTACATGTAGTTTCAATGTTAGGTTATTTCGACCTACCCTTCCTCGGTGACAATTTATACTCCCAAAGTATTTATCATTTAAAGGATTTACCACTTATTTCATTATCTTTTACACATCATTCATTTTATTAGAACCAATGGACATAACATAATATCATTCTTGGCACGTTGGTCGTACTTCATATTTCATACCTCCTTCTTTCACTTGCAAACATCATCATGGATCATCAACAATAAGGCTTTTCAAATTAAGACTTTAAATACACATGTGAGCAAATAAGTGTCTTAGGCACATAGAGATTTCTTATATAATTTGCCATAATAGCTTTAATTTGAGCTCTACTTGAAGTCACAACATTTTGATACATAACTCATGCTTTGAACACGTTCCCGAAGAATAACATAATGTTATAAGAATATCCGGAACACATTTTTAACATATATATATATATATATATATATATATATATATATATATCTTTCGACACCAAGCTTATTTGGAATAGCCAATTTATAATGAATAACTCGGGACTTACAAGAACATCGTGGGATTTAATTCTAAGAGAGAAGTTTAGCCAACATACTGTCACGACCCAAACGGATGGGCCACGACGAGCACCCGATACCTTACTCAATCGAGTACTAACATAACGTATCTATTCATTTCATACTATCATTGATAACTGAGTCGGAAGGCTGCCGTGAGATAAGTAGAATATAACATGTGATACCAACTTATACATAAGACATACATGACTATAAGACCAAAACAACCACTCGTACACTGATCATAGGCCGACAAGGCCATACAATTTTTTACGTACATGACATATGTCTACAAGCCTCTAAGAATACATAATTTTCATAAAGGTCAGGATAGAGTCCCGCCACACCAAACAAAACATGTCTAAATCATACTAACCAAACAAGCAACTCCAAAGCAAATGGAACGCACCAACATATTCTATTAAGCTGATAGCCTACTTGGAGGGCTCTCGACCTGTCTATCAGGACATGCGGGCATGAAACACATCGTACCCAAGCAAAAAAGACGTCAGTATGAATAATGTACCGAGTATGTAAGGCACATAAATAAGTACACAAAAGACATGGAAGAAATATAGAGTAAATGACTCAACCTGTCAGTCTGGATAACTCTGTAAATCATGATATACTTATAGTGTCATGCTGTTGCGACCCCAAATGTCCAGATCGCGATGGCGCTTATCACAGTACTAGGCAAGCCAACCCAATGAGTAACCATAGTGATTTGTTTTTATAAAACCATTTTTCTAAAACCGATTAAGTCTCAAATTCTCATATGAAATATATAAATCAACGGGAATATGCGAAAATCAATACAAAATATACCAACATAACCCAACAATCTAGTGTCACTAGTCATGAGCCTCTAAATACAACCAAGACATTGTTTAAATAATACAAAAGAAGTCCGAAACAACAAAATACTAAATTAGGAAGGAGGAAGACAGGGCTGCGAACGTCGTGCAGCTACCTTGCAATCTCTAGTAAAGCTCTGAGAGTGCTGGAAGCTCTCACTCTGATGCTCGGGCACCTCGATCTGCACACAAGGTGCAATGAGTAATGTGAGTACGCAAACTCAGTAAGTAACTAAAGTAAATAAGGTCTGAGTGCAGTGACAAGCAATTTAAAATCACATAAGAGTTTTCAATAGAAATATCAAGTCAAAACCAGCAGTGCAATAGTAAGTTTATCTCGTAAAACTTCGGTTTCAATTAAAATACTTTGAAATCATTTATTCAACATTCTTCAATAGAGTCTTAGTATTAAAATAAGAATGAAAGCACCAAAATGTCATATATGGGCCCCTCGGGCAAGGTATCACTCATAAGTACATCCTCTCGGGCAAGCCTCTCAGTCACTCGTGACTCAGTTCTCATCAATCAATACTCACACTCAGCACTCTGGCTCATTAGATATCTCATAATAATAATAGTAATAACCGTTGCGACGTGCAGCCCGACCCATAGTTTATAGTCAATTACGCTCACTGGGGTGTACAGACTCCAGAGTGGCTCCTACAGCCCAAACATCATATCATTGCGACGCGCAGCCTAATACAATATATATATCGCTGCGACGTGCTGCCCGATCCATATAAGTATCACTGTGGCGTGTAGCCAGATCCATAATATATATATATATATATTATCGTTGCGGCATGCAACTGTAACGACTCGAACCGTCGTTTCCTGTATTTTCATCCCGTATTCCCCGTTAAATGGTTATTCATGTTTCAATATATGTACTCGGTGAATTTGAGTCAATTCGGATCGAGTTTGGTATGAAATGGGACAAGTAGTCTCTTTAAGGAAGAATTAGTTTGGAAAGGTCAACCGAATGTTTCAATTTCAATGATTTGGTTAGTTTCGGGGGATGATTTAAGGCCTAGGAGCGCAATCGAAATTAATTTTGGAGGTCCAGTGAAGAAATTAGCTAATTTTGGCGAAGTTAGTATTTTGGCGATTTTCGGTTGATAGGTGAAATTTTGATCCGACAGTCAAAATGGAATTCCGAGAATTGTTGTAGCTTCGTTATATCATTTTGGAGTTGTCTGCAAAATTTGAGGTCATTCGAACTAGTTTTGACGTGTTTCGGCATCGGATGTGGAAGTTGGAAGTTTCAAAGTTCATAGGTTTGAATCCGATGCGAATTTGGTGTTGTGATATTGTTTTGAGCGTTACGATGGTTGGAACAAGTTTGAATGATGTTATGGGATATGTTGGCATGATTGGTTGAGGTCCCACTGGCCTCGGGTGAATTTTGGGTGGTTAAACGGACTATTTCATCTTTGAAAAAAATTGCAGAAATTTTTAGGCTTCTGCTGTGCCCAGAAAATTTCAGGCGCGAGGTGTCTAATTTGGAAGCTCATATCTTGTAATCTATAAGAAATCAGAAAAATTGCAAAACACAAAATTTGTATCCCTTACATTCTAGTTTTGCAGAAAGTTAAACCATTCATGATTTGGATATTATCTCGGAAAGTTATGATGGATCGAAAATGGCTGGTAGAGCGATTTCAATAGAATTTACGGATGCGCTTTAGAAGCTCCTATCTAGAGATATATAAAGAGTTATATGGTGTACAACCAATCAAATTAAAGATCTTCGAGTCTAGTTTCTAAATCTTCAAACCATTTGTAATTTGGATATTTATACAAGACGTTATGGGTGTTTAAGCAGAAGGTGTCCGACAAGGGAAAATTTTAATAGGATGTACAATTTGTATAGCACAAGTGCAAGGTAAACTCGACGAAGCACGGGCAGATTATTTAAACACGGATTTGGCTTATTTCTTTCATTTCTTTCATTTTGCTTGGATTATTTTGGAGAGGATTTCAAGTGGGATTTCATCAAGCATCAAAGGTGAGTTGTTTCTACTTATTTCCAAGTTAAATACATGGATTAGAGCTGAAAACTCAAGTAATTTATGGACAAAAATGGTTGTCTAGGGCTTGAAACTTAAGAGAATTAAATGGAGATTTGAGGGGTCATTTGAAATCCGATTTTGGTAAATTTGATATGTACGGACTCGTGGCGAGACGAGAAATCCGGTGATGTGAATTTCATAATTTTTCGAGAAGTGGGCCCGGGGCTCGGGTTTTGCAAATTTCGTGATTTTCGATATTTTTCGAGTCTTTTCGATTGGGTTATATTCCCTTAGCCTATTGTAATGTATTCGTTGTGGTTTTGACCAGATTCGACGCGCGAAGAGGTAAATTCGAGAGGCAAGGGCATAGCGGAGTAGACGTTGGACCGTCTTGAGGTGAGTAATGATTTTAAATGATGCACTGAGGGTTTGAAACCCCGGATTGCACAACATACTGCTATGTTGAGATGAGACACGCGTTGTATGACGAGCGCGGGGTCATTTACTATTGGGGATTGTGACTTGGTCCATCCCAGTTGATATTTTTACCGCGTAATTGATAAAGATTTATTGTTTTTCACTATGATTGGGCTTATTGCCATATTTGGGCTTCGTGCCAATTATCTGAAATCTTTTGTGAATTTACATCACTATTTTCCTCACGAATTGAAATATTATTTGAACTCAGTCCAATTGAATTATATTATTTTGTGAACTCAGCTACATTTATACTCAACTCGAGATTTAATGATATTTATAATGCTGTTGAGCTGAGCACTATTGTTTTACTGATGCCCAAGAGGCTTATGATTATTTTCTGGACTGATTGAGGCCGAGGGCCATACGTGAGGATATGTTGAGTGATGTGAGGAGGCTTTCAGGCCTCGAGTGTTATATGAGGAGGCTTTCAGGCCTCGTGTGTGATGTGTGAAGGCTTTCAGGCCTATTGATATTGCGCTTGGGCTGTAGGAGCCCCTCCGGAGTCTGTACACACCCCCAGTGAGCGCAGGGTACCCAGGTGAGTTGGGAGTGGGCCCTAGAGGCTGTTGCTTGTGTGTGGTGAGTTGGGAGTGAGCCCGAGGGGCTGATGTTGTGTGCTGGTGAGTTGGGAGTGAGCCCGAGGGGCTGATACTATACTGAGATTTACATATTGAGCCCAAGGGGCAAGCTTTTGATTTATCCTTACTGTGGAAATTATTTGTCTTTACTGTTTTAAAAGAAGAATTATCTGATACTCACTATTTTACTGTATAACTGATTTTACTGCTTGGGATAACGCTATATTGTGCCGTTATGATATTTCATGTTTTCAGTCGTTATTTATTTTTATTACTCACTGGGTCGAAGTACTCACATTACTCCCTGCACGATGTGTGCAGATACAGGCAGAGCTGAGTTCGCTCCTAAGCTCTGATTCTTTCCAGACCAGGCGGTGACTAGGAGTAACGAGGTAGCTGTTGACGTCCGCAGCCCCGTTTTCTCCCTTATCTTTGTTATTTATGATAATTCCAAACTTTGTAAAATATTAGTAAACTCTGTAGTAGCTCATGACTTGTGACACCCCGATTTCGGGTTGAGTTGGGAGGTTTTTCCTTGTTCTATCACGTTTATTTCGCATTTAAGATTATATTGCCCATGATTTAGACTTATTTCTGCTAAGTAATTATAAAGAGATGTACTGTTTTGTTGATCGGCTGGCCTTGTCCTCACGAGAGGCGCCATCACGACCGGGTTGGGATTTTGGGTCGCGATAGCAACCCGATCCATAATATATATATAATCCTCACCGTTAGGTCATCAACCTCTTTCAGTCATTAACCTCACAACCACTGGGGCATATTAGTGGAAATCAGGGAACTCAACCCAAATAGTTTTCATATATTTAGAAGTAGAGTGATGAAACCAGATTTAAATAGGTAAAACATGACTGAGGATATGTTTTCAAACAAATAGAGTGAGGAAAGTAGTAAAATTACCCCTATGGGTCTTAACAGGTCGGCACAAGGCCCAAAACATGGCTTACAACCCAAAATATAGTATCAATCTAAAAAATACGAGATATTATAAGATTTCAAGTCAAATACGCAGCTTAATAGCCGCTACGGGATGGACCAAGTCAAAAATCCCTACTGGTGCATGCCCACACGCTTGTCACCTAGCATGTGCGCCACCTCATTTGTCAAAACAATACGAAGTACGAGGGTTTCATACCCTTAGATCCAGATTTACAATGGTTACTTACCTCAAACGGGATGAAATACTACTCCGCGATGCCTTTAATTCTCGATTCGGCCTCAACTCGCGTAGAATCTAAACAAAATAAGAATTACAACATCAATATATGCTAAGGGGACGAAGCCCATGCAAAATAATAAAATTATATAAAAAATCCAGAAATTGGTCCAACCCGACCCCGGGCCCACGTCTCGAAATTTGATAAAAGTCACATCAATGGAATCCTTATCCTCCCACGAGTTCATACATACAAAGAATACCAAAATCCGACCACAATGACCCATCAAATCCCTAGATTAACGTTTCCAATTTTCAAGCCCTAACTCCCCAATTTTAGGTTTCAAATACCCCAAATTTCATGTTTAAACAAGTAAGAATCAATATGGGATCGAGTTTTTGGTTCAATAATCGTACCTCAAAGAAGTTCTCTTGAATTCCCCCTTCAATCTCCCCTAAGAAGCTCCATAACTGAATCAAAAATGGTGAACTATTGCCAAAAATCGCGAAAATGGCCTTTTAAACATTCTGCCCAGATTTAAAATTCCTTAATCGCGATCGCGGAAAATGCCTCGCAATCGCAAAGTACAAAACGGACTGCCCTAATTTTTAACCTTACGCGATCACAATAAACCCCACGCAATCACGGAGATCTACCTCTGCTAACTTACGCGATCACGGTCCAATCCACGCAATCGCATAGAACAATCTCTCCACCTCACACCAACTCATTCTCTCGTATGCGAACGCGGCATTGACCACGTGTTCGCGAACAACAATCTCTCAACCAATCGCGATCACATACTGACCTTCGCGATAACACTGAACAAATTCCACCTCTGCCCCACAAAGCCTACCCGATCGCGGACCCTTCTACGCGATCGTAATGAACAAATTTCTACAACAGACATGGTGGAAAATCTACAACTTTTCAAACATAAATTTGATCCGTTTAACCACCCGAAACTCACCTGAGGACCTCGGGACCTCAACCAAATATGCCAACACATCCCATAACATCATTCAAACTTGTTCCAACCCTCGGAACGATCAAAAGAAGATTAAAACATCAAATCATCATTGGATTCAAGCCTAAGAACTCTAAAAACTTCCAAATTCCTTTCGATCAAAAAGTCTATCAAACCTCGTCTAAATGACCTGAATTTTTGCACACACGTCACAAATAATACAATAGACGTACTCCAACTTCCAGAATTTCATTCCGACCCCTATATCAAAATCTCCCCTATCAACTAGAAAAAGTCAAAGTTCCAATTTTGTCAATTCAAGCCTACATCTACTCCGGACCTACAAAACACATTCCGATCACACTACTAAGCCCAAAATCACCTCCCTAAGCTATCCGAATCATAAAAAACTAATTCCGAGATTGTTTACTCACAAGTCAACTTCCGGTTGACTTTTCCAACAAAAGGCCAACTTAAGAGACTAGGTGTCTCATTTCTCTACCAAACCACTACAAACACAAACTAATGAATATGATAACACATAATACAGCTGAACAATGCATAAAGAAGAAGAAATGAGATAAACGGAGTGGTAACTCATGAAACAACCGGCCGGGTCATTACATCCTCCCCCTCTTAAACAAATGTTCGTGCTCGAACGGGTTAATAAACACACCTGAAGCCTCAAATTGGTGAGGATATCTGCTCTACATCTCCCACTCAGTCTCCCAGGTAGCCTTTTCCACGGGCCGACCTCTCTACTGCACATTCACTGATGCTATTTCCTTTGACCTCAACTTTCGAACCTAACGCTCCAAAATAGCTACTGGCTCCACATCATATGTCAAATCATCGTCTACTAAACTGTGCTTAAATCCCAAACATGAGACGGATCGCCAATATACTTCTGGAGCATAGAGACATGAAATACCGGATGCACACTCGATAGGCTGGGTGGCAAAGAAAGCTCATAAGCCACCTCCCCAACCCTCCGAATCACCTCAAAAGGTGCAATGAACTAATGACTCAATTTACCCTTCTTTCTAAATCTTATAATACCCTTCATGGGTGAAACCTTCAACAGAACCTTATCCCCAACCATGTAGGACACATGACGAACGTTCCTGTCAGTATAACTCTTTTGTCTCGACTGTATTGTACGAAGCCGCTCCTGAATCACCTTCACCTTGTCTAAAGCATCCTGTACCAAGTCTGTACCCAAAAGTGTAACCTCTCCCAGCTCAAACCAAACAACATGAGATCTACATCGCCTCTCATACAAAGCCTCATACGGAGCCATCCGAATACTTGACTGATAACTGTTGTTATAAGAAAATTCCGCAAGCGGTATAAATTGATCCCATGACCCTCATCAATGACACAAGCACGTAACATGTCCTCCAATATCTTAATAGTGCGCTCGGACTGCCTGTCCGTCTGAGGGTGAAAAGTTGTGCTCAACTCAACCTGAGTACCCAACTCTCTCAACACGACTCTCCAAATCATTGAAGTAATCTGAGTACCTTTATCTGAAATGATGGAAACTGGGACTCCATGCAAACAAACAACCTCTCGCATATAGATTTGTGCCAACCATTCTAAAGAGTAGGTAGTACAAATAGGAATGAAGTGAGCGGACTTGGTCAGTCGATCCACAATCACCCAAATAGCATCAGACTTCTTCAAAGTCTGTGGGATCCCAACTACAAAGTCCATGGTGATCTGCTTCCACTTCCACTATGGAATATCCATCTGTTGAAGTAAGCCACCTGGTCGTTGATGCTCATATTTCACCTGCTGACAATTGAGGCATCGAGCTGCAAATTCCACAATATACTTCTTCATTCTTCTCCACCAATAATGTTGTCTCAGATCCTGATACATCTGTCACGACCCAAACTAATGGGCCGCGACGGGTGCATGAGTCCTACTTGTCAAACACCCCTAAGCATGCGTCTAAGACATGAACCTGAATTTTTTACTGCATTATGAAAATAACATACATGAAGGAAACCTTCCATCAAGGCATATGTACGTATACATGCAGATTACAGTGGGCAAGCCGGCAAGGCTGCTATAGAAAACTATACATCCAAAACTAAAAGCCGACAAGGCCAGATACAACCCAACTAGACATACTGTCCACAGACCTCTAATAGAAATATAACTGTACAAAGACGGGACTGAGCCACGTCGTACTCATATACATATATATATATATATATATATATATATATATATATATATATACAAACGTATCATAACAAAATCAAAAGCAACTCCAGATCAAATGCAACATGCCAACTCTCGCTGATCAGGGATCCTAAGAAGGGGGACTGTCAGCTTGCCTACCTACACCTGCGAGCAAGAAATGTAGGCCCCGTGAAATAGGGAATCAGTACGAAAAATGTACTGAGTATATAAGGCATGAAAATTAGTACGTAAATGACATAGATGAAACATGGAATAAAGAAATACATCTTTAAATCTGAATAACTTTGTAAATTCTAAAACGTTTATAACATCATGCACATGTGTATAAATGACGTGTCATGCATAGGTATGGGTGTACATAATATCATCAAGACACTTAGGGCATGCTATCATATCGTCTCGCCCACTGTGGGCAACATCATAAACATATACCAGCTGATCAGGTGGTGGTTGCGTATATAATGTCGTAACCTTTTCCCATATCCCATATACATATATTTACATATATACGCGTATATAACACCATCTAGTCATGGGTCAATGCACATGTATAAATGGCTGAAATGCATGAAAAATACGTAATAATCTCTATATTCCTTCTGGATAAACTTTTTCAACTACGTATTATTTTGAGACCCATGAACAGAAGATAATAATAATTTTCATGGGGAATCAAGAATATAGACACCCATAATATTTCTATGAATAGAGTAATTTATGGAAACTATGTGGTTGCTTGTTTTTTCGATATAATTTGGATCATGCCAAAAGAATGAAGGGATGACCTAAACATACCTGGAGTAGGGAAAATTCTATATAATATTCCGTTGAAGAACCTTCGTTGATTGAACTTAGAACTCAAAGAAATCAAATTTCTGCTTTCTGAATCTTGAACGAAATTGTGCTATGATTTCTTGAAATGTTTGGACGAAATGGTTTCTGCTTTTGGTTTTAAACCAAAACAAAAGGTTGCTTGATACATCACAAGGAATTAATTTCCAGCCTTTCAAAGTAAGAATGAAATGCTTCTTTTTTTCTTTTTGAAAATGAGTAATGTCACTTTTTGTGTCCTTTGAATTATAAGACTTGTACATGTATCTTGATTTTGAATAATTATCATTTCCTAGGTTGCCACATAGGTTAAATGACCAAGCTTTGTAAATGACCAAACTTTTATTATAAGTTTTCAGTGGTTTACACGTTTTGGGCCTACTAAGCTTATATGACTAACTAGTCATATGCTTGAATAGTGGCATACTTCCACGTGGGGAGTGTGGTGAAGATTATAATCTTTACCCATGTATTAGTTAACTGGGTAATGTCCTGTTACCTGGTAATTAATTAATTACCCGCATAATTTAAAAAATTTCTCAAATTACTTAAAATTCTACTTATTTTTAATATACTTCATATATACTTTATACATTAAACATATCATATTATCTCAGCCATATGGTACCTTGTATGGTACTAGTCCATAATTATCAGGTAGTATCGCTCAACCCGTATTTTATCCCAAATTGGTCACTTGCAACGAAACTTATTTTATTTAATTCGTGTACCCTTTATCGTTCATGACACTTCTTTATTGCTTGTTATAAATAGCGTAAATGCGTTAAAATCAAGATAATCTCATCCTCGAGTCCACATCGATTAACTAAAAATGAAATTTTAACGTACGAAAATGCGAGATGTAACATCCTCCCCCCTTAGAAACATTCGTCCTCGAATTTTCAACTCCCCATGATCTATATAACTTTGGCAGGGTCGCCTTTGTAACAACACTACTACCAACTCTCCTTGTAGAAGCTTAATAATCCAACGCCACACCAGACCACAATTATCAATAACGACAATGGCCTCACATGACCAATGATAATAATTAACACCATAATCCATGACGTCTGAGTCGAATCCTTCTCTTGAGGAGGAAATAAGTAGGGATATCTAGACTTCATGTCTTCCTCGACCTCCCAATTCATTTCTTTCGCGTTGTTGTTTCTCCAAAGTACTTTCATCGAAGCTACGTCTTTAGTTCTCAATCTCCGAATCTGTCCGTCTAATATAACAATGGGAGTTTCTTCATATAATAGCTTCTCTGTGACCTGAACATTGTCAACTAACACAAATCTGGAAGGATCTCTGATACATTTACGGATCATAGACACATAAAAGACTGGATGTACAGACTCCTAGTCTGAAGGCAAGTCTAATTCATACACTACCTGACTTACTTTGCGTATGATCCTTTATGGTCCCATGTACCGAGTGCTAAGTTTTCTTTTTCTGTTGAACCTCATAACACCTTTCATTGATGATACCTTTTGGACTACCCAGTCGTCCACCTGAAATTTTGAGTCTCGTCATTGATTATCCACATAAGCCTTCTAACGGCTTTGAGCTGCCAATAGCCTTTCCTGTATAAGCTTAATTTTCTTGATTGTTTGTTGTGCCAATTCTGGTCCTACTAACATAGTTTCCCCAACATCGAACCACCCTATAGGCGACCTATACTTCCGTCCATAAAGACCTTCGTATGTAGCCATCTAAATACTGGAATGGTAACTATTTTTATATGCGAACTCAATAAGCGGCAGATGATCATCCCAGCTACCTTTGAAGTCTACTACACAAGCTCGTAACATATCCTCCAGTGTCTGAATAGCACGCTCAGCCTGACCGTCTATCTGGGGATGTAATATTGTACTAAGACTTACTTGAGTCCCCAACCCTTTTTGGAAGGACCTCCAAAAGTTAGCTGTAAATTAAGCTCGTCTATTCGAGATAATAGATACAGGGACACCATGCAATCATATTATCTCCTTAATATAAAGCCTCACATAATCCTCTGAGGAATATGTAGTTCTAACGGGCAGAAAATGGGCTGACTTTGTAAGCCTATCAATAATCACCCATATCGAATCAAACTTACGCTGGGTACGAGGTAAGCCCACGATGAAGTCCATATTGATTACTTCCCATTTCCAAGTTGGAATCTCCATAGCTTGCAGTAACCCACAATTTTTTTATGCTCAATCTTAACCTGCTGACTGTTAGGACACTGAGCCACAAACTCTTCTATATCCTTTTCATTTTGTCCTACCAATACACTTCCCTAATATCATGATACATCTTTGTTGCTCCTGGATGGATATAATAATGAGAGTAGTGAGTTTCTCCCATAACCTGCTGACACAGCCCTGCAACATTAGGCACACATAATCGTCATCGATATCCGAGGACCCCATCTTCTGTAATTTCAAATGGCGAAATGGACTGATGCTTGCGAACGGAGTTTCCAGGCATTAAATGACAGATTAACTTCAGCACCAGTTCTAATGCTCTCAGAAGGGACTGATGGTTATGTTATCTATTGCGACACTTCAGGCATTGGATTGGGTTGTGTGCTGATGCAGCATGGTAAGGTTGTGGCTTATGCTTCTAGACAACTAAGTTAATCTTGAACTTGTGATATGATTTGTTGAAATGTTTGGACGAAATGGTTTCTGTTTTTGGTTTTAAACCAAAACAGAAGGTTGCTTGATCCTTCACAAGGAATTAATTTCCAACCTTTCAATGTAAGAATGAAATCCTTCTCCTTCTTGTTCTTTCTTAAAATGAGTAACGTCACTTTTTGTGTCCTTTGAATTATAACACTTGTACATGGTTATTTAATTGCTTAGTCACTTAATGTGGTAAGCTAGTGTTGCCATTGGAGTATAATTAATTAAGTTTTATCAACCTATTAGTTTACTGGGTAATATCATGTTTCTCGGTAATTAATCAATTACCCGTATATTTTAAAAATTGTCTCAAATTACTTAAAATATTACTTATTTTTATAAAACTTCATATATACTTTATACATTATACATATAATATTATCACCACCATATGGTACCTTGTATGGTACTAGTCCATAATTATCGGGTAGTATCGCTCAACCTGTATTTTATCCCAAATTGGCCACTTTCAACGAAACTTGTTTTCTTTAATTCGTGTACAATTTATCATTCATAACACTTCTTTATTGCTTGTTATAAATAGCATAAATGCATTAATCTCAAGATAATCCCATCTCCGAGTCCACGTCGGTTAACTGAAAACGAAATTTTAAAGTACAAAAATGTGAGATGTAACAACATCTTTTTGGCACCCGGGTGGATGGAGTACCGCGAGCTATGGGCCTCCTCTAAGATCAACTCCCGAAGCCCATCCATATTGGGCACACATATTTGGCTCTGCATCCTCAATACCCCATCGTCACCAATAGTCACATCTCTGGTATCGTCGTGCTGAACTATGTCCTTAAGGACAAGCAAATGAGGATCATCATACTGACGCTCTCTGATGCAATCAAATAAAGAAGACCGAGAAACCACACAAGCCAATACCCGGTTGGGCTCCGAAATATCCAACCTCACGAATCGATTGGCCAAGGCCTAAACATCAACTACAAGGGGTCTCTCCCCATCAGGACTATAGGCTAAACTCCCCATACTCACCGCCTTCATACTCAAGGCATCGACCACCCTATTGGCCTTTCTCGAATGGTACAAAATAGTGATATCATAGTCCTTTAGCAGCTCCAACCATCTCGGCTGCCTCAAATTGAGATTCTTTTGCTTGAAAATGTGCTGGAGGCTACGATGATCAGTAAACACCTCACAAGACACACTATACAAATAATGTCTTCAAATCATCAACGCGTGAATAATTGCAACCAACTTTAGATCATGAACAGGGTAGTTCTTCTCATGGGGCTTCAACTGACGAGAAGCATATGCAATAACTCTACCCTTCTGCATCAACATATACCCAATACCAACTCTCGAGCTGTGGTCAAGGCAGTCTTGAGCTTCTGAAATCTCGCCTCACACTCATCCGACCACCTGAATGAAGCACCCTTTTGAGTTAATTTGGTCAAGGGTGATGCAATAGATGAAAATCCCTAAACAAATTGACGGTAATAACCCGCCAAACCAAGAAAGCTATGAATCTCTGTGGCTGAGGATGGTCTGGGCCAACTCTGAATTGCCTCTATCTTTTTCGGATCAACCTAAATACCCTCACTGGGCACCACGTGCCCCAGGAAAGCCACTGAACTGAGCCAAAACTCACATTTGGAGAACTTTGCATAAAGCTTCTCCTCCTTCAACCTCTACAACACAACTCTCAAATGCTCTGCGTGCTCCTCCTGACTACGTGAGTACACCAGAATATCGTCAATGAAAACAATCACAAATGAGTCAAGATAAGGCCGAAACACGTTGTTTATCAAATGCATGAACGCTGCTAGGGCATTGTCAGCCCAAAAGACATCACAACAAACTCACAATGACCATAACGGGTCCTGAAAGTTGTCTTAAGAATATCCAAGTCCCTGATCTTTAAGTGGTGATACCCTAAACGGAGATCAATCTTGGAGAATACCCTCGCTCCCTAAAGCTAGTCAAATAAATCATCAATACGAGGAAAATAATACTTATTCTTAATTGTAATTTCGTTCAACTACTTGTAATCAATGCACATTCTCATCGTGTCATCCTTTTTCTTCAAAAATAGAACAAGCGCACCCCACGGAGACACACTAGGCCGAATAAACCCCTTATCAAGGAGTTCCTAAAGCTGCTCCTTCAATTCTCTCAACTCCGCCGGTGCCATACGATACGGTGTAATGGAAATAGGTTGAGTGCCCATCACTAAATCAATACTAAAATCAATATCCTTGTCCGGTGACATGCCCGGCAGGTCTGCAGGAAACACACCGGGAAAATCCCTCAGTATCGGATCAAAATCAATACTAGGAGTCTCTGCACTGACATCCCTCACAAAGGCTAAGTATGAAAGACAACCTTTCCCAACCATCCGCTGGGCCTTCAAGAACGAAATCACCCTACTGGGGACAAAATCAGTCGAACCTCGCCACTCAATCCATGGCACGCCATGCATAGGCAACGTCACTATATTAGCATGACAATCCATATAGCACGACACGGGGATAGACAATCCATGCCCAATATCACATCAAAGTCCACCATACATGTAACACCCCATGTTTTTGTACGTGAAAGTATGTTGTAAGTCAATTGGTGTACGTGAAAGTATGTTGTACGAAAAGGGTGCTCCATTCAGGTGGTCGATGTTATTTGATCCTGGTTCTACTTTTTTATATGTGTCATCATATCGTATGGCACCGGCGGAGTTGAAGGATTTGAAGGAGCAGCTTTAGAAACTCTTTGATAAGGGGTTTATTCGGCCTAGTGTGTCGCCTTGGGGTGCTCCTGTTCTATTTGTGAAGAAGAAGGATGGCACAATGAGGATGTGCATTGATTACAGGCAGTTGAACAGAGTAACAATCAAGAACAAGTATTCCTTGCCTCGTATCAATGATTTGTTTGACCAGCTTCAGGGAGCGAGAGTGTTCTCCAAGATTAATCTCCATTCAAGTTATCATCAGTTGAAGATCAGTGACATGGATATTCATAAGGCAGCTTCAGGACCCGATATGGTCAATATGAGTTCCTGGTAATGTCTTTTGGGCTGACCAATGCCCCAGCAACATTCATGCACTTGATGAACAACGTGTTTCGGCCTTATCTCGACTCATTTGTCATAATTTTCATTGATGATATTTTGGTATACTTGCGTAGTCAGGAGGAGCTCAGTTTAGTGACTTTCTAGGGGCACGTGGTGTCCAACGTGGGTATTCAGGTTGATTTGAAGAAAATAGAGGCAGTTTAGAGTTGGCCCAGACCGTCCTTAGCTATAGATATTTGCAGCTTTCTTGGTTTGGTGGGTTATTACCGCCAGTTTGTTCAGGGATTCTTATCTATCGCATCGCCCTTGACCAAGTTGACTCAAAAGGGTGCTCCATTCAGGTGGTCGGATGAGTGTGAGGAGAGCATTCAGAAGCTCAAGACTGCCTCGACCACAGCTCCAGTGTTAGTTTTGCCATCAGCTTCAGGTTCATATATCGTGTATTGTGATGCTTCGAGAGATGGTATTGGTTGTGTGTTGATGCAGGAGGGTAGAGTTATTGCTTATGTTTCTCATCAGTTGAAGCCCCATGAGAAGAACTACCATGTTCATGATTTGAAGTTGGCTGCCATTGTTCACGCGTTGAAGATTTAGAGGCATTATTTGTATGGTGTGTCTTGTGAGGTGTTTACTGATCGTTGTAGCCTCCAGCACTTGTTCAAGCAGATGGATCTCAATTTGAGGCAGCAGAGATGGTTAGAGTTGCTAAAGGACTATGATATCACTATTTTGTACCATCCGGGGAAGGCCAATGTGGTAGTCAATGCCATGAGTAAGAAGGAAGTGAGTATGGGGAGTTTGGTGTATATTTCTATTAGGGAGAGACCTCTTGCAGGTGATGTTCAGGCCTTGGCCTATCAGTTCGTGAGGCTAGAAATTTCCGAGACAAGTCGAGTGTTGGCTTGTGTGATTTCTCGGTCTTCCTTATTTGATCGCATCAGAGAGCGCCAGTATGATGATCCTTATTTGCTTGTCCTTAAGGACAGGGTTCAGCACGACAATGCTAGAGACATGGCTATTGGTGATGATGGGGTGGTGAGGATGCATGGCTGGATATGTGTGCCCAATGTAGATGAACTTCGGGAGTTGATTCTAGAAGAGGCCCATAGCTTGCGGTATTCCATTCATCCGGGTGCTGCAAAGATGTATCAGTATTTGAGACAGCATTATTGGTGGAGGAGAAGGAATAAGGACATTATGGGATTTGTAGCTCGGTGTCTCAATTGTCAGCAGGTAAAATATGAGCATCAGAGACCGGGTGGCTTGCTTCAGTAGATGAATATTCTGTAGTAGAAGTAGGAGCGGATCACAATGGACTTTGTAGTTGGGCTCCCACAGACTTTGAAGAAGTTTGATGCTATTTGGGTGATTGTGTATCGGTTGACCAAGTCCACACACTTCATTCCTATGTGTACTACCTATTCTTCAGAGCGGTTGGTAGAGATCTATATCCGGGAAATTGTTTGTTTGCATGGTGTCCAAGTTTCCATCATTTCAGATAGGGGTACTCAATTTACTTTACAGATTTGGAGGTCTGTACAGTTAGAGTTGGGTACTCAGGTCGAGTTGAGCACAGATTTTCATCCTCAGACGGACGGGCAGTCCGAGCGAACTATTTAGATATCGGAGGACATGTTGCACGCTTGTGTTAGTGATTTTGGAGGGTCATGGGATCAGTTTCTACCACTCGCAGAGTTTGCTTATAACAAAAGTTTCTAGTCGAGTATTCAGATGGCTCCATATGAGGATTTGTATGGGAGGCGGTGTAGATCTCCAGTTGGTTGGTTCGAGCCGGGTGAGGCTAGGTTATTGGTACAGACATGGTGCAGGATGCTTTAGACAAGGTAAAGGTGATTTAGGAGAGGCTTCGTACAGTGCAGTCGACACAAAAAAGTTATGCGGACAGGAAGGTTCGGGATGTGTCCTACATGGTTGGTGAGAAGGTTCTGTTGAAGGTTTCAACCATGAAGGGTGTTATGAGATTTGGGAAGAAAGGTAAATTGAGTCCTTGGTTCATTGGGCCTTTTGAGGTACTTCAGAGGATTGGGGAGGTGGCATATGAGCTTGCTTTACCACCCAGCTTGTCAAGTGTGCATCTGTTATTTCATGTTTCTATGCTCTGGAGGTATATTGGCGATCCGTCTCATGTTTTGGACTTCAGCATGGTTCAGCTGGAATTTTGAATGATCGAAAGGGATATTTGAATTTTTGGAATTCTTAGGCTTGAATCCGATGCAAATTTAGTGTTTTGATGTAATTTTGAGCATTTCGAAGATTGGAACAAGTTTGAATGTTGTTATGGGATATGTTGGCATGTTTGGTTGAGGTCCCGAGGGCCTCGAGTGAGTTTCAGTTGGTTGAACGGAACATTTCATGTTGGAGGAAATTACAAAAAAACTAATGTTGGTGTTGTAGGTTTATGACCTTCGCGTTTGCGATACATGTCCCGCATTCGCAAAGGGTTAGGATGTGAGGCTGTGGAGTTGACCTTCGCATTCCTGAAGGTGGTCACGCAATCGTGAAGGCTTGAGATCAATGGTCATCCTGTTTGCGAGAGCCTTGCTGCGTTCGCATAGAGGAAAGTGAGCAGATGGGGTCCTGGAGGGTTTGTTCTTCGCGTTCGCGAGCTAGTAGCCGCGTTCGCAATGAGTTGGGAAGCTAAGCCTTCGCATTCGCGTACAGGGTGTTGTGATCACGATGAAGGAAAAAGTGGTCAACATAAGTTTGTGCTTCGCGAACGTGAGGCGTTGACCTCGCTCACGAAGAAGAGATTTTAATTGATGGGCAGAATGTTTTAAAAGACCATTTGCGCGATTTTGGGTTTAAGTTTCACCATTGTTGGGCGATTTTGGAGCTTTTCGAGGAGGATTGAAGAGGGAATCAAGGGGAAACACTTGGAGGTAAGATTCATGGACTTAATACTCAACCATAATGTGATTTCTACCTAATTAATCGTGGAATTTATGGAATTTAAGCTTAAAATTGGAAGTTAGAGCTTGGAAAGTGGAGATCTAAATCTAGGTATTTGAAGGGTCATTTGTGGTCAGATTTTGATGTATTTGATATATATGAACTCATGAGAGTGTAAGGATTCTAGTTTTAAGATATTTATCATAATCCGAGACGTGGGCTCGGGGGTCGGGTTTGGCCAATTTCGGGATTTGTGGTGTAAATTGGTTATTTCGAGTGGCCTTTGTTCCCTTAGCATATTTTGATGGTATAAATCTATTTTTGGATAGATTTGGAGCATCTGAAGGCCGATTCGAGAGGAAAAGGCATCGCGTTCTAGAGTTTGGACTGGATAGAGATAAGTAATAATTGTAAATGCCATCTTGAGGGTATGAAACCCAGAATTTCACATCGTTGTGCTACTTTGAGGTGACACACATGCTAGATGACGAGCGTGGGGTCATGAACCATTGGGGATTGTGACTTAGTCCATCTTGTATGATTGTTTAACCGCGTATTTGATTGAAAACTATTTCTATCATCATGTTTTGGGCTAAACGCTATATTTGGGCCTCTTGCCAACTGTTTTGGACCCTTAGGGGATTTTTACTACTATTCCTCACTGTTTTGACTTTATATTTGTACTCAGTCATGCTGTATTCTATTGTTCTCACAACTACGCCATATTTACTCTATTTTGACATCTTAAATGATATTTTGGGTTGACCATCATATTTTACTGTGCCCGAGTGGCTTTGAGAGATTTCTAATTGAGTGAGGCTGAGGGCTTGTGTTGTGTGGTTATTATGGGATCAGGCTGCATGTCGCAGCGGTATTGTGCTGATTCATGATTATGAGGCCGAGGGCATGAGTTGTTATGCCCTGAGGTGGCTTGATATGAGGCTGAGAGCCTGTTTGATTATGCCACAAAATGGCTTGTTATTGCGCTTGGGCTGTAAGGGGCCCCTCCCAAGGTCTGTACACCCCTATTAAGCGTGAGTACCTAGTGTGAGTTGTGCTATAGCCTGAGGTGCTGATGTTGTTCCATGTTATTGCCCGAGGGGTTGATACGAGTGATTGTGATATAGCCCAAAGGGGCTGATTCTGTTGTATTTCGCCCGAGGGGCTGATTTATGTATCTATTTTTTCTCCCTATTTTCATTCACTTGTTTAAACTACTAAAAGATGTTTTAAAAAGGTTTTTACTGAACTAAGGTGTTTCTACCAGCTTTTACTATTTTATTGCATTGTTCTGATTTTATACTACCTCGTTGTAGTATTTTGCTGTGTTTTACGTGTTTTTTTATCGCTCAGATGCTTTCACCTTTATTATTTACTGAGTTGGAATACTCACATTACTCCATGCACCCTGTGTGTAGATTTAGGAGTTTGAGGCCACGCTAGCGAGAGCTGATTTGCTTCCACCGATGTCTTATTCGGAGTTGACTAGGTAGCTACTCGGCGTTCGCAGCCCAGTGTTTCTCCTTCCTATCTTTACATTCCTTGTACTAGATTTGTACTAGTTTGTGAAGTCTTTTCATAATCTTAGACGGATGTTTAGATGCTTATGACTGGTGACACCCTGATGTCGGGCTATGTTATTTCCGCAATTATTCTATTTCACTCTTTATTTTGGGATTTATAGTTTATTTATGACTTAAAATCAATTATTATAACTGTCTTAAATGGTTTGAGGGTTTGTGTCGGCTGACCTTGTTTCACGAGCGACGCCATCACGACGGGTCCGGTTTGGGGTCGTGACATGCCCTCTAAGGCTTGATGATGTTATGAACGCATATACCCATGCATGTCATGACATTTATATGCATATGCATGACATTATTATATTAAATGATTCACAGAGTTATTCAGATATACATGTTGAGTCTTTTACTCCATGTTTCTCTCATGTCTACTAGTTACAAGATTTCATTCCTTACGTACTCGGTATATTATTTGTATTGATGTCCCTTTTGCCTGGGGACGCTGTGTTTCATGCCCGCAGGTCTTGATAGACAGGTCGAGAGTCCTCCAAGTACGCTATCAGCTCAGCGGAAGGTGTTGGTGCGCTCCATTTGCTCCGGAGTTGCTTCTTTGGTCAGTATGATTAGTACATGTATCGATTGGTATGGCGGGACCCTGTCCCGACCTTTATGATATTATGTATTCTTAGAGGCTTGTAGATAAATGTCATGTATACGGATACTTGTATGGCTTTGTCGGCTTATGTTTCGAGTATATAAATAATCATGCCGGCATAATAGGCCGGTACTTCATATGTATAAGTTTGTATTCCCTCATGCTTTACTCCGGTTCATCTACCTATGATAGAATGATATGAAAGATATGTTATGTTGGTACTCGGTTGAGTAAGGTATCAGGTGCCTATCGCGGCCCATCAGTTTGGGTCGTGACACACACCTATCTTAATTATAGCTTGTAGGAGCTCACAAATATAGTTTAAGAGAAGTATGGGATATCAAGATCATGTTGGGGTTAGAGTAACCCAAAAATATGGATGGATTGTTAGTATTAGTTGATATTTACGAAGGATAGTGCAAATGTGGTAATAGATATCCTTATGAGACACCCAGATAGTGAACTCTAAAATAGTATAATCAGATATGAATACTAGATTATTTAGAAACTTCAGAAGATAGGTAGTGGATCCTAGAAGGGATAAATATTTCCCTTACTATGACTCCAACCCCGAGTAAAAAAAAGAAAGGGAGAATATTAGGCATTCCGAAGAGCCAGTGAGATGACGTAAGGGGAGCTAAAAGTGAAAGAATATTTTGTTGATGTTTTAGAATAAAGTACAACAACCACCCCAGTTTGATCCCAACAGGTGGGGTCTGGGCAGGGTAGTCTGTATGCAAACCTTACCCCTACCTAATACAGGTAGAGAGGTTGTTTCCAATAGACCCTCGGCTCAGGAAGGATAAGAAGAAGAAATGAAAAGCAAGTAAGGAAGAGAAAAGAAAGGGGGGGGATAAAGGATAAGTAGTACCAAATAATAGCAGCAGGGAATACAATACCTGAGGCGAACACAACCACATAACGTAATAGAAATCTAAGAATATGAAGGGACATGCATGCTACTAAGACTATCAGTGAACAACTATAAACTACCTACTAACCTTCTACCTTAATCCTCGACCTCCACACCCTCCTATCAAGGGTCATGTCCTCGGTGAGCTGAAGCAGTGCCATGTCATGTCTAATCACCTATCCCCAATACTTCTTAGGCCTACCTCGACCTCTTTTCAAAATCTCCATGGCCAACCTCTCACACCTCCTGACAGGATCATCAATGCTTCTTCTCTTAACATGTCCGAACCATCTCAGCCTCGACTCCCGCATTTTGTCCTCCACGAAGGCTACTCCCACTCTGTCCCGGATAGTTTCATTCTTAATCCTATCTCTCCTGGTACACCCACACATCCATCTCAACATCCTCACCTCTGCTACTCTCATCTTCTGCAGGTGGGAGTTCTTGACTGGCCAACACCCAGCCCCATACAGCATAGCCGGTCGAACCACCACTCGATAAAACTTACCCTTAATCCTTAGCGGCACATTCCTATCCCATAAAACACTGGAAGCGATCCTCCATATCATCCATCCCGTTTCGATGCGATGTGCAACATCTTCGTCAATCTCCTCGTTACCCTGGATAATAGACCCGAGATACTTAAAACTCACTCTCTTGGGGATAACTTGAGCATCAAGCTTAACCTCTACATCTGCATCATCGGTCCCGTCACTGAATTTGCACTCCAAGTATTCTGTCTTGGTTCTACTCAGTTTGGAACCTTCAGACTCCAAGGTTTGTCTCCAAACCTCCAACCTCGCGTTAACTCCGCTACGCATCTCGTCAATCAACACTATATCATCGGTAAATAGCATGCACCGAAGCACCTCCCCTTGGTTGTGTCGCGATTGTACATCCATCTCCAAGGAAAATAAAAATGGGTTAAGAGCCAATCCCTAGTGCAACCCCATCACCACAGGGAAATGATTCGAGTCACCCCCCAGAGTCCTCACCCGAGTCTTAGCATCATCATATATAACCTTAATCACCCTAATGTACGCTACCGGAACGCCACTGACCTCCAAACACTTCCACAGGACCTCCCTCGGTACTTTATCGTATGCTTTCTCAAGGTCAATAAACACCATATGCAAATCCTTTTTCCTCTCCCTATACTGCTCCACTATTATCCTTACTAGATGAATCGCTTCCGTAGTCGAACGCCCCAGCATGAATCCAAACTAATTCTCGAAAATAGACACGCACGTCCTCACCCTGGCCTCTACCACCCTCTCCCAAACCTTCATAGTGTTACTCAACATCTTGATGCCTCTATAATTGTTGCAATTTTGGATATCACCCTTGTTCTTGTAAATCGGAACCATCGTACTCCACCTCCATTCTTCGGGCATCTTCTTTGTCTTAAAAATAACATTAAATAACCCAGTGAGCCACTCCAAACCTGCCCGCCCCGCGCTTTTCCAGAATTCCACCGAAATTTCGTTTGGCCCTGTCGCTCTACCCCTGCACATCTTACGCATCACCCTTTACACCTCATCTACCGAAAAAATATTAGCCCAATAATAAAAAGAGAGTGAATGAAATATTATGAGTAAGATGTGATAAATGGATGATAACGGTAAATCAAAATAGGACCCAGTGACAAAGTCTATAGTCAGTGAAGGAAAAGACAAGATGTGAGAGGCCTTGAGGCAATAAAAGAGTATAAGCCATAAAGTCATATCCCCATTAAAAAAATGAGTTAGTGACTCCAACATGATTACTTGAAGGAAAAGATAGACCCCCAGAATAATAGAAATCAGTATGGGCTAGTGAACAAGATAAGTTGAACATGAATTAGGGGCCGAGTAATTTGATAATAGTTGGCATCAAGAGAATTTTATAAATTACGTTCCGGCAATAATAAAATAGATAACAGAAGAATAACCTTTCAAGGTGTTTACCGTGAAAATGATAATAACAATTAAATTTGTTGATGAGACTCTAAAAATACGTGATCTATTTTACGCTAGTTGTTAAGCAGTTGATGCTATGTATGTGAGACTTAGAGACGAAATAAGAGTAAAGAAAAAAGTGATAAGCAAACTGATGGGTCAATTATCGGGCCCTCAACCTGTCAATTTGGGGCCCCGGGGTCAATCCCGAAGCTCGACTAGGAGCTATCTAAGGTAATCGAGATACGACAAACAGTTATATTAAAATCAATGAAGGCTCTTTATGGCCAATGATTAGCAATAAATTATGAACAAATATAAAGATAATAAATGGAAGCAACAATATCGAGAGGATGTGTTAGAGAGCATATAGAATATTCTTGTATATTGCGGGTGAAGTAATTGAAGAAATAAGGGGCTTATAGCATGATAATAATCCCCTTTATATAGGAGGGGAATCCCACCATAGTACAAAATACATTAATGATAAAGAAACGAAGATGGGACAGCTAGAAGACATCCTGTTTAAGGGCTAGGGTAGTCCCGTCAGTCCTAGCCACGTGCCCTGCGAACTCCCCATTTCTACCGTGGCTGAGGCCAACGTAGTCCCAAGATCGGGCCTCGACGAACCTCGAGGGAGGATACTCAATAATAACCTTGTATCCTCGAGACTTCGAGATGGTTTTCTGAAGTGCCTTGATGTCAAGAAATCGGGCTCTCCGATTTCACCGTATACATATAGTCCCCGCGTTTCTTATAGAGGAGCGATCAGAAACGGTTATGAGCTTTAACCCGAGGGCGTCATCGTTGTGACATCAACCTATCAGAGCATTAAATGCCATGCCCAAAAAAACTGCGCTAGGGTCGCCGTCAGACGTGACTATTGAGAAGCCCACAAACCACCACCAATTCGTCCCTTCCACTTCCCACACAGCTCCTATAAAGGCACCAATTGTTGGATAACTTCCACTTTCCCAACTACTTCAGATTTACAAAGCCAGACCCTGTTGATACCCAATTTTTCTTTATATATTTTCAATATGCAAATTACCTTCAAAATAACATATATATACATATGTAAGCATATCCAAGTGTTTTATTATTTTTCCATAATTTTTAAAGGTTTTAAAATCAATTTATTTCCCTATTTTATTCACAAAAACCCCAATAATTATTTCTAAAATTATTATTTTGGTAATTCATTTGTTGGTGTTTTATATTTATGCTAAAATATAGCTAAGGTAATTTTTGCATATGTTTACATAATTATTTAGTATTTTTAAGCTAAATTGCATATAATTGCAATATTGACCCTTTTAAGGTTTAATTGTGTTTTATATTCATAAAAGTAAGCCCTGTATTTTTTAATTGTTAATTATATGTTACAAATCATTTAAGTTCTTTCAATTTATTTCAAATAATTAATTTACTATCTTATAATTTTGAAAGCGGAAAATTGGCTATTTAAATAATAGCCCAATTATATTTCAATTGTAGCCTAAATCTGATCCCAAATTAAACCAAATTTCCTCGGCCCAATTCCATTTCAAACCCAACCCCTAACCTAATTAAACAAACCAACATGGATTCCCCTACATACCCTTTTGAATCCAGGCCGTTGATCATTCAGATCAATGGCCACCATTCGCCCTTCCATAGTTAAACCCAAAAGACCCCTAAACCTACCTCATTTTTCACCAACCGTCGCCTCTGTATCCCTTCCCTCTGAACTCTCTCTTCAATCCCTCATGAATCCTATCCGCCGCCATCTAATTTCACCCTGATCCACCTCAACCCCTGTCTAATCCATGGCCTCTCAAGGCCATTGGAGATGTGTATCAGCCTCCTATGGCTCCTGGGTGTTTGTTTCTGTGGTTTCATGGCACGACCTCGAAGGGATCTGGTCCATTCCTCCCTCGACTTCTGTTCATGTCCTTTCTCCGGCCATTCATGACCTTTCTTTGGCCAAGTGTGGCCTTTCATGGCAAATCCTTGACTTCCCTGGTTAGATCGGTAACATTCAAGGTGTTTTTCACCTTTTCTGGGTTTTTTGAAACCCTAATCTTTAAGAACTTTTGATTTTTCTTTTAGATCTACCATAGATCTGTGCTTACTATGAATGTCTTAAGTGTTTTCTCGAAAGTTCTTCAACTTTTCTTTCAGAACGACTCTTCATTAGGGTTTTCCTTTAAGTTTTTCAAAAGATCTCTTCTCTGATTTTAATGTTGTTTGTGATTTTGCTATGTTTTTCTCATGTTGTTCTTTTATCTGAGTCATCATATTGAAAACGGGTCACATCCGAGTTCTGAAACTGTTTGCTTAAGTTTGTACTGGTTTGATTAAGCTCTCCGTTTTTGTTGACTTATTTGATTCTGAGTTTTACCAACTTTTAAAATCGATTATTATGGAAAATCCTAGGTCGTTTGGTCTGAAACTGCTTGTTTGAATGTATACTTGACTCGATTAAAAGTTCCTTGCTTCAGACTCTCTTTTCTTTGTGTGACCTATCTGATTCTGAGTTTTACTATCTTTTTAACTCGACTATTGTTGAAACACTAATTTCTCAAAAGGTTTCCTCACTTGTTACTGTGAGACCTTTACTTGTTCTTGACTCTCTTCTTCGCTTTGGCTAATACATGTGAGCCCTGACTACTTGACCATGTTCACTACTGAATGATATGCTTATTTCTGCTACTATTGTATGTTGTTTCCTTGACAATATGTTTGGCCTTACATGTCTGACACTGCTATTCATTCTATTTATATGACGGCGTGCAGAATCATGTTTCTTTCTTGATTGATTCTGATTCCCTCAATATTGAGACTGATTGCAAAAAGTTTTCTTACGATCCCTAATTTCTACTCATCTGTTTAAAGTTAATTGATTCCTTTACTTTACTGTGATGTTTTACCTTACTGAATCCTTTCCAAAAATAAGCATATTTTTGTACTTAGACTTGATTGTTTACTTCATCGTTTACTGCCCCTTATATGGCAATGATCAATCTGTCCACAAACTGATTTCTTTCCTTAATTAAATCTGCTACTACCCGTTAAACGATGATTCCTTAATTAAAGGGAATCACTTGTTTTAATTGATTCTGGCTTGTGATTGTTTCCATTGTTTTTATTAAGACTTTACTTATTACCTCTCCTTCACTCGTTTTCAAAAAATATAAATACCCTGCACCCATATTCTTTCAAGGACACGAACAATTTGATTTCAAGAACACACACTTTCACTCAAAACTTTCTCTCTTTTCTCTACTACTGCTTGTGATACTGCTTTGACTAGCCGCTGAAAGACAAGGCTAGACTGTGGAATTTTGCCTATTTTTCCTTTCTGCACTTTGTTCATCTACTGGTATGTCATAGTTAATCTTCAAGCATCAACAACAACATGTTTCTTTAGCTATTTTAGTTTCCTTCACTCTTGCCTGCTTCTGCTTATGTTTATGCAATCAAGTTACATTACTAAGTATGCTGTAATCTGCTCCCTCCCCTTCCAAATTAATGTTTTTCCCTTACGTATGTACTATGTTAGTCACTTGTTATACGATTTTCTAACTTATGAATCCCAAACCCCCATATCCCCCAATATGTTTGTGTTCTCTAGCTGGTTTGTGGGCATGGTAGCATCATCTATTGCTGTACATGACCAAACCTGGCCCTTTCTGGGGTCATAGACTTCGTGCAATGTAATCCCAAAATCCCTGATCCCTATGTGTAACTGCTGATTCTGTGTAGTTTGAGCTTTAATGCTACTGTTTTCAAATCACCCTTACCACTTACTATTCACAATCCAATTTTAAATAAATCTCTGTGTTCTGCACTTCCACTATATTCTTAGAACCTAAGTTCTGCCCCTCTTATGTGAGCCTTGCCTTGGGACCCTTGAGCTCCTTTTGAACTTGGACACATAAGGGCTGGCCCTTCCACACCGCACTCATCTCTATCTTGTTATGCAACCTAGGTGTAAGCACTGCCCGAGGTCCCTTAACACCATTAGAGAACTTTGACTCACCCAGGTCTGGGAAAGGTTTTGAGCAACATTGGCATTTGAGCTAGTTTATTCCATAACTCAGAGACGAAGTTAGAATAAGGCTTCCTATGGTTGTAACTTCTTATTTCTACACTTTTTTCTGATGCAATTCAGTCTTTTGGTCTGTAATAATTTGTAACAAATATTGGGGTTGGCTAATGAAAAGGGATGGGGTAATTATGCATGTTTTAGCTATTAGAAGGGTAGAGAACATGCCTATAGGATCTGTTATATTTTAATTCAAGTTCTACATGCTATACTTTCACGCAAATAGGGAACATGCCTATAGGATCTGTTCTATTTTACTTCAAGTTCTGCATGATTTACTTTCACACAAATAGAGATCATGTTTATAGGATTAAAATTAGTATTTTAATACAAAACATACATATAGGAATTTCGCTTTAATCAAATAAATCCTGCCTACTTCACTGCATGTTCAATTAGATACCATGCTTATACGATCAAAATCAATCGTTAACACTTAGATACCATGCCTATACGAATTGAAATCAGATATAATATAGATCATGTCTATAGGATCTAAAACCAGTTTAATTAAAAATCAGTTTGACTCGTACTATTCTGAATTAGTTTAAACAACCTACTCCTTTTATTAATACGGTCTAGAAAGCATGCCTATAGGATCCAAATCGCCTATTTAAATTAACCACTGCTCTGTTGAATTCTTAATCAGTGATAGAGATCATGCTTATAGGACATCACCAATACACACTTAGGCAAACCTTAGGTAATACTTTAATAAAACTAGATTCGTCTTTGTTTAATTAGCAACTACTCCAACCAGCAGGTAGGCCTGATTCAGACTTCTTGTCTGAGTTATGTAATAAATATGGTCTACTTCAACAATTAAAGCACCTTGCCTCAGTACCTTTAAAGTCTGACCCTAAATGTGTTTAAGTCATGCTATTTATGTGCTTTATTTGAGGAGGTATATATGATCCTCTTAGTTGTTTATATGTTTCCCCTAATATGCAGTCCTACGTGTTTTGCATGTTGCCTTAGTCTTTTTACCTTTAAAAACCAAGAGTCAGCCAAAAATCCCCCCTCTTATAGGAATAGTAGTCCTAAATCTCTCTAGGACTGATAGGAATGGGATGGGTAATTGCATGCAATAGAGGTCGAGACCAATCCGCGCTTTATTACCTTAATGGGGAGGGAAGGGTAGATGTGGATATGATGACCGGTGCGCTAATATCACGTGTATCCCCTCTTTTGAGGAGTGTCATACCGAGAATCGCATTGATGTGATCCATATTATAAATAAATCTAGGACCCCCTCCTTTTATATTCTCAAGTATTTGTAGAACTATAACTCTTTTTCAAAAATTCGCCTTTTAATAATTGTTTTTTTTCAAACTCTTATGTGTTCAAACTTAAATCCCCTACTATTTGAGCCTATATTTGTCTATCAGCTAATTGTACGAAATTCAGAAAAACTGTCTGGCTGGGAACCACACTAGTGGACTCTGAGGGGTGCCTAACACCTTTCCCTTAGGATAATCTCAAGCCCTTACCCTATCTCCGGTTATCAAACAAACTTAGAAATGAATCATATAGGTGTCCTAATGCACCTTAAATCATTAGGTGGTGACTCTTCAAATGCAAACCCAGTTCCCAAAAGGAATGAGTTGTCCTACCCAAACTGTCATAAACCCGATTTTTCGATGCGAAGAGAGAAAAGGGGGTGTGACAGCATGGCGACTCTTCTGGGGATTTTAGGCTTTTACCACTTTATATTATTTTGTGAATTTGTACCCCCTTTATGTGCAATTACCTATTTAAATTTTCTTAAGCCTTTAATTCCTTCTTCAGTTACGAAACTGACATGTCTTCTTTCCTTCTTTCCTTTATTGCCACTTTAAATTATGGAACTGTTGTATTTATCGCTTTCTTAACGTGCAAATACATTCCAACATACTTTTAATTATTGCATAATCATGCTCAACATCATACTCCACTCGTGCCAAACAAATACTATAACAACGCTTATAATGAGTGGTTGCGCTCTTCCTATATTATTACCCCCTAAATTCGGAAAGGCATATTTGCGGTAAAACCATTCGATCAATGGTGCAGTCGACGGTTCTGTGCCTTTCCCCTTGAGTTTTTCACTCAAGGGTACCAGTCTAAAACCCCATAGAAACCTTACTCTGTTAAAATTGTGCATGCATCATTGTCAAACCTAGCCGGGTCAGTTCTGTTGTCCGCATAATGATCCTTTAAGATAGCCCCGTCCAAAAGTTCGCCACGTTTCCCTAAACCCAAATGGACATCGTCACGTTCTGTGCATTTATTTGGAGAACTAAATGCTTCATGCTAATTATTGGTATTAAATAGTTGATCTGGTGGGGGTAAGGGCCTAACCTTGTTTGTTTTGCAGAAATATGAGGCACGATGTCCCTAGATTCGGCATGGTCACCAACATCCACCCAAGACTACTAAGCATGTGGAAAGATCTTCACTCTAGTGATCAAACTCTCGTCCAAAAACATCTGGGAAATCTACCATCCCTTCTGGAGATCCAACCTAACAACAAGATCATAGAAGCTACCACACTATTTTGGGATTGTGAAAGGGTTGTATTCCACTTTGGGCACATTGAAATGGCACCCTTGCTAGAGGATATAGGAGGATTAGCTGTTCTAGTGTGGGAAACTCCAGGTTTATTAATACCTGTGAACCGCAAGGGCAGGGGCTTCCTCAAAATGATTGGTCTGAAGAAAAATCTAGAATTGACATGCCTAAAGGAATCCTACATCCCTTTTGACTATTTATATGAAAGGTACAGTCACAGCAAATCCTACCATACCTACCCTGACGAGTTTGCCATCACATCCTTAGGGCACATTCCCCGTAGGGTTTTTGTCTTCATGTTTTGTTTCCTGGGTTTGATCATGTTTCTGATGAACAATGCAAGAATTCATTCCAGGCTGGCTATGGTACCTAAGACCCTAATGGAAGGAATTGGTGGGCAGCTATTCAGCATCATGCCCATGATCATTGTAGACATATATCGAGCCGTGGAGAAGTGTTAATGTGGAGCAAAACACTTTGAAGGCTACAATTTATTACTTCAACTCTTGCTCATGGAACATCTCCAAAGGGGCAAATACCGACAAGAAATTCAGCAAAGGGACTAGGATGATCACATCGCTCTCCATCATCCGAAGCGAGTGAATTACATCCCCAATATGTTCGCTCAGCCTGAGGATGCCAAAGAATGGTTGGAGTTGTTTGATAATCTGACTGAAGAATAGGTTCAATGGATGTTCGAGTGGTTTCAAATCGAGGAGTTCCTCGCCCGATCCAGAGAGGCACCTTTCCTGATATTAATTGGTCTGAGAGGAACATACCCTTACGTCTCTCTACGAGTTATGAGGCAAGATGGTAGGAAGCAAGTTATACCCAGGGTCGACAAGATGAGTCACTTCCGTGCTGACTTCCAGAATGGTGATAGTCCTTACAAGTGCCAAGCTCAGCATATGTGGCACTGCAAGATCATAATAGGTAGAGATACCATCAAACCAGACAGGTATCATGCTGGTTGTGCTCCTTTCTACTCCGGTTGGGTGGAAAACATTCATGATGGTCTAGGCCAGCCAGGGTTTGCTCGAGGTCACAAGATTATAGATGAAAGGGCTGAGCCATAGGTCAAATACAATCAACTACGCAAAAGGGCGCGGGAGTACGAAAGTGAACACCGCGAGATACAAGAGTCCAACCAGAAGTTGATTGAGGAATGGAAGGACATGGCTGTCAGTGCCAACAAGCGACTAGGATATTTTGAGCGAGGCATAGTGGAATTGGAGAGAAAGTTTCTAAAAAGGGTCGTAGATTGTCAAAATGTTAACGGGACCAAAGGCGGACATCCAGCCAGAGCCTACCTATTGCTAGGACTTCGCGAGTTGGGGAAGTTGTTCGATAGATCCAAGGATGCCGAATTTGGGGAAGGTCCTTCTGGGACCAAATAGATATGAGTTTATCTTTTCGCTTTATAAATTGTAATAAGGCCCATGGCCATTAGTGATCTTTATTTCCTATTTATTTAATGTCAATTTGGGATTCGTATACTTTTTATCAATAAAATGAGGCATTTAGCATCCTAAGTTCTCCAAATTAATTTGTCGCTAGGCCTACCTCAGGCACAAAGAGGTCCCAAATTAGGACGCGCTTTTCATTCCCGCACTACGTGTTTAAATACTGCAATACATTTTTATGGTCCTCACTAACTTGGTTACCTTTTTGTTTTATTCTTTGTTTTTGTCTTTATTATTCCCTTCCCCGAAGGTTAGTTCGTGCACTCTGGCAACATCTTCCTATTCCACGAGATCTACGGTCCCTCCACCCACTCCTCCTCTTAGTCCTATCAAAAACAAGAACAAAGGCAAAATGGAAGATTTGAACACTGTTAGAAAGGAGAATCTAACTGAACGGGTAAAGGCCACAAATGGCCATGGTACCCAGGTTCCTAAGAAGAATGTATCCCAACTTGAACAAAAGCTATTGAAATTCCAAGAAGAGATCGATTAGGTTCAGAATCTGGCAAGCCTACCATTTTTCCTCAGCACCCCACATATCAACTTTCCCAATACTCAAAACCCTACACCTCCTCAAAATATCCCAAAGAAACAGAATCATCCCTCTCTTTACCATCACATTATTCCACCAAAGACCCAATACAACACCTGCCATACCCCAAACACTACTCCACTACTCATCCCAGAACCCCAAAACTCCATAAATGACCACTTTCACACCACCATAACACCCCTATCTCCGTGGAGACAATGCCACACTCCACCTAACCTATCTCAAGCACACTTGAGTCAGCTGAAAAGGATCTGCTTATCAGAAACCTGGCTGAGGAACTTAAGAAATTGACTAGCCGCATTCAGGGCGTTGAAGGAAGTAAAGGAATTGAGGGGATAAACTACGAGGATCTCAATATACAACCTGATGTCGAACTGCCAGAGGGGTACAAACCTCCTATGTTCGAGATGTTTGATGGTACGGGTGATCCAAGGGTCCATTTGAGAACGTACTGCGACAAGCTAGTTGGAGTAGGGAAAGACGAGAGAATCTCCATGAAGCTGTTCATGAGGAGTCTGAAAAGAGATGCATTGTCCTAGTACATCAGCCAAGATCTAAACAAGTGGTCAAGCTGGGTAAGAATGGCGTCCGACTTTATGGACAGGTTCAGGTTTAAAACAAATAATGTGTCTGATGTGTTCTATATTCAGAATCTAAAGAAGAAGCCTACAGAAATGTTTTGCGAGTATGCCACTCGCTGGAGGTCCGAAGCTACTAAGGTCAGACCTGCATTAGAAGAGGAACAAATGAACAAGTTCTTTGTCCGGGCCAAAGACCCACAATACTATGAGCGATTAATGATGATTGAAAGCCACAAATTTTTTGACATTATCAAACTGGGTGAAAGTATTGAAGAAGGTATCAAAAGCTGTATGGTTACAAACTTCGAGGCCTTACAAGCAACCAATAAGGCTTTACAGTCAGGTGGTGTGTCTAAGTAAAGGGACATGGGAGACGTAATGGTTGCACAGAGGACCAAATCTCCCATCAAATACCAAACTTACCCAACACCTCTACTCACATATCAACCAATTCCGAACTACCAAGCACCATCACCCTCATACCAAGCTTCACCACCAACTTATCAATCACCTCCACCTCCCACATATCAACCTACATCACCCAGATAGTCCCAACCCGCTCACGTCTACCAAACCTATAATGCTAAACCATCCCACTATCAATCACCTCCTGCACGCCAAAACTTCCCTAGACCTCGACCTAATTTTGATCGCAAACCCCCAAAACAATATACAGCCATTTCCGAACCCATTGACTAGTTGTACGAGAGACTCAAAGTTGTTGGTTATCTCACCCTCATCCCTGCTGCAACCACTGAAAACCCTTCTCAGTGGGTTAACCCAAACAAATACTATGCATACCACTCCGGCATGAAAGGGCACACCATCGATGAATGTCGTTCTTTAAAAGACAAGATCCAGTATTTAATTGAACAAGATTATTGTGGCAATGGAACCCACTCCAAATGTCCGCATCAAACTTCTGTCGAACCATAAGGGTGGAGGTATCCACATAATTTAAATAGAGGATGATTGGGATCCCAAGGGATCAATCGGGTTTATCGCATAAGGTGATGACCCAAAGAAGCCAATAGTTACACTTAATCCAATCATAGTCCAGATACAACCGTCTGAGGATGCTGAGGTGAACTTGTCTGTACCACCTGAATTTGAAGCATCATCGTCCCCAAAGATACCAGCCCTAATTGAGGTTGAATACATGTCTCCGGCAAATTCACCCACACCATTCGAGGTTGCAGCTTTTCCACCCAAGGCACATGCTCCATTCGAAGTAAGGTTAGCTATGCCAATCCCAGTGGTAATGTCGACCATGACACCATTCCATACAAAGGCTGTACCCTGAGATTATACAACTGAGGCAAGGAGGAAGGGCAAGGTCAGGTTCGAAGAGACTGTTGCAGCACATAGTATGACAAGAACTGGTAGAGTCTATACCCCTGAACATCTAGTTGAGTCAAGAAATCAGGCCTCCAATCGTCCACCCCTCACTGAGAGAGGTCCGGACGATCTTTGGAGAAAGATACAGGCCAAGGAATACTCGGTCATCGACCTGTTGAACAAAACACCAGCGCAAATCTCCATTCTTGCTTTGCTACAAAATTCTGAGGCACACAAGAAGGCTCTGTTAAAGGTACTCAGTGAAGCACACTTACCAAGTAACATCATTGGCAGGGAAATGGCTAACATGGTAGGACAAGTTTTGGAAAGCCATAAGATCACCTTTTATGAAGACGAGCTACCACCTGAAAGGCTGGGGCACAACAAGGCACTACACATTACCGTGCAATGCAAAAATTATTTCATCAGCAGAATCTTGATCGATGGAGGTTCCAGTCTCAACATTTGTCCACTAGTAACACTCAATAATTCGGTAAAGGACTACCAGAGATAAAATATAGAGCTATCAATGTGATAGCCTTCGACGGTTCCCAGAGGTCCACTATTGGTGAGATTGTTCTATGCTTACAGATGGGACCAACATGGTTCGACGTCGATTTCCAGGTGATAGACGTGCAAGCATCTTACAACTTGCTGCAGAGATGGTCATGGATTCATGCTGCTGGGGCCGTAGCGTCAACACTACATCAGGCAGTAAAGTTCGAATAGAATCACCAGGAGGTGATCATTCACGGTAATGGTAGCAACCCTATATACAATCGCCAGACCATTTTGATATTCGAAGGAAGAAGGAAGCTGGGTGGAGAGACTTACCACCACATTGAACGGGTAAATGCTATTGACAAAGATAAATTTTAGGATAACAAAATTGAGAGTATGCTGAATTGGAGTGGGTACGAACCTGTCAAGGGGCTCGGCAAGAACCTCCAAGGAATCACTAAGCCTATAAAACTCAAGAAGCATGGCACTACCTTCAGATTGGGATATGATTACACATGGGAAGAATTTAACAACTGGTCGCCACCATGGTGTGGTCCTTACTATCCTCTTGAGCAGCCAATACCGCGTTTGGAGTAGACTTTCCAACAGGCTGACATTGTTTATGGGTCAGACGAAGAAAAAGAACTTGCGGCGGTGAAAAACTTGTTCCTAGAAGACAATGACATGGACTGTTGTGTTGTTCTTGAGAAGGAGGGGGAGGAAGGCCCTTCAATACAGACTGTGAGCAGAGGGGCATACCTCAATAACTGGACCATCAAGACAACAAAAGCCCGATGAGCCTCGGTGTAGCAAGGCTGAAACAAGCATCATGCACTGTTTTTATTTACTAAATGATTTTATTTTCACATTTTTCAATTCCCGCAATAAGATCTCTAATGTTTAAAATGGTTATGCAATTTATTAAAGTATTTTGACTTTTCTTATGAATCAACACTCATTATTATTTTTCTCTCATTACTTTACATATACAATATTACTATTACTTATCTTGATGAACCAATAATTGTGACATGACATGAGACAACGCAACAAACATACAATGATTCAGAGAAAGATGACATACCTGACGAGATTGTCAAAGAAGTTGAGAATTTTGAGAAAAGACCTAAGTCCAACTTGGACGAGACAGAATTTGTTAACCTGGGGGATGCAGAAAACGTCAAGGAAACACGAATCAACTTTCACTTCTCGCCATCAGAAAAGAAAGAGTACACAGAATTTATAAAGGAATATGAGAACATATTCGCCTGGTCGTATGATGACATGACTGGTCTGAGTACGTCTATTGTGGCGCATAAACTGCCAACCTATCCGACATGTCCGCCGGTAAAGCAAAAGCTCAAAAAATTCAAGCCTGATATGAGTTTGAAAATCAAGGAAGAAGTTACTAAGCAAGTCAAAGCTAAGGTTCTCAGGGTAGTAGAATACCCGACATGGTTAGCCAACATCATGTCAGTACCAGGAAGGACAGGAAGGTCAGAGTTTGTGTCGACTACCGGGATCTCAATCAAGCCAGTCCGAAAGATGACTTCCCTTTACTGAATATACACATCCTGATTGACAATTGCACCAAGCATGAGCTGCAGTCATTTGTAGATTGTTTCGCAAGTTATCATCAGATCTGGATGGATGAAAAAGATGATGAGAAAATGGATTTCATTACGCTGTAGGGGATGTACTTTTACAAGATGATGCCATTCGGCCTAAAGAATGCAGAGGCCACCTACATGAGTGCCATGACTACCATTTTTCATAATACGATACACAAGGAGAATGAGGTATATGTAGATGATATCATCATCATGTCCAAAAAGGCCACTGCTTACATGGAAGATTTGAGGAAGTTCTTCAATAGATTGTGGAGGGATTGAGCTAGATCCGTCGAAAGTCAAAGTCATTCAAGAACTACCACCGCCAAAGAACATGAAGGATGTGATGAGTTTCTTTGGAACGCTTAACTACATCAGTCGATTCATAGCACAATCTACAGTTATTTGTGAACCAGTCTTTAAAATGTTAAAGAAGGATGCCGCCACCAAACGGACCGATGACTGCCAAAAGGCCTTCGACAGAATCAAGGAGTACCTATCAACACCGCCAGTTTTAGTCCCGCCTGAGCCAGGAAAACCCCTATTACTCTACCTTGCAGTATTTGATAGAGCTTTTGGTTGCATTCTGGGGTAGCATGATGGAACAGGGAGGAAAGAACAGGCCATTTATTATCTCAGTAAGAAGTTCACCACGTACGAGGCCCGGTATTCACTATTAGAGCGCACCTGTTGTGCTTTGACCTGGGTAGCTAAAAAGATTAGGCATTACTTATGTGCCTATATTACATATCTCATATCAAGGATGGACCCCTTGAAGTACATCTTTTAGAAGCCCATGCCCACTGGCAAGCTAGCCAAATGGCAAATACTATTAAGTAAGTTCGACATTGTTTACGTAACTCAGAAAGAGGTCAAGGGACAAGCGCTGGCAGACCACCTTGCTGAGAATCCCGTGGATGGAGAATACGAACCCTTGAAAATGTATTTTCGTGATGAAAAGGTATCTTTCTGTCACGACCCGAATTCCCCACCGTCGGGAGTCGTGATGGCACCTACTGTCGGAGCTAGGCAAGCCAACCTTAACATACCTTTTCAACTAATTTTCAATAAGATAATAATAAAATCAAGGGGAAGCCTTAATTTAATATTAAATGAACGAAAATGCGGAAAAATTAACATCATCCTCTACCCATGATTTAGTGTCACAATACTCACGGACTACTATAAGATACTATAAATAAGAGTTTGAAAGAAAATACATAAGGAGTCTGCTTCGATACAATGAAAACAAACATAAATAAAATAGATGAGACTTAGGTCCCACACACGCCAGCGAACTACCTAGGATTCTCTAGACTGAAGGCACACTCCCAATCTACTGCTATTGCGGTTTATAAGTTACTCCCGAATCTGTGCACAAAAAGGGCACAGAAGTGTAGCATCAGCACAACCGACCCCATGTGCTGGTAAGTGCCTGGCCTAACCCCAACGAGGTAGTGACGAGGTTAGACCGGACCTACCTCAAATAACCTGTACAGATATATGTGCAACAACGGAAAGATATACAAAATTTAAACAGATAATAGGGAGGGGACATGCTGTGGGGTGTAACAATTTAGATATAAGACCAACGAACAGAGAGATGGAAACTGAATAATTATCATCTATGAAAGAGAGCAAGTGAATCAACAACTGCACGGCACCAACCTTCGTGCTTTTACCCTCAATTCTTACCAAAACTGTCAAATATAGTGTACGAGCATCACCCTTCGTGCTTTTCCTCACATAACTCTCACATCAAGGCACGGAATGACCCTTCGTGCTCAAATAATTAGAGACATGGCACGAAAAGACCCTTCGTGCATAAATAATTAGAGACATGGCATGGAAAGACCTTTCGTGCATAATTATCAAAACATGGCACGGAAAGACCCTTCGTGCATAATCGCTCTTCCTCACCCAATCATCAGTAACAACCAATCGGGGAAAGGGAATATACAACAAGATTAAACATCCCGGCAAGGGAGAACAAATCAACAATAGGTCCCGGCAAGGGAAAAATACCACACTTCCTTCTTAACTCATCTGCTTCTCAACTATCACTTCATAATTATATTAGCAAGTAATTAGCTCAACTGTTTCACATCTTTCGAATTTAAAAGCAACTACGACTCACGGTCATGCTAGACTCCGGTGTATAGATAACTGTCACCATGCCTATATACCGTACTCCACAGTTAACACGTAGCAAATAATATCCAAATCCTAATACCTCAAGCCAAAGTTAGAACAAACACTTACCTCGAATGCTCCAAACTCAACTCACGCTTCTAGTATAGCTTTACCTCTTGATTCCACCACCAATCCGCTCGGATCTAGTCATAAGTTACTTAATCACATTAATAATTACTAAATGAATCATCCCCAATGCATGAAAATAGATTTTTCAAGGTTTTTCCCAAAAAGGTCAAAAATACCCCCGGACCCACGTGGTCGAAACTCGAGGTTCGGACCAAAACCCGGTTACCCATTCCCCCATGAATCCAAATATATGATTTGTTTTTAAATCGGACCCCAAATTGAGGTCCAACTTCTCAATTTGTAGAAAACCTAGGTTCTACCCAAAACACCCAATTTTCCCCATGAATATCTTTGATTTGAAGTTAAAATTATATTAAAAGATGTTAAGGGATAAAGAAATTAAGTTAAAAATCACTTACCAATCTTTTTGGAGAAGAAAAGTTGTTTGGAAAATCGCCTCTTAGGTTTTGGGTTTTTGAAAAGTGAAAAATTACTGAGATTTCCGAACTTGTATACCTTTCTGAGGACCTGGCGCGGACCGTACAAAAATGTGTTGCGGCCGCACCGAGTGGGAGAAATATTGGGGCTTCTCTGAACCCTTCCAGCGTGCACCGCACTGTTTTGGTACGCGGCCGTGCTGGTTGACTTGAAACCCTAGCCCTCAAACTCAGCCACGCGGACCGCACAGAAAGGCATCGCGGCCGCGCGTCTCCAGCGCGGACCGCGCGGAAATGACCGCGGCCGCGCGTCTCCAGCGCGGACCGCGCGGAAATGACCGCGGCCGCGCGTCTCCAGCGTGGACCGCGCGGAAATGACCGCGGCCGCGCTGGTGTCTGCAACACCTGAACATGCATTTTCTTAAGTCCAAGACCTCCCGGGCCCCATTCAAAACTCACCCGAGCCCTCGGGGCTCCAAACCAAACATGTACACAACCTTAAAAACATCTTATGGACTTACTCGTGCGATCAAATCGCCAAAATAACATCATATACATAGGATCAAGCCTCAAACACATATTTAAGACTTATACCGGGCGTCAGAACCAAAATACGAGCCCGATACCTATATTTTCTAACTCCTTTTCATTTCAAATTTTCATATCAAATTTCAGAAAAAACAATTTCTTTCAAAAACATTCATTTCTCGGGCTTGGGACCTCAGAATTTGATTCCGGGCACACGCCCAAGTCCCATATTTTTCTACGGACCCTCCGGGATCGTCGAATCACAGGTCCGGGTCCGTTTACCCAAAATGTTGACCGATGTCAATATTATGCATATTAATAACAAAATTCATCAAATGTTTCACATAATTCACATATTCTAACATAAAAACTTTCCGGCTACGTGCCCGAACTACGCCCACCAATCGAGGCAACTAAAAGCGAGGTTTTCAAGGCCTCGAAAGCGCGGAACAAGGAAGAACTACGGTGATGACCCTTCGGGTCGTCACATTCTCCACCTCTAAAACAACCGTTCGTCCTCGAATGGACAAAAGAAAGAAGTGCCTGAGTCGGGAAATAAATGAGGATAACGGCTCCGCATATCGGACTCGGACTCCTAGGTCGATGCCTCAGGAGGCTGACCTCTCCACTGAACACGCACCGAAGGAAAACTCTTTGACCTCAACTGTCGAACCTGCCGGTCTAGAATAGCCACCGGCTCCTCCTCATATGACAGATCCTTGTCCAATTGGACAGTGCTGAAATCTAACACGTGCGATGGATCTCCGCGATACTTCCGGAGCATAGACACATGAAACACGGGATGCACAGCTGACAAGCTAGGTGGCAAGGCAAGTCTATAAGCCACCTCTCACACACGATCAAGAATCTCAAATGGACCGATGAACCTAGGGCTGAGCTTGCCCTTCTTCCCAAATCTCATTACGCCCTTCATAGGCGATACACGGAGCAATACCCGCTCACCAACCATGAAGGCAACATCTCTGAACTTGCGGTCAGCGTAACTCTTCTATCTGGAATGAGCTGTACGAAGTCTATCCTGAATAATCCTGACCTTGTCCAAGGCTTCCTGAACCAGATCTGTACCCAATAATCGAGCCTCTCCCGACTCAAACCATCCAACTAGAGACCGACATCGCCTACCATAAAACGCCTCGTACGGAGCCATCTGAATGCTGGACTGGTAGCTATTACTATAGGCAAACTCTGCTAAAGGCAAAAATTGGTCCCACGAGCCTCCAAAATCAATGACACAGGCTCAGAGCATGTCCTCAAGAACCTGAATAGTCCTCTCGGACTGATCTTCCGTCTGGGGATAGAATGTTGTACTCAACTCAACCTGGGTGCCCAACTCTCGCTGAACTGCTCTCCAGAAATGCGAGGTAAACTGCGTACCCCAATCTGAAATGATAGATAGTGGCACCCCATGAAGGCGAACAATCTCCCTGATATAAATCTCGGCTAACCTTTCGGACGAATAGGTGGCTGCAATAGGACAAAATGCACTGACTTGGTCAGCCTATCAACAATGACCCAAACTGCATCAAACTTTTTCCGAGTCATCGGAAGTCCAGTAACGAAATCCATCGTAATCCTCTCCCACTTCCACTCGGGAAGTGCAATCCTCTGAGATAGACGACCAAGTCTTTGATGCTCGTACTTAACCTGCTGACAATTCAAACATCGAGCCACGTGCGCAATGATGTCTTTCTTCATCTTACGCCACCAATAGTGCTGCCTCAGATCCTGATACATCTTCGCGGTGCCCGGGTGAATAGAATACCGAGAACTGTGGGCCTCCGCTAAGATCAACTCTCGAATCCCATCAACATTGGGCACACAAACTCGCCCCTGCAATCTCAATACACCATCATCATCTAAGGTTACTTTCTTGGCACCTCCACGCTGCACCGTGTCTCTCAAGACACACAAATGGGGATCCTCAAACTGCCGCTCGCGGATACGCTCTAATAGTGAGGAACGAGCAACCGTGCAAGCTAACACTTTGCTAGGCTCAGAAATATCCAACCTCACAAGACGATTGGCCAAGGCCTGAACATCCAAAGCAAGCGATCTCTGGCTGACTGGAATATAAGCAAGACTACCCATGCTGGCGGACTTCCTGCTCAATGCATCGGCCACCACATTGGCCTTCCCCGGGTGGTATAAGATAGTAACATCATAATCCTTTAGCAACTCTAACCACCTCCTCTGCCTCAAATTCAACTCTTTCTGCTTGAACAGATACTGAAGACTCTTGTGATCAGTGTAAACCTCACACGTCACGCCATATAAGTAATGCCTCCAGATCTTCAAGGCATGAACAATGGCTGCCAACTCGAGATCATGAACCGGATAATTCTTCTCGTGGATCTTCAACTGCCTCGAAGCATAGGCAATGCCTTTGCCTTCCTGCATCAACACTGCACCAAGCCCAATACGAGACGCATCACAATAGACCGTATATGGCCCTGAACCTGGGGGCAAAACCAATACCGGTGCCGTAGTCAGAGCCGTCTTAACCTTCTGAAATCTCACCTCACACTCGTCCGACCACCTGAACTGGACACCCTTCTGGGTCAATTTGGTCATAGGGGCTGCAATGGATGAAAACCCCTCCACGAACCGACGGTAGTAACCTGCCAACCCCAGGAAACTCCGAATATCCATAGCTGAAGCTGGTCGAGGCCAGTTCTTGACTGCCTCTATCTTCTTCGGGTCTACCTGAATACCTGCTGCTGATACCACATGACCCAGGAATGCGACCGAACTCAACCAAAACTCACACTTTGAGAACTTAGCATACAGCTGACTATCCTTTAGTGTCTGAAGGACCACTCTGAGGTGCTGCTCATGCTCCTCCTGAATGCGGGAGTATATAAGAATATCGTCAATGAAGACTATCACGAAAAAGTCCAAATAAGGTCTGAACACTCAGTTCATCAACTCCATGAACGTTGCTGGGGCATTAGTCAATCCGAATGACATGACCAAAAACTCATAGTGCCCATACCGAGTGTGAAATGCTGTCTTAGGGACATCAGACGCCCTAATCCTCAACTGGTGGTAGCCAGATCTCAAATCTATCTTTGAAAACACCCTCGCACCCTGAAGCTGGTCGAATAAATCATCAATCCGCGGCAGTGGATACTTGTTCTTTATCGTCACCTTGTTCAACTGCCGGTAATCAATGCACATCCTCATCGACCCATACTTTTTCTTCACGAACAACACTGGTGCACCCCAAGGTGATACACTGGGTCTAATGAAACCCTTACCAAGCAAGTCCTGAAGCTTCTCTTTCAACTCTTTCAACTCTAGCGGGGCCATGCGATATGTCGGAATGGAAATAGGTTGAATGCCCGAAGCCAGATCAATACAGAAATCAATATCCCTGTCGGGCGGCATACCCGCAGATCTGAAGGGAAAACCTCGGGGAACTCCCGAACAATAGGAACAGAGTCAATTGATGGAACCTCTGCGCTAAAGTCGCGAACATACGCTAGATATGTGAGACACCCCTTCTAGACCATACATCGAGCCTTGACATACGAAATAACACTGCGGGTGGCATGGCCTGGGGTCCCTCTCCACTCAAGTTGGGGCAAATCTGGCAAGGCCAAGGTCACGGTCTTGGCGTGACAATCCAGAATAGCATGATACAGGGACAACCAGTCCATCCCCAATATAGCGTCAAAGTCCACCATATCTAAAAGCAATAAGTCGACACGGGTCTCAAGACCGTCAAATACCACCACACATGAACGATGCACTCGGTCGACCACTATAGATTCACCAACCGATGTGGACACATATACAGGAATACCCAAAGCCTCACTAGGCATGATTAAATAGGGTGCAAAATAGGACGACACATAAGAATACGTAGATCCCGGGTAAAATAACACAGAAGCACCCCTAGCACAGACCAGAATAGTACCTATAATCACAGCATCTGATGACTCGGCCTCTGGCCTGGCCGGCAAAGCATAACAACGGGGCTGACCCCTACCTCCCTGAACTGTGTCTCTGGGGCGATCGGCTGCTGGCTGACCCCTGCCTCTGGCGGTCTGAGCTCCACCTCTACGGTCTCTCCCTCCACCCCTATGATCCCTACCCCCGCCTCTAGCTGGCTGGGCGGCCTGTGGATCACCTACTGCCTGAATCGTAGGGCGAGGACCCTGCTGCTGAGAACTACTCGAGGCTTGGGAGCAAAACCTGACAATGTGACTCGGGTCACCACAACCATAACATGCCCTCGGCTGCTGGGGCTGCTGGCCTTGTCGACCTGTATGTCCTCCCCTGAAGCTCTAAAGTGGCGGTGCACTTATGGGGGCTGGTGGTGCGATGAAGGTCTGCTGACCCGAATAATACTGCTGAGGACCACCACCGCCTGGAGTACCATGAGAAACCTGAAGTGCCGACTGGAAGGGCCTCTAAGAGTGGCCTATGTCATATGAATCCCTACATCCAAACGATGTACCACTAAATCTACCGGAATAACGGGGCCTCTTATCAGACCCATGACCACCTCCCTGAGCAAGTGCCATCTCTATCCGGCGGGCACCATCTATCTCCTCCTGAAATGAAATCTCACCACCGGCACTCATGGCCATCTGAACACGGATCGGCTAGGCCAACCCATAAACAAACCTCCGCACCCTCTATCTCTCTATGGGGAGTATCACAATGGCATGACGAGCGCAATGAACCGGGTCTCATACTGGGTGACCGTCATAGGACCCTGCTAGAGACGCTCAAATTGCCTGCGAAGAGCATCTCGCTGAGTAACTGGAAGGAACTTCCCCAGAAATAATCTGAAAACTGATCCCAGGTCAATGATGGCGACCCTGCTGGCCTGGCTAAACATAAATCCCTCCACCAAGTCTTGGGGGATCCTGCCAGGCGAAAAGTGGCGAAATCGACCCCATTGGTCTCTACAATGCCCAGAGTCCATAGAACCTCATGACAGTTGAATATGAAATCCTGAGCATCCTCTGAGGGAGTGCCACTATATGTAGTAGTGAAGAGCTTGGTGAAATGATCAAGCCTCCATAAAGTATCCGCGGACATAGCCGCACCATCACTGGACTGAGCCGCAATACCTGGCTGGGCTGCCACAACTGGCTGAACTGCTGGAACCTGAGCTTGAGGAGCTACCGGCTCTGGAGTACGAGTATCAGGAGTCTGAACTCCTCCCCCAGCCTGAGATGTGGCTGGAGCTACGGGAAGCAAACCCGCTCTAGAAATGCCCTCCATAAAGCCTACCAGTCGGACCAAAGCATCCTGAAGCACTGGGGTGGCTATGAAACCCTCTAGGACCTGAGCTGGGCCCACTAGAACAGCTGGGGTCGGAACCTCCTCCTCGAAATCGACCTGAGGCTCCGTCGCTGGAAATGTTGCTCGGGGATGAGCCCTGCCCCGGCCTCGACGTTGCCCTCTGCCTCTAATAGGGGCTACTGCTGGGGGCTCAGGCTGTTGCGTGGTAGAAGAGGAAGCATGTGTCCTCGCCATCTGCGAAAGAACAGAGTGGAAAGACAATCAGTACTAGAGAAACAGAATCGCACGACAAGAATGAACAAGGTGAAGTTTTTCTTAACTCAGTAGCCTCTACGGGATAAATACAGACGTCTCCGTACCGATCCCTCAGACTCTACTGAGCTTGTCCGTGAGTTGTGAGACCTAAGTAACCTAGGGCTCTGATACCAACTTGTCACGACCCGAATTCCCCACTGTCGGGAGTTGTGATGGCGCCTACTATCGGAGCTAGGCAAGCCAACCTTAACATACCTTCTCAACTAATTTTCAACAAGATAATAATAAAAACAATAAATTCAAGCGAAAGCCTTAATTTAATATTAAATGAACGAAAATGCGGAAAAATTAACATCATCCTCTACCCAAGATTTAGTGTCACAATAATCACGGACTACTATAAGATACTACAAATAAGAGTTTGAAAGAAAATACATAAGGAGTCTGATACAATGAAAACAAACAGAAATAAAATAGATGAGACTCAGGGCCCACACACGCCAGCGAACTACCTAGGAGTCTCTGGACTTAAGGCACGCTCCAAATCTACTGCTACTGCGGTCCGTAAGCTACTCCCGAATCTGTGCACAAAAAGGGCACAGAAGTGTAGCATCAGCACAACCGACCCCATGTGCTGGTAAGTGCCTGGCCTAACCCCGGTGATGTAGTGATGAGGCTAGACCGGACCTACCTCAAATAAGCTGTACAGATATATGTGCAACAATGGAAAGATATATAGAATTTAAACAGATAATAGGGAGGGGACATGCTGTGGGGTGTAACAATTTAGATATAAGACCAACGAACAGAGAGATGGAAACTGAATAATTAGCATCTATGAAAGAGAGCAAGTGAATCAACAACTGCACGGCACCAACCTTCGTGCTTTTACTCTCAATTCTCACCAAAACTGTCAAATATAGTGCACGGGCATCAACCTTCGTGCTTTTCCTCACATACCTCTCACATCAAGGCACGAAATGACCCTTCGTGCTCAAATAATTAGAGACATGGCACGAAAAGACCCTTCGTGCATAAATAATTAGAGACATGGCACGGAAAGACCCTTCGTGCATAATTATCAAAACATGGCACGGAAAGACCCTTCGTGCATAATCGCTCTTCCTCACCCAATCATCAGTCACAACCAATCGGGGAAGGGAATATACAACAAGATTAAACATCCCGGCAAGGGAGAACAAATCAACAATAGGTCCCGGCAAGGGAAAAATACCACACTTCCTTCTTTAACTCATCTGCTTCTCAACTATCACTTCATAATTATATTAGCAAGTAATTAGCTCAACTGTTTCACATCTTTCGAATTTAAAAGCAACTACGACTCACGGTCATGCTAGACTCCGGTGTATAGATAACCGTCACCATGCCTATACACCGTACTCCACAGTTAACACGTAGCAAATAATATCCAAATCCTAATCCCTCAAGCCAAAGTTAGAACAAACACTTACCTCGAATGCTCCAAACTCAACTCACGCTTCTAGTATAGCTTTACCTCTTGATTCCACCACCAATCCGCTCGAATCTAGTCATAAGTTACTTAATCACATTAATAATTACTAAATGAATCATCCCCAATGCATGAAAATAGATTTTTCAAGGTTTTTCCCAAAAAGGTCAAAAATACCCCCGGACCCACGTGGTCGAAACTCGAGGTTCGGACCAAAACCCGGTTACCCATTCCCCCATGAATCCAAATATATGATTTGTTTTTAAATCGGACCCCAAATTGAGGTCCAACTTCTCAATTTGTAGAAAACCTAGGTTCTACCCAAAACACCCAATTTTCCCCATGAAAATCTTTGATTTGAAGTTGAAATTATATTAAAAGATGTTAAGGGATAAAGAACTTAAGATAGAAATCACTTACCAATCGTTTTGGAGAAGAAAAGTTGTTTGGAAAATCGCCTCTTAGGTTTTGGGTTTTTGAAAAGTGAAAAATGACTGAGATTTCCTAACTTGTATACCTTTCTGAGGACTTGGCGCGGACCGTACAAAAATGTGTTGCGGCCGCGCCAAGTGGGAGAAAAATTGGGGCTTCCTTGAACCCTTCCAGCGCGGACCGCACTGTTTTGGTGTGCGGCCGTGCTGGTTGACCTGAAACCCTAGCCCTCAGACGCAGCCACGTGGACCGCACAGAAAGGCATCGCGGCCGCGCGTCTCCAGCGCGGACCGCGCAAAAATGACCGCGGCCGTGCTGGTGTCTGCAACACCTGAACCTGCATTTTCTTAAGTCCAAGACCTCCCGGGCCCCATTCAAAACTCACCCGAGCCCTCGGGGCTCCAAACCAAACATGCACACAACCTTAAAAATATCTTACGGACTTACTCGTGCGATCAAATCGCCAAAATAACATCATATACATAGGATCAAGCCTCAAACACATGATTTTCTTTTCTTCAACTTTCATAACTCAAATTCTCCATTTTTAGTCCGAAACACGTCATATGACGTCCGTTTTTAGCCAAACTTTACAGATAGTGCTTAACACATATTTAAGACTTGTACCGGGCGTCGGAACCAAAATACGAGCCCGATACCTATATTTTCTAACTCCTTTTCATTTCAAATTTTCATATCAAATTTCAGAAAAACAATTTCTTTCAAAAATTCATTTCTCGGGCTTGGGACCTCAGAATTTGATTCCGGGCACACGCCCAAGTCCTATATTTTTCTAAGGACCCTCCGGGACCGTCGAATCACAGGTCCGGGTCCGTTTACCCAAAATATTGACCGATGTCAACATTATGCATATTAATACCAAAATTCATCAAATGTTTCACATAATTCACATATTCTAACATAAAAACTTTCCGGCTACGCGCCCGAAATACGTACGCCAATTGAGGCAACTAAAAGCAAGGTTTTCGAGGCCTCGAAAGCGCGGAACAAGGAAGAACTACGGTGATGACCCTTCGGGTCGTCACACTTTCATAGGAGAAGATATAGCAGAATCCTATGACGGTTGAAGACTGTTCTTAGATGGAGTAGCAAATTTCAAAGGAGTTGGCATAGGAGCAATCCTAGTATCAAAAACCGGTTAGCATTATCCAGTGTCCGCCAAACTCATATTCCCATGCACCAACAATATGGCCAAGTACGAAGCCTGCATCTTACGGCTTAAGATGGCCATTGACATGAACATTCAAGAATTGCTAGTGATTGGAGATTCAGACCTACTCATACATCAGGAGCATTAAGAATTGGCAACTAAGAACTCCAAGATACTCTCGTATCTGGATCACGTATAGGAACTGAGGAAAAGGTTCATGAAGTCGGAGTTCCAACATGTTCCCAGAGTCCAGAATGAGTTCGCCAATGCATTGGCTACCCTGTCATCTATGATACAACATCCAGACAAAAATTTCATTGATCCTATTCCAGTAAATATCAATGATCAGCCAACTTACTGTGCCCATGTTGAAGAAGAAGCAGACGGAAAGCCTTGGTTTCATGATATCAAGGAATATTTGGCAAAAGGAAAGTACCCAAAGCTTGCAAATCCTACTAAAAAACGCACACTTTGGAGATTGTCCAACAACTTCTTTCATAATGGAGGAATCCTGTATAGGAGGACTCCTCATTCGAGACTAAGTCCGCATACTTCATTCCTGTGTGTACAACCTATTCTTTAGAGCGGTTGGTAGAGATTTATATCCGGGAGATTGTTCGTCTACATGGTATTCCAGTTTCTATCATTTCAGATAGAGGCACTCAGTTCACATCGCGGTTTTGGGGGGCCATATAGCATGAGTTGGGTACTCGGGTGGAGTTGAGTATAGCATTTCACCCTCGGATGGATGGACAGTCCGAGCGCACTATTTAGATTCTTGAGGATATGCTTCGTGCGTGTGTGATTGAGTTTGGAGGGTCTTGGGATCAGTTCTTGCCATTGGCGAAGTTTGCCTACAACAACAACTATTAGTCCAGCATTCAGATGGCACCGTACAAGGCTTTATATGGTAGGCGGTGTAGTTTTCACTAAAAACATTTCGTGATTTATTGTAACAAAAATCTAAACTACCTCTTTATTGAAAACAATAAAATCAGGATTGTGTATCCTTGTGAAAAAAAGATTAGGGAGTAGAGCCCTATATCTACAGTGAAATCAACTAGGGAGTGGAGACCCTATGTTGGAAAAGAGACTGGGGAGTGGAGACCTTTGATGGAAAAGTGACTAGGGAGTGGAGATCCTATTTCTAAAATAAATTCAACTAGGGAGTGGAGACCCTATGTTGGAAAAGTGACTACGGATTGGAGACCCTATGTCTAAAATAACTTCAACTAGGGAGTGGAGATCCTATGTTGGAAAAGTGACTAAGGAGTGAAGACCCTATGTATAAAATAAACTCAACGAGGGAGTGGAGACCCTATGTTGGAAAACCGGACTAGGGAGCGAAGACACTATGTCTAAAATAACTTCAACTAGGGAGTGGAGACCCTATGCTGGAAAAGAAGACTATGGAGTGGAGACCCTATGTCTAAAATAAATTCAACGAGGGAGTGGAGACCCTATGTTGGAAAAGTGGTATGCTCAAATTACACTTTAATTAAATTATGTAAGGTGGTCAGTATCAAATATAATAACCCAACAAGGTTGGGGTCGAATCCCAAAGGGAATATGCGTGAAAAGGTTACTCGAGTAGTGTGTTACTTGACTTAAGTTGTAATTCTATTCGGTTAATTATAACAAGAGTATGATAAATTGTGATATGAAGAAATAACTAATTGTAATGTTGAGAATGTAATTAATTTTATTAAGGAAACCAAGGTTGTGTCTCCTTCAATGGAATGTAATGCTATCGTTATTAATATGATATATTTATAATGGAAAGTTCTTTAGATATGCAAATGATTTGTAAATAACTACCCAATATTTTTCAATAGTTAGGTAGTATTTCCTCTTTATGATTTTTCCAAATATAAAAGAATTGCAATTAAGAACAATCAATATATGCCAAATAAAACTCACTTATTCCTAAGCGATTCTATTAAACAAGGTTTAAAGCCTCGAGTCTTTGATATTTACTTCTACCAAATTCTAACTCACTTTTCCAAGTAAAGAAGGAATTTAATGGCACTTGTTAATGTTTGCAACCACCAACAATAAATGAAGAATGAGAAATTAATATATATCAACCATCCATTATACATGTATTCAATGTTAAACACCCATTAACATGACACCCATTTAGGGTCCACAATCTTAGTATTTAAAGTTAGCTACGCATGTTAAAATACAAAAAGATGAGAATATTAAATACCATAAAGCTTACAAAGTGCAAGATTTTTCACTCAAAAGCTTCCAAAAGAGAGGAATATTAAAGACTTGGAATGTAGCTCAAAAACAAGACAAGTTGCCTCCACAAAACCCCAATAAATCTATTTATAGGTGTTCAAAATTCGGGACCAAAATCAGACGAAAATACCCTTCCAGGTCAATTATGCAACTGCATATCTGTCGCATAACAGACATGCGATTTGCATTCTCGTCATGGCCATTGCATCTTCAAACCCTAGTTTCCAGGCCTTCATCGCATTCAAGTTCTGCGTTCCGCATTGTAGATATGCAATCACATTTCTCATTGCATTTTCCACCTTCAGCAGCTTTCACAACGAGTTTGCGGTCCATTATGCGGCTCGCAAACCTGTTATGCAATTGCATACTGGACAACATTTCTTGCACTGGACTTTGGCCAACAAACTGTTGGGGTTTGCGATTCCTTTGAGCATTATGCGGTCCGCATTTCCACATCCGCGATCGCATTTTGCTCTTTTCTTGTCCTTTTGTGGATTTTTGATTTCATTTCCATGCTCTTAAGTCCTTATACCTCATACACTGCAAAAACACTAAAATTACATAAGTATAAAAGATAATTGCAACAAGCTAAATTCTAAGCAATTTGTATTAAATGTGCCTAAATTCTTTGGCACATCAACACCCCCAACTTAAACTCTTGCTTTTCCTCAAGCAACTAAAATGATACTATACTATTCTAGACTCCATCTGAACGATATGAACCAATAGTGACCGTGGACGGTGTTAGTTGTCAGTACTACAAGCATGCACTTTTATTTATTTACCCTTCCTGAACCATCATTATTTACAAAGAAACTAATCAACTTGTGAAACTTTAAGCCTCGACCAATTTGACAAACTATTACCCTCAGCTGAGTGCACTTGCATTTGACTTAAAAACATAACTTCTGTCCTATCAAACAATTCATGTGCCCTCACTAGAAAGAAAGTCCTAAACTCACAATATTTACAATTACAACAAAAGGGACGAATTAACAAATACACTCACTCTCAAAAAGATTTTCAAGTGTTACAACATACCATACCATAGGCTTGACCTTATTTTAATTCATCACTTTATTCTAAGAACGTTCGGTTGGAGATCCCATAAGGACTTTTTAAGCTTGTAATGTAGGTTTAGGGAAGGGTCGGATAAGCATTTGGGTACAAGTGATTACACCCTCCTTGAACACTACTCAAATATTTCTTTCTTGTTGCTCTTTGCTTCTTTTCAAACCACATAGCCATCCATAGCTCTTAATTTCCCACATTGAAATGCCTTCCATACCTGTCTAATTTTCATCAAGACTCCATATTTATATATATAGATACATCTCTCTTTTTTTTTCTTTTTCTCTTTTTTTTTTCTTTCTACTTTGCTTTTGGAGCTTGAATAGTTCCATATTGCGAGGTATACTTTCCCACACTCACAGTATAACCTTTCCAATTTCCGGCTTGACATCAAACCACTATTCGGACCGCCAACTTATCGCAAACTCTCTGCCTCTTGAAATGATATATGTATGCGATGGGTTATGCAATCGCATATCCATTGTGCGGTTCGCATAACAATCGCATACTTAAATGCTTGGAAAACATAAACACATTATGCGATCGCAAAGTCCCCCACAAAGATGGATCTGCGATCACAGAATGGCCAAAAATAAGATGCTACAAAAGCATTGAAGCTGTTTTAGTATGTGGTGACTTTGTTGTCCGCATATCAATTATGCGATCGCAGAGTCGCCGCATTTTGTCATCTTCTTCAGGCCACCTAGAGTTCGTTTTGTGACAACAATGTGGAACGCAGATCGACTATGCGGTTTGCAGAAGTCATCGTTCCTAACATTTGATATCAACCATCAATAATGGCGGACGTAGTTTCACTACCCAGAAGCCCAAACCTAATTTCCTATCCAAGACCCCCCTCACATTATGAACATATATTCAACTACAAAGAGGAAAAAGAACAAAAATGACAGGAAACCAAAATAGGAGAAACACAACAAAATTTAAACTAAAGTTTACAAGGATGAAATCGGGAAACGAAAAACATACCAGTGATGGATTAATGAGCACACTTGGGAGATGATTTCACAGGTGTTGTATTACGTTTTTTATTCACTAGCCGTTTTGCCTTCTCCCTTCTCTTTTTTTCGTTTTGTTTTGTTTTCTTTTCGATAAAAAAATTCTTTTCTTTTGTGTTGAAAGTGTTTGAATGCTCAAGATATACGAGGGTACTTACCTGGAAGGTTTGCGATAGGTAGGTCACCGCATAACACATTATGCGACCGCATAAGTATTATGCAGTGGATTCAACTTGAGTTGCTTGAGGGCCGAAGATGTGGTGCACTATGCGATCGCATAATTGAAATGCAGCCCACAAAGTGCACCTCTTCGCTGCATTCTTATCACCAAATTTTCCAAACAAACTATCTGGGTCTGCAACCACAATGTGGTCCGCATAGTTAAAATGTGACCGCATATGTGTAGCAAAACTTCCCATGGTGACTTTTCTTCCCTTTCACACACAATTTTACCCTGTGTTATGATCTTTTGAATCCATTACACTATAACACACACCTTAAATTGCTCAATTAACTCTATCTAACAAAAATTAAAATTTACAGGACAAAAAGGGTGTTACCACACATGGGTTGCCTCCCATAAAATGCTTGATTTAACGTCACGGCACGACGAGGTTGGCGTTTCTTTAGATTCACTCATTGGTCGGGCACGGACCATCTTTGAGAGCCAACTACTCCACCAAGTGTTTTTCTCCATCTGTGCCCAAGTAGTGCTTGACTCGCTGGCCATTTACTTTGAAGGTTCGAAGCCCATCCTCCGATTCTAATTCCACAGCTCCAAAAGGAGAGACATTGACCACATTGAACGAACCGGACCATTTCGATTTGAGCTTGTCCGAAAACAATTTGATCCTTGAGTTGAAGAGCAAAACTAAGTCACCTGACTTGAACTCCCTTTTCAAGATCTTTTTGTCGTGGACGAACTTCAACCTTTCTTTATACACAGCTGCACTTTCATATGCATGGAAACGGAATTCCTCCATTTCATTAAATTATGTTAGCCTCAAATTTACAGCTTCACCCCAGTCCAAGTTCAATCTCTTTAAAGCCCACATGGCTATGTGCTCCAGTTCCACGGGTAGATGATAAGCCTTTCCGAAGACTAACCAATAAGTAGAAGTTCCAATAAGAGTTTTGTAAGCCATGCAGTATGCCCACAATACGTCATCTAGCTTCCTTGACCAATCGGTCCAGTTTGCATTAACAGTCTTTGGTAGAATGTTCTTTATCTCCCGGTTGGAAACTTCAACTTGCCCACTTGATTGGGGATGATAAAGTGTGGCCACTTTATTCTTTATTCCATATTTCGCTAGTAGCCTCGTGAATGCCCTGTTACAGAAATGACACCCACCATCACTAAGAATGGCTCTAGCAGTTCCAAACCGTGTGAATATGTTTTTCTTTAATAATGTGGTCACACTCCTTGCCTCTATTTACCGTGAAAATGGTAACAACAATTATATTTGTAAATAGGATTCTAAAAATACATGATCTATTCCCGAGCTAGTTGTTAGAGCAGTTGATGCTAGTAATAAGGACTTGAATGACGAAATGCAAGCTAGAACGAGATAGTAATCGAACCGAGAGGCCTACTACCCAGGTAAAGGTCTGGTCGATGGGGAACCTCAAGGTCAACGTCAGGGTCGAGCCCGAGCCATCAGGGATAGTCAAGGATGGGATAACAGTTAAAGATATGTGATGAAGAACATGTAAGAAACAGATGGATATAAGGTAACCTCGGGCCAGTAAGAACAAACAAGTTAGAAAAAAGAGAGGGAGAGAGATATTATTGCACTTGAGGAGAAATGGAGCAACATCAGTCCGTTACAAGGTAGTGTGAGCCCCCTTTATATAGGAGGGGAACTCGGCTATGAGTACGTGGAGATTAATTACAAAGTATGGAGATGGGATGGCTTGACGTGATGCCTCAGCATAGGCTTTGGATAGGCCGGCCCTGTCAGACTTAGCCATGTGCCTTGGGAGCTTCCCCCTCTGTCCTGGCTTCGATGTCCATTTTCTCTGAGTCGGGCCTCGACGAGCCCCGAGGTCGAGAACTCGGTCGTGGCCTCCCTTCCTCGGGGTCTCAAGGCATTCATCTGAAATGACTCGACAATGAGAAATCAAGTCCTCTGATTTTGCCGCGTATAAATAGTCCCTGTGTTTCTCATAATGAAGTGATGGGAAAATATTCTGACACTTGAGTTCTCAAGCTTTTTTTGGCGACACCATACCGATAATGCGACTCCTGGCACGAGTTTTGTGGTAACCAGGCACCCATGATCTTGTGTATTTCGACCTCATTCAATGTACTCCCTATTCTTGCTTTCCAAGGTGAAGGTACCGCCATTGGTTCTGTTTTCCATAGATGCATTAATTGCGCTCTTCGGTCAATCTTCCAAAGCCTCGACGACCGCATCATAACCCCCTATAAATGGGGGCATTTTGGCGTTGTTTTTCCTATCCCATTGCCTTCGTTGGCTTGCTTGCCTATTCCTTCATTTCATCTTCTTCTATCCCTGAACATCATGGTTGGGGCTCATGGCCTCAAGGCTGTTTGGGGGAGCTCCCTTAAATCGTGTTGTGGCCCTTTGCCGGGACTTCCCTTTGTCGAGCATAATCGCCTGTTAGATTTACCATAGTCATGGCAACCACTTTGTTGTCGGCCCGGTAGGGAGTAGGAAGTGTTGCTCCCGGCGCTCAGGAATCGCAGGAGTTCGCTCTGAAGACGGTGTCTTTGATAAGAGGGGAACATCTAGAGATGGTGAGAAAATACTGTGGATGGAGCGAGGGGATAGCGCTGTAGGTACTTCCCTCGGATGAGAGTATTACGGACTCTACTGATGGATTCGTGAGCGTATACCTATATCCTTTTTGCGTTTGGTCCCCTTAATAGGGTTGTACTTGATTTTTGCTTGAAGTATCGGGTTTCTTTGGCGCATATACATCCGTCGTTTTGACGGGATGTGATGATGATGAGGTTCTTTGCAGAGAAGGCTAGGCTTGAATTCACGCTTAACCATCTCGTCAGGCTATACTAGCCCTTTCATCACCAGGGCCTGCTAACCCTAAAGTGACGTTCGTCCATGCCTTTTTTTGTGGACGACAAAGAGGACGGGGATCGAGAGTGGGTGGGTTGGTTTATCCGAGTCCGGACGGTCGACATTATCCCCGTGGAGCTTTTGCCATTTCCCGAATGGTGGAATTACGCACGTGAGTGGAGCGTCTGGTACGTATTCAGATTTTGCCTATAGCGAAAATCAGTCAAGTAATAATGTTGTCTCCCTTGTTGAAGAACCTTCATGGACGTCGGGCGAAGTCCTTGACCTGCCCGGCTGGGTCCGAAAGCTGGTGACCCATTTGTCCTTCGATGACCATCGGTGACGAGTTGTATTCCGTACCGGATGGGGAGGAAAATACAAAGGTATGCGTGCACGCTGCCTTTGCCTTGGTCTTCGTATATTCGAGGAAACATTTCCCTCCATTCCTTTGTATCGGCTTTGCCGTTTGTAGGTATTGGGCGGTTCTTCGGGATGACACAGTGCTCTCCCGAAGGGGAGAAAAAGGCATCGGCCTCCGAGCTGAGGGACGACGGCGATAAACGAGATTGGCACCCATAGTGTGATGGAGCTTTTAGTGGTGGTGGACGGGCCTGTGTTTTCAAAGAGAGTCCGAGTCTGCTGCTCCCGAAGTATCTGATTCCCAGACGGCGGTTCCTCCGAGTGAATATGCTTTGCCCGAGGTCGGTTATTCTGGGGCCGAAGAGGCAAGATCAACAGAATTGTATTCTGACTTCGAGGATGTCCGTCGGCTTCACTTCATGGCGAGTTTAGGTGTAGTTTTCCTATATTCCGCGTCCTCTCCCCATATTGAGCTTTCCTTGTACAGGCCTATGATAGGCTTGTGTCTGAGCTGCTCCGTCAAGGGGCGAGGCTTCAGAAAATTCTGGGCGAGGGCGAGTCCCTTAGGTTCCTTAGCGAGGAGAAAGAGGTCGAGTTGTTGCATTGGCGATATGAGGTGTACCGGAGCTCAAACTACGAGAGTTATTTGATGGATCAGGTAACTTTTTGAAGCTCGCACTTTGCTCTCTTTGGCCATTAAGGTTAACCCCCTTTTTGTTATATTAGCTGCAGAGAAAGAAGAAGGCTTTGGAGTACCTTAAGGGCAACTTTGACCGCATCAAAACTGCCTGTTGGTGAGTTAAGGGCTCAAGTGCAAGCTCAAGCTTTAGAGGAGATAAGCGCCTTATCCAAGGTCCTCGCCTTTGATGCCCAAATCCGCTTGGCTCGTGATAATGCCAAAGTTCAAGCGAGTATGATCGAGATACATGAATCTGATCTTTTGAAGGTCAGGGCTGAGATAATTGATGCATGGGATGAAGTAGCACTAAGTCGAACCAAGGCTGATCAGGAGATGGTGATTCGTATGAAAGATGTTGTAGACGCTCAAGCTGAGCTGAAGCGAGCCCTCGACCGGTAGAAGAGGATCGAGGAATATGTTTGTTGTAGACCCGAAGAGAAGTACTCGAGGAGATTGGTGCGAAGGGCTTCGTTCCCTTAGAGGAATTGACTCGAACAAGGGAGGACGAGCGTGATGCACGGTCACTTATTGCACAAGGCGAAGAGCGAAACTGGCAAGCTATAGCCCTTTGGAGCAGAGCATATATTTCACCGTTTTGTCGCTTTGTATTTGATATCTATAGAGCATGTCTACAGATGGAGTGTACGCCTTTTTTTCGTATATAAGATAAGAGAAACATGAAGCTTTATTTCTTCTGCATCCCTTTTCTGTCATTGCTTTTGACCAGGCAGGCTGGTCCGGAACTGATCGGACGGGCCCAGGGGCTCTTAAGTGCGATCATTAACGTGAGCAGGTGTTGGGGCCTCGGTGCTTTGCCCAGTTGTTTAGGATTAGTCTCTGAGTCAGGCTTTGACTTGAGCTTTCCTGCCCTTAAATAATTTATGCCCGTGCGTGGTAGGTAGTAATTGTTCCCATTTCTTGCACTTGGCCATTTTCCATTTCGACTATTTTGGGTCCAGTCTCCGAGTCGCGTTGTGATGCGAGCTCCAATTGACCCTCAAGTTCTTTCCTGCCTGCATGGGCGGACGGTGATGGCCGCTTGTGCTTTGGGTCGAAGTTACATTACAAGTGGGTAGCCCAAAGGCTCACTCGGCTAGCGATAGTCATATTTATGTCATGCCCTTAGGCATATTATAGTTTAGCCATTTCGGGTCTAGTCTCCGAGTCGAGTTGCGATTCGAGCTTCAATTGACCCTCAAGTTCTTTCCTTCCTGGATGGGAGGATGATGGTGGCCTTCATTTCTCGCCCTCGGGCATCTGTTGTTTCAACTTTTTCAGGTCCAGTCTCCGAGTCGCATTGCGACTCGAGCTTTAATTGACCTTAAAGTATTTTTGATTTTCAATTCGACAATAGTGCCTCTTACTCTATTTTGATCGTTGAGACCATTTAATATATGGATCGGAGGCTTTCATAGTTAACTATTTTGGATCTGGTCTCCGAATCGGGTTACGATTCGAGCACATTTTAATCCTCAAGTTGTCAATTTTCAAGCTAGTGACAATGGCTCTTATGTTGTTTTGGTCATAGAGACCTTTTAATATATGGCCCAGAGGCTTTCTTAGCTGGATATAATGGCTCTTACGCTATTTTTGCTCATGGGCTTTTTGTAGGCTTTGTTTTTCGCTCGTTAAGGTCTTTTTGAGATATTTTTGCCTAACTGGTCATCGGTTTTGGAAGAACCTCGATTTCAAGTCTTTATCAGCGATGTTTCGAGCACCTCGAAAGGTTCATAGCTTGTATGCTGAGTAGGTCGAAGCATTGTGATTTGGAGTTGACATGGTCAAAGCTTATTTTTGCCTATTGAGGGAAGCCTCTTTTAATCGGTTCTTTCCGAAATATCTTCGAAGTAGTGGCCTGCGATTTTTGTTTAGCGATGGTCGGGCGTCCCCGAGTCATGTTGGTTTGGCTGTATCAGCCATTTTTACCGTAGTCATATGTGTTTGGTCGGACCCATTTTTGATCCCGAGTGATAGTTCAGGCGTCTACACCGAGGGTATGCCCTTTCTGGACTCTTACAAATGCGACGTATAGCCTGAACTTCGGGATTTTCATGCCTGTTGAGGTCTTACAGTTTGTTATTCCTGTTCAGGTCTTATAGTTTGTCATGCCTGTTGAGGTTTTACAGTTTGTCATGCCTGTTGAGGTCTTACAGTTTTTGTAATGTAGAATAGATCTGGTTACGGCGAGTCTGCTCGCTAGGGGTCTTACAGTTTTGAGTTTTCCAACGTATGGCGATTGGCGATGAATGACAGTCTTCGAGTCATCGAATTTGTTTAAGCGTGAAGACCGTTTTTCGTGAGCTCGGAGTTGCTATATGGGGGCTTTATGAGCCCGGAGTTCCGACCCTGGGGTCGTTCGGGTGTTGAATTGCTTACACTAAGTCTCTGAGTATCTCGGGACACGTTTGGTGGAGAGGCCCCTGTCAGGGGTATACTTGAGATTTCCTTGCTTGGAGAATAAGATGTTGAAAAGATATCTTTTTATTGCTTGGTGTAGACATACATTGTTTCATTGTTGTGAGCTCGGCTCGTGCAGGCTTGGCTTCTCGAACCATTTGATCCGGTACATAATTCTCTATAGAGACTTAGTCTGCCCTTTCCCGGTCCTCCCGAGGGGACGGTGCCCTTAGAAGAAGATCACCCATCATCATTGAACTGTAGAAGAAGGCCAGCGACCTTATTGGATCCTCCTCTAGGGTACGCTGCTCTGATAATAATTTTGATGACGAGGCCCTCTTCGGGGCAGAAGTCTGATTGAAGGGGAAAGAGCGCGATGGGCCCTTTTTTAGAACCTATGGATCTCCAGGTAGAGTTAGAACTTTTGAATATCCTGGCCAGTTGTCTGCATACAGGTTAGTGAAAAAAATAACAAGGGAGTAAAGCAGTTCTTCCTCACCGGAGGATGTGAAGGCGACGTTTTGAGATTTGGTATGTTCCTACTCTTTCGAGGCATGAGTCCCGATACAACACCCCCCACTGTGTCTTATCAGGCTTGGCCAAAGATGTGGTTTGCTTACCCTTTGATCCTTCCGAGGGTGGGGGCATTGATGCCGGCAACGCGCCAGACGGTGAAGAATTTCCTCTTGTTGCATATCGTTCCCTATCGACTCGTCTTATTCCTGCACTTTGCGGGGGGTTTCACGTTTTTGGCGAAATGGGGCCGACACTGTCTTGGAGTGGTGTGACAGCGGTCTCCTGAATAAGACGTCCGTGCTTTGCGCCTCATCTGATGGTACAGAGCTCGACGTCCCGGCCCGAGCTCGGACAAGCCGTATCAATAGAATGGTCTTTGTGGCGATTTGTCATTTGGAATTCGCCAGGGATTCGGGATGCGGGAGCGATTTGGTCCGTTAGTTCGAACCTCCTGACTAACATTGGTCCAACATTATTGTTGTACGTGACCGAACCACCTGAATTCACGAACATATGTTTTATTTAAAATAAATCAAAATAGGGAGTGGGTTACCAATGCGTCAGTATGACGCCGGGGCGGAGCCTCGGTGCCCTTCCCCTGGTTGTAAGGGTGTCCTCTGAAATATTTCCCTGGGGTTGCTTTGCCCTGACGGTGATCATTTTCACTTCCCATGTTATGAGTCCTCAGAGGGTGTCGCCGCTCCTTCACTGTCGTGGTAATACGTCGCGACTTTGTTCACTTCATCCTTCCTGGTTGCCTTCCTTCCTTGGGGCTGGACTCGAGCCTAACCGCTCGATGGTACTTGGTGGTGATTTTTGTTGAATAACATGGTTGTCGTCCCTCTGAGCTGGTGGCCATTGTTGACCTCGTGGGCACGGGCGCCTTGCGGTTCCCGCGCCGGGTTGTGGTTCCTTTGAAAAGGGTCTCGGTCGAATAGGCTTGAGTCGTTCGGCATCCCTGGTTTCGCTTATGGTGATCCTGATATTTGGTATGGCAATGTTGAAACCGTACTCTGCTAGGCAGGGTTCCTCTGCCGGATGTGCCTCGTCAAATCTGGTTCCACTGAAGGTTCCTCGAGGATGTTGCTCTCAAACTTTTTCCCTACCGTTGCGAGGTAGGTTGCATCTTGTTGCATTCCTCCTATTCGCGGTGCATGGATGGTACCTCCATCTGTTTGGCATTAGTTTCTTTGCTGGGAGCCTTCTTGGGTATACGGCGCCCGTAGATACTCCCAGATGGTTGTCCATGGCCCTTATTCGTGGCCGGTGCCGTGTACGGGCATACGACAAGGTCTCGACTGGGTGTCTGACTAAGTGTCGTTTGAAAAGACCTGGAGTCGTCGAGCATGCTTCGTTTAAAATTCGGGCGAAGGCTTGGGTTTTCTAGTCATCCAAAACTGGGAGCGATCTCATTCGTCCTATCAAGGAGTGAGAGGCTACTTCTTGTGGTGTTTCACTCTCTCTTTGTTCGGCCCCAGGTGTGTCGAGCTCTTCCGTTACTGCTTCGATGGCATCGGTGTGTGCTCCTTCGGAGGGATCTGCTGATATGGTAAGCGAGTTTGCGAGGTAAGGCGCTAGGCTGCAGTGCCACATCATGGTTCCTTTTGAGAGTGTTTCCCCGAACTTCTTCGATGGGACGGACTCGAACTCATCATTTTAAAGGTCGCTGCCTTTTTTTGCGCACGTGTAAGCAGTGGTGAACTCGTAAGGATTCGATCCTCTGTCGCACCTAGGGAGTTCCGGCATTTTAGAATTCCGTGAAGCAGGTTCCGAGACCACTTCCCTGGGAGATAACTGTTGCACGAACCTCCATGAACCTGACTTGATTCTCTTGGAGAGATCTTCCAGCGTCGTCGTTGTGGCAGGGTCTCTTATCGATCTGTTCTCGCTTGATCCTTTGGGTAATCGTTCGGCGCAGGGAGCCGTTTCCGGCGCTACTGTGCTGGGGATCCCCGGATGGCTCTGCAAATAAGCAATACCCAACTACTGTGCCTGCAATATTTCAAAAATGTCATGAAGACTAACTTCATGTGTTTCCCGAGCCGGGGTTTGTTGGGCTTCTTGTTGGTCGGTATGCTGAATGCTCCCATCGTGTGAGAAGTTTCGTTGACTTGCAATATGTCCTATGAGTTTGTGTCCACTAGAATCAATTGGGCGCATTATCGGGATTCTGTAGTGGTGCTCCGGCGACCGGGACAGCTATGCCATTTTCTCGGTGATTCTCGCAGTGGTCGTTCTCGACTCTGTTTACCGAGCCAGGCATTTTGACCTGAAATCAAAGGATCTTTGGGCAATAAAAGGTGTGAAAGATAATATGCGTTTGTGCAATGAAACTAACAAGAAAATAATCACTATTATTTTTAGCCCCACGGTGGGCGCCAAACTATTTACCGTGAAAATGGTAACAATAATTAAATTTGTAAATGGGATTCTAAAAATATGTGATCTTTTCCCGAGCTAGTTGTTAGAGCAGTTGACGCTAGTAATAAGGAGTTTAATGACGAAATGAAAGCTAAAACGAAATAATAATCAAACCAAGGGGCCTGCTGCCCGGGTAAAGGTTTGGTCGATAGCGGACTTTGGGGTCAACGTCAGGGTCGAGCTCGATCTATCGGGGATAGTCGGGGATGGGATAACAGTTGAATATATAATTAAACAAGGTTGTTTACGGCCAAAACTGAGCTATGAGATGAAGAACAAGTAATAAAGCGATGGATATTAAGGTAACCTCGGGCCAGTGAGAACAAACAAGTTAGAAAAGAGAAAGAGAGAGAGAGAGAGAGAGAGAGAGAGAGATATTATTGCACTTGAGGAGAAATGGAGCAACATCATCCCATTACAAGGTAGTGTGAGTCCCCTTTATATAGGAGGAGAACTCAGGCTACGAGTACGTGGAGATTAATTACAAAGTATGGAGATGGGATGGCTTGACGCGATGCCTCATCATAGGCTTTGGATAGGCCGGCCCTGTCAGACTTAGTTGTGTACCTTGGGAGCTTCCCCCTCTGTCCTGGCTTTGATCTCCATTTTCTCTGAGTCGGGCCTTGACAAGCACCGAGGTCGGGAACTTGGTTGTGGCCTCCCACCCTCTTAGTCTCGAGGCGTTCTTCTGAAATGACTCGACAGCGAGAAATCAAGTCCTCTGATTTTGCCGCGTACAACCTCATTGTTTGGTAAGGCAATTGCTTCAACCCATTTGGTCACATAGTCCAGAGCCACCAAGATATATTTCATCCCACAAGAGCTTACAAAGGGACCCATAAAATAAATTCCCCACACGTCGAAGATTTCTATCTCCATCACAAAGTGCATTGGCATTTCATGCCACTTGGAGATTGATACTTGCCTTTGGCATTAGTCGCAAGCCTTGACCATTTGATTGGCATCATGATAAATCAACAGCCAATAATAACCACATTCAAGAACCTTAGCTGTTGTTCGATTTTCCCCATGGTGACCCCCAACCGGTGAGTCGTGGCATGCCTTTAGAATTGGTATAATCTCTTCTTTTGGAACACACCTTCTGATGATGTTGTTAGCACAAACGTGGAACAAGAATGATTCTTCCCAATAGTTTTGCCGACAATCTCTCAAAAACTTCTTCTTTTGATAGGATCCAATCCATCCGGAATAAGGTCACTAACCAAGTAGTTAGCAATATCGGCATACCAAGGAGCAAAAGTTCTAGATAGTGCCAATATGTGTTCATCCAGGAAAGCATCGTTGATTTCAAGATCTCCCTTTGGTCTCCCTACCTCTTCAAGCCTTGATAAATGATCTGCCACTTGATTTTCCGTCCCCTTTCTATATTTGAGTTCGAATTCAAACTCTTGCAACAACAGGACCCACCGAATCAACCTAGGCATTGCATCCTTCTTTGCCATAAGATAGCAGAGAATAGCATGATTTGTGTACACTATTACCTTGGATCCCAACAAGTAAGCCCGAAAAATGTCAAAGGCATAGACAATGGCGAGAAGTTCTTGCTCAGTCAAAGTATAATTCATGTGCGCTCCATTGAGTGTCTTGCTTGCATAATAGACCGGGTGAATAACCTTGTTGTTACGTTGGCCAAGCACTGCTCCAATAGCTACACCATTGGCGTCACACATGGGTTCGAATGGAAGAGACCAATTGGGTGTGACAATAATAGGTGTCGTGGTGAGCTTTTGCTTCAATTCCTCAAAGGCTTCGAGGCATTTCTCATCAAAAACAAATTTTGCATCTTTCTCAAGGAGTTTGTACATAGGATTTGCAGTCTTGGAAAAATCCTTGATGAAATGCCTATAAAATCTGGCATGCCCCAAGAAACTTCAGACATATTTAGCTGAAGTAGGTGAAGGAAGCTTGGAAATGATCTCGATTTTTTCCCGGTCAACCTCTATGCCATGTTTTGAAATTTTATGCCCCAATACAATGCCTTCATCTAGCATGAAATGGCATTTCTCCCAGTTGAGCACAAGGTTGGTCTCCTCACATCTGTTAAGAACTTGTCTAAGATTGTTGAGACAATGCTCAAAAGAGTCGCCTACCACCAAAAAGTCGTCCATGAAAACCTCTAGAAAATCCTCCACCATGTCGGAGAAGATGGACATCATGCATCTTTGAAAAGTAGTCGGAGCATTACACAAAGCAAACGGCATCCGGCTAAAGGCAAAAGTTCCATAAGGGCAAGTGAATGTTGTCTTTTCATGGTCCTCCAATGCTATGTTGATTTGGTTATAATCGGAATATCCATCAAGTAAGCAATAGAATGACCTTCCCACTAGCCGATCAAGCATTTGATCAATAAAAGGAATAGGGAAATGGTCTTTGCATGTGGCACTATTGAGCTTCCGATAATCCATACACACCCTTCATCCGGTCACCGTTCTTGTTGGGATGAGCTCATTTTTATCATTTTCAATCACGGTCATGCCTCCCTTTTTCGGCACACATTGCACCAGGCTCACCGCAGAACTATCGGCAATAGGGTAGACTACCCCGCATCCAACCACTTGATGATTTCTTTCTTTACCACCTCTTGCATGGACAGTTTCAACCGTCGTTGGTGCTCCACACTTGGTTTAGTCTCATTCACCAGTTGGATCTTGTGTTTGCAAATTCTGGCGGGAATCCCTTGGATGTTCGTAATTGTCCATCCAATAGCTTGCCTATGCTCCTTCAAGACCTCTAATAATTGTTCTACTTGCACATCATTCAACAAAGAAGACACGATTACTTGTAAGGTATCATTTGAGCCAAGAAATTTATACCTCAAGTGTGGTGGAAGTGGTTTGAGCTCTAGTTGCGGTGGCTCAATAATAGAAAGCTTTGCGGGAGGAGTGGCTCTATTCTCCAAGTCGAGAGAGAGCTTCGCCGGAGCATAAGTGTAGGACCCAAGCCCCTCCAATGCATTGACCGATTCCATATATCCTTCCACATCTTCACCATCAAAGTTCACCAAAATAGCCGCCAACGCCTCATCGAGGCATTGTTCTTCCATCTTTATTTCAACCGCATCTTCCACTTCATCAATAACATCTATCACCGAGATGATTTCATATTCATGTGGTAGTTTCATACCCTTGCTTACTTGGAATGTGACCTCTTCATCATTCACACAGAATTTGATCTCATTTCGTTCCGAATCCATTAGTGCTCTTCCTGTGGATATTAATGGTCTCCCTAAATTTATAGGGATCTTTTTGTCGACCGCACAATCAAGTATTACGAAATTGGCGGGTAAATGAAACTTTCCCAATTTAACAAGCACATCATCGACAATTCCCACCGGTCTCTTTATGGAACGATCGACAATTTGCAATATCATACTTGTTGGCCTTGGAATACCTAACCCTGCTTGCTTGTAAATGGCAAGAGGCATTAAGTTGATGCTAGCTCCATTATCACAAAGGGCTCTTACAAAATCATGTGCCCCAATTGTACATGGAATAGTGAAAGCTCCCGGGTCTTCTTTCTTTTGAACGGTGGATGTTGTAAAGATGGAACTAACCTGGTGAGTCACATTCACCACTTCATTCTTGGTGGTTCTCTTTTTGGTAATCAAGTCTTTCAAATATTTATCAAAACCCGGCATCTCTTTAAATACTTCCACAAATGAAATATTCACCGACAATTGCTTGATAATATCATAGAATATTTTGAGTTTGCTATCATCAACCTTCCTAGCAAGTCTTTGAGGGAATGGAGGAGGAGGTTTAGGAATAGGTGGTAGAGTTTTTGGTGTCTCTTTTACCTCTTCCCGATTTTCTTCTTGCCCTTTCAACTCTTCCGTAACCTTTTCAACTTCAACAACACTTGGCTCTTCAACCTCAACTTCATGCTCGGACTCTTAAACTTCAACCACTTGTTCACTCCCTCCTTGTAGTACATTCCCACTCCGAGTATTAATTACCATGATATGAGAGGTTGGACCACTCCCACTATCCTTTGGGTTCGCAATTATGTCACTTGGAAGTGTCCCTTTTTGCTTCGGATTTTGTTCCCTAAAGAGGTCTCACATTTGCATCTCCTGTTTTTGAATGGATGCGGTGTGAGAGCCAACAAGCTTGGTCATATTCCTCATAGAAGTGTCGGACTTCTCTTGATTTTGCAGTACCCGTTCAAGCATACTTTCCAACTTGGAATCACTTGATGAACTTGATATGAATATTGACACTTTGGAGGAACATAAGCATTTGAACTCAGATTTGAGAAGTTGTTGTTGTTATTCTAATTTCCTTGATTCGAGCCACCTTGGTCATTTCGTCACTGTTGGTTTCCTTGCCCTTGCGGGTGAGGCCTCCATTGATTTTTTTGTCCTTGACCTTGGTATTGTTGCCTTTGATAACTTCCTTGAGAGTTGTTGACATAGTTTGCCTCCTCAAAGTCTTCATTTGATATGGGTTTCACATCCTCCACCACATTTACCTTCTTCGTTTGGCTTTCGGTGAACATCTTTGTCAACACATTAACATTTGTGGCAAGCCCTGCAATCACTTGATCTATCTCTTGATTTTCCTTGATCATGGTGGTCAAGGAAAGAGAACCGTATGCAGTTCCACATGTGGTATCCTCTGAGTGCCACACTTGATTATGTTTTGCCATTTTGTCAAGTATTTGTGTGACCCTTGCGAATGATTTGTCCATAAAAGATCCATCAGCTGCATTATTGGCTATAGATGGGTTCATAAGATCCAAACCCATATAGAATTTCTCCAACAAAAGAGAATCCGGAAAACTATGATTGGGAGACCTCACCAAGTATAACTTGAATTGATCCCATGCATCATGTAGATGTTCTCCCGGTACTTTCTTGAAAAAGAAAATTTTATCTCGAAGCTCAGACTTCATGCTTTGTGGGAACCATTTAGCTAAGAATGCTCGGACAATATCAGGCCAAGAATGAATGGAGTTTGGTGGCATATTTTGAAGCCATTTCCTTGCGCCCCCAGCTAGTGAGTACTTGAACACCCTCAACCTTAGGGCAACATCAGAGACGTTGTTCTGCTTATGCATCGCACACACACACAAGAATTTTCTAAGATGTTGCGTCGGATCATCATCAGTAAAATTCCTGAAAACCCCTCTGCGTTGAGCATAAGGATTAAACCATGCTCCACCTTGAAAGTTGCAGCACCAACAACCGGTGGTACAATAGCATTTGTATCCTCTATGTACTCATATATGTCCGCAAAAGGATTTTCTTCCATTTTTTCCTCCATTTCATCTTCATATTCGGCCATGTTCTCCTTTCAACACCGAGCAAAGTCTGATGGAATAGAATAAGACTTAATGTAAAGCACACACTAATTAGTAATTTCAAACCCGTATTCCCCGGCAACAGCGCCAAAATTTTGTATGCTCAAATTGCACTTTAATTAAATAATGTAAGGCGGTCGGTGTCAAATATAATAACCCAGCAAGGTTGGGATCGAATCCTATAGGGAATAGGAATGAAAAGGTTACTCGAGTAGTGTATTACTTGACTTAATTCATAATTCTATTCAATTAATTGTAACAAGAATATGATATAATTGTGATTTGAAGAAATAACTAATTGTAATGTTGAGAATGTAATTAATTTGATTAAGGAAACCAAGGTTGTGTCCCCTTCAATGGAATGTAATGCTATCGGTGTTAATATGATATATTTCTAATGGAAAGTTCTTTAAATATGCAAATGATTTCTAAATGACTACCCAATATTTTCCAATAGTTGGGTAGTATTCCCTCTTTATGATTTTTACAAATATAAAAGAGTTGTAATTAAAAACAATCAATATATGCCAAATAAAACCCAGTTATCCCTTAGTGACTCTATTAACCAAGGTTTAAAGCTTTGAGTCTTTGATATTTACTTCTACCAAATTCTAACTCACTTTTCCAAGTAAAGAAAGAATTTAATGACACTTGTTAATGTTTGCAACCACCAACAATAAATGAAGAATGAGAAATAAATATATATCAACCAACCATTATACATATATTAAATGTTAAACACTCATTAATATGACACCCATTTAGGGTCCACAATCTTAGTATTTAAAGTTAGTTACACATGCTAAAATACAAAAATATGAGAATATTAAATACCATAAAGCTTACAAAGTGCAAGATTCTTCACTCAAAAGCTTCCAAAAGAGAGGAATATTAAAGACCTGGAATGTAGCTCAAAAACAAGACCAGTTGCCCCCACAAAACCCCAATAAATCTATTTATAGTGGTCAAAAGTCGGGACTAAAATCGGACAAAAATTCCATTCTAGGTCAATTATGCGACCACATATCTATCGTATAACAGACATGCGGTCCGTATTCTCGTTATGGCCATCACATCTTCAAACCCTAGTTTCCAGGCCTGCATCGCATTCAAGTTCTGTGGTCCGTATTGTAGATATGCGATCGCATTTCTCATTGCATTTTCCACCCTCAACAGCTTTCACAACGAGTTTGCAGTCCATTATGCAGCCCGCAAACCTGTTATGTGATCGCATACTGCACCGCATTTCTTGCACTGGACTTTGACCAACAAACTGTTAGGGTTTGCGATTTCTTTGAGCATTTTCCGATCCGCATGTTGGATTTGAGCTCCGCATTTCCACATCCGCGATTGCATTTTGCTCTTTTCTTGTCCTTTTGTGGCTTTTTGATTTAATTTCCATGCTCTTAGATCCTTAAACCTCATACACTACAAAAACACTATAATTACGTAAGTATAAAAGATAATTACATTTAAAACAAGCTAAAATCTAAGCAATTTGTATTAAATGTGCTTAAATTCTCTAGCACATCAAAAAGCAGACTAAAGAGTGGAGACCCTATATCTAAAACAAAATTAACTAGGGAGTGGAGACCCTATGTTGGATACGCGACTAGGGAGTGGAGACCTTATGTCTAAAATAAATTCAACTAAGGAGTGGAGACCCTGTGTTGGAAAAGCAGACTAGGGAGCAGAGACCTTATGTCTAAAATAAATTCAATTAGGGAGTGAAGACCCTATGTTGGAAAAGCAGACTAGGGAGTGAAGACCCTATGCCTAAAACAAAATCAACTAGGGAGTGGAGACCCTATGTTGGAAACGCGACTAGGGAGTGGAGACCCTATATCTAAAATAACTTTAACTAGGGAGTGGAGACCCTATGTTGGAAAAGCAACTAGAGAGTGGAGACCCTATGTCTAAAATAAATTAAACGAGGGAGTGGAGACCCTATGTTTGAAAAGTGTGATGACCCGGCCAGTCGTCTTAAACTCCTCAATCCCCTATTAATTACTTTTCTTGTATTTATTTCTGCTATTTTGATTTGTCGGGCCGTTCGATTTTGAGTTTCAGAGAGTTCTGGGACACTTAGTCCCTAAATGAGAGCTTAAGTGTTGGAAAGTTGAATGTAGTCGGAACAGTGTGAAGATGGCCTCGGAATGGAATTTCGATGATTCTGTTAGCTTCGTGGGGTGATTTCAGGGTTAGGAGCGTGTTCGGATTGTGTTTTGGAGGTCCATAGCTAATGTAGCCTTGAAATGCTGAAAGGTCGAATGTTGAAGTTTCCGGTTCGATAGTGAGATTTTGATCCGAGGTTTGGAATAGAATTATGATAGTTGGAGTAGGTCCGTAGTGTTGAATGTGACGTGTGTGCAAAATTTTCGGTCATTCTGACGTGGTTGGTAGACTTTTTGATCGAAAGCGTATTTTTAGAGTTTTTTTATTTTTCGGCTTGAATCCATGGTTGATTCTTCGTTTCAATGTTGTTTTAGGTATTTTAAGGATTGGTATAAGTTTGGACAGTGGTATTAGACTTGTTGGTGCCTTTGGTTGAGGTCCCGGGAGCCTCGGGATGATTTCGGATGATTGACGGGAGGATTTGGAAGTGCTTTGAAGCAGCCGAAGCTGCTGATATCTGTCATAACCGTAGCTGTGGTTGGGTCCCGCAGGTGTGGAGCCGCAGAAGCGGCATTTGGCATCACAGAAGCGAAAATGGGGAGGTTCAGCAGGAGCCACATAAGTGGTAGAATTTCCGCAAGAGCGTTACCGCATCTGCGGATGGGGAGTCGCAGGAGCGGAATCAGGCTAAGTTAGTGATTGTTGCAGATGTGACCATTGGTCCGCAAAAGAGGGATCGCAGATGCGGTCCCAGGGCCACAGATGCAGAAATCACTGGGCAAAAACATATAAATACTTGCCTTCGCAAAATTTAGCCATTTTTCACCTCTTTTCAAAAGGGAAGAAGCTTGGGGAGCACTTTTCAAGAGGGATTTTCAGAGTTCATTAGGGTAAGGTCGTTGTCCCTAAACTCGTTATTGGAATGATTTTTATCAATTTAAGCATGAATAAATAAGGAAAATCAGTGGTAAATTGGGGGTTAGGGCTTGACTAATTAGAGACCTTTGAGTGATGATTTGAGCGACCCTTTGAGGTCCCATTTTGGTACTTTTGGTATGATTGAACTCGTGAGAGTGTGAGAATTTTGGAAGTGTAAATTTTACCTGATTCCGAGACGTGGTCTTGAGGGGCGTTTTTGTCATTTTTCTTAATTTCGCGTATTAGCTTAGAATTCTTTGTAGAATCAGTTACTTGAAGTGTTATTTACATTATGCAATTGAATTGAATAGATTTGGTCCATTTGGAGTCGAGTACTCGTGGCAAGAGCGTCGTTTCAAATTGATTTGAGCTGGTTCGAGGTAAGTGGCTTGCCTAACCTTGTGTGGGGGACCTTCCCCTTAGGATTTGGTATATTTGATAATTGAAATTCCTTGTACGTGAGGTGACGAGTGCGTACTTGAGTTAATGATTGGAAATCCGGTTTTTCTTTAAGAAATTTTAATTGTGTTCCTTTTTCATGTCTTATAATATTTGCAATTTAAGCCTGTTGTTAGCCTAGAAAAGCATGTTTAACTGACTTAATTGCTTACTTGCTTAAACTGTCTTAATTGTATTATGTGAAACATATTTAGGTTAGAATTACCTGTTTACTTGGTTTGGAATTGAGCTTTGATAAGTATTCCTTATGTTGTTGCTGCGTGTTTTACTTTGGGACTACGGGACGGCATCCCGGGAGATCCCTTGCAAGTATTTATGATTTGAACCAAGGTACGGGATACCGAGAGATCCCTAGCACGTATATTGAGGATACCAAGAGATCCCTAGTATATATTGAGGATGCCGGGAGATCCTCGGGATACCAAGAGATCCCTAGCATATATTGAGGATACCGGGAGATCCTCGGTATACAAAGAGATCCTAGAATATATTGAGGATACGAAGAGATCCTCGGAATAGAAAGAGATCCCTAGCATACATTGAGGTTACCAAGAGATCCTTGAGATACCAAGAGATCCCTGGCATATATTGAGGGTACTAAGAGATCCTCGGGATACAAAGAGATCCCCGATTATTTTCTTGTGACTATTTTTGCCTCTGTTTCAGTTATTGAATTCCTTGTCTTCCTGTATTAAATTCTTATTTTTAGCTTTTAACTGTTCTGCTTATCTTATACTGTCATACCTTATATTTTTATTTCATCTCAGTAGGGCCTTGAACTTCCTCGTCACTACCCGACCGAAGTTAGGCTTGACACTTACTGAGAACCGCTGTGGTGTACTCATGCCATTTCTGTGCATGTTTTTCATGTGCAGATCCAGGTTTTGTGACTCAGTCCTATCACCCTTGAGGGGAGGCAACTGCTCCAAAGTCTTCGAGGTATGTCTACTGCGTCCGCAGATCGAGAAGTCCCTTTCCATTCTATCTTGTAGTGATAGCCCTTCTATTTTTTCTATTGATGTAGACATTCCGGAGTTAGAGCATTTTATTATATTCGTAGCTTGTGATTCATGGGTTCCCGGGTTTTAGGAAAATGTATTAGTTTTTGAGAATTAATATTGTGTATGCCGAGCGGCACTTTTAAACGTTGTTTTATTACACCATTTCATTAGGCTAACCTAGTCATAGAGAGACTAGGTGCCGTCACGATAGTTCACGGAGGACGAACTGGGGCCGTGACAAAAAGTGACCAGGAACTGGAGACCCTATGTCTAAAACAACTTCAACTAGGGAGTGGAGACCATATGCTGGAAAAGCAAACTAGGGAGTAGATACCCTATGTCTAAAATAAATTCAACTAGGGAGTGGAGACCCTATGTTGGAAAAGTGACTAGATAGTGGAGACCCTATGTCTAAAATAAATTCAACTAGGGAGTGGAGACCCTATGTTAGAAAAGCAGACTAGGGAGTGGAGACCCTATGTCTGAAACAAAATCAACTACAGAGTGGAGACCCTATGTTGGAAAAACCTAGCTAGAGATTGGGGACCCTAGGCTACCATGATTTTGAATTTTTCTTCTCTTTTTCTTCTTCTTCTTCTTTTTTTTAATTATTTCTTTCATGTAATGAGTGAATGCGGGAAAGAATTTTGGAAGGGACTTCCCTTTTTTTGGATTGCTGCTGCAAAGTTGTTTCTAGCCCTTGCGCAGTATCTTTTTTATGTTGCACCTGCTTCTTGAAAGGTTGCTTTGAATTACACCTCTTTCCTCTTTTTCAAAAAAAGAACAATTTGTCAGTTTGAAATGGTGGTTGGTTTTGTGACCTTGATTGTTTCAATAATTTGATCTCAGCTCGGCTTCTTTGATGAAGATCTCGACTGCAACAGCTTTATCCCTGAGGACCAATTTCATTTCTGATCTTGGAGAACCTCTAGCTTTTCCAGACTTTGCCATGATGGTTGGTCACGTGGAACTCAACCTTTTCGACTTTATTTCGCCTTTGTAGGACTTTCACTTCTAACTTGTTATTTTTCTTTTTTTATTATTTTTTTTTCTTTTTAACCATTCGGAGCATTGGTGAACTTTTTGGCTCCTCAAACTTACTGCAATGGCTAGTTGTGTGGGACATAACCTTTTCCAACTTTATTTTGACTTTGTGGGCATTTGACTTTGTTTTCCTTTCTTTTTAGGAGTTTCTTTTTATTTCAAAGCATCGACCATCATGGCCAGTCGAGGTCGACTCGATGCACCTGTCGAGGCTGGGTATCTTCTTGAATATTGGCTCGTTTCAAACAAAAGCCGAGTAAATCAACATTTCCATCCTTTCTTTGTCTTTGTTTTGGAATAGAGTTAGACTGAAAGGGATTCAAAGAAAAACAAACAATGAAATGGACAATTAATTTAGATGAGAGGTATCCCTTTCGGGGAGAAGAAAGAAGGACTTATCTAGAGTTCATGCAGACTTCAATGAACATGACATTCCTTTTGGATTGGATGTCTGATCTGTGCAAACTGTCCGACTCTCAGAAATTCATCACAACTTTTGCCTCAAAATCGAGAAACCTTGCCAAGACTCTGTCAATGCCGTTGGATGTAAGGATCTTCTTTTCGATCAGGGGTGCCCTTTGCGGGTTTTCACTAGCTGACCACTCTTATTTCTCTTCTCACCATCGCCTTATAGTGCTCTTTGCGAATTTTCACTAAAAAGACTCTCTCATTTCTAGTTTCTCTACTTACTATCGCCTCACGGTGCCCGTGTGGGTTTTCACCAATAAGACTCTCATTTCATTTCTCTCATTTTGTTGTACCAGATCGAAGTAACTGTATCCTCCAATTTTGAACTTCTTTTACCGATTGATCGAAAGGACTTGAACATAATTTCAGGTAAAAAGAATTTGGATTGAATTACAACATTGGAACCTTTTAGGCGAAACCATCGGCGAACAATTATAACATCTGCCCTAATTTCACTTTTTAGGGGGGATTTGGATTTTTTTTTGGTGTGACCGAACCTCATGGAGGCTGCCTACATATCCTTTTGGAATCAAGTCAACGTAGTTCAGGGAATTGTTTTTTTTAATATTATTTTTTTTTGTTTTGTTTTGTCTTTCTTTTTCCTTTCCTTTTTCCACTTCTCTTTTCTTCTTTTTTCATTTCATTATTTTTTCATTTTTTTGTCTTTCTTCCCCTTTATTGTATCTTTCTTTTTCTTCTCCCTTTTTTTCAATTTTCATCTCATTATTTTTTTGAATTTTTTTTTCAATAACACTTTCAGATTCCAAAGAGGGTAATTAAAGAAAAGTAACCGGCTCAAATGGTTTACAAAAGGGTTAATGGTATTTGGGTAGCGAGAATGAAAGCCTTCATCATCCCAACTGTATGGTGGATCAAACATATACATTTTGGTTGCAGTTGTGTTGATAGTTGTTTCAGGGACATTTCCTTCAATGCATCCCAAGAACAATGCACTCTTTTTGTGACGACTCGGCCAGTCGTTTCATGAGTTACCACTCTGTTTCCCCCATTTCTGCTTCTTACTACTTTGTCTATCGGTTCTATGAGTGATCGGGTTGGTTGGCTCAAGTTCGGAAAGGTTTGAGACACTTAGTCTCTTTTGAGGAAGCTTATGTTGGAAAAGTCAACCGGATGTTGACTTATGTGTTAGAGGGCTCTGATGTGAGTTTCGATGGTTTGGATAGCTTCGGGCGGTGATTTGGGACTTAGGAGCGTAATCGGAATGAGTTTTGGAGGTTCGAAGTAGATCTAGGCTTCAATTGGCAAAGTTGAGATTTTGGCAATTTTTGGTTGGTAGGCGAGATTTTGATATAGGGATCGAAAATTCCGAGAGTCGCAGTAGTTATGTTGTGTCATTTGGGATGTGTGTGCAAAATTTTAGGTCATTCGGACGTGTTTTGGTTGGGTTTTTGATCCAAAGAGGAATTCGGAAGATTTTGGAAACATAGGCTTGAATCTGATGTGTTTTGGTTGGGTTTTTGATCCAAAGAGGAATTCGGAAGATTTTGGAAACTTAGGCTTGAATCTGATGTGTTTTGGTTGATTTAGTGTTGTCTAAGATGTTTTGAAGATTGGTAAAAGTTTGAATAAGGTTATTGGATATGTTTGTGCTTTTGTTTGAGGTTCCGGGGGCCTCGGGGTGATTTCGGATGGTTGACGGAAAAGTTTGAGATTTTGTAAAGTTGCAGATTTTTCTGCTTCTGGTATTTCTGCAACTATGGATTGAGACCGCAGGTGCGATGTCGCATATGCGGAAGAGGGGGTCGGAGAAGCGGGAGCTGGCGAGGTTGGAAGTTACCGCAGAAGCGGTTGTGGGACCGCATCTACGAATGCGTAGGTGCGAATATTTCATCGAAGATGCGGAGTTGGGCATTTTAAGTGATTTCCGCATAAGCGGTTCAAGGACCACAAATGTGGTACCGCAGAAGCGGTAAATTGTCCACAAATGCGAAAATGCCTGGGCTAGAAGGTATAAATTGTGTACTTTGCGGTTTTTGAGCTATTTCACTATTTTTGAGTCGGATTTAGAGCTCTTTGGACGATTTTGAAGAGGAAATTAAAGGGAACTTCATTGAGGTAAGAATTTTGGACCTAAAACTCATTCCTATGGTATTATTTCACGGATTGGGCTTGTAATTTATGGAATTTAAGGATCACAGTTTAGGGAAACTAGGGCTCGGTATTAGAGACCTAGACTTGAGGATTTGAGGGACCTATTGTTGTCGGGTTTTGGTACTTTGATATGTATGAACTCGTGGGGAGATGAGGAATCTATTGATGTGAATTTTATCGAATTTTGAGACGTGGGCTCGGGGGTCGGGTTTTGGTAATTTCGGGATTTGTGTTGTAAATTGATTATCTTTATTTGGGCTTCAATCCCTTAGCATATTTTGATGTCGTGATTCTATTTTTTGATAGATTCGACGCGAGTGGAGGCTGATTCGAGGGGCAAAGGCGTCGCGGGCTAGAGATTTGGCCGGATTGAGGTTAGTAATGATTGTAAATGATGTTCTGAGGGTATGAAACCCCAGATTTGCACATCATTGCGCTATATTGATGTGACGCACATGCTAGATGACAAACGTGGGGTCGTGCACTGTGGGGGATTGTGACTTAGTCTATCCCGAATGACTATTTTGCCGCGTATTTGACTTAGTCTATCTCACTTGTTTGACTTTATACATGAACTCAGCCATGTTATATTTCTCTGTTTTCGTACTCAACCATGTTTACTCTGTTTTTAACACTTAAATTATCTTTTAAATGATATTTTGGGCTAAGAATTATGTTTTACTATTGCCCGAGTGGCTTGTGAGGATTTTGACTGAGTTAGGCCGAGGGCCTATGTTGTGAGGAAACATTTGATATTGATTATGAGGTCGAGGGCCTGAGATATGTACGCCACGAGGTGGATTGTTGATATGAGGCCGAGGTCCTAGTGATGATGCCACGAGATGGCTTGATATTGCGCTTGGGCCGTACGCGGCCCCACCAGGAGTCTACACACCCCCAATGAGCGCGGGTACCCATTGTGATGTGAGATATAGCCTGAGGGGCTGGTATTGTTCTGAGATATAGCCCGAGGGGCTGGTATTGTTCTAAGATATTGCCTGAGGGGTGGATTTGTTGATAATGTGTCCGAGGGGCGAACCTTTATGTGTTTATTTTCCTTAATTACCTGTCATTTACCTGCTTAAATTGTTGAAAAAGTTTTTCGTGAAGTTTAATTCAAGTTAAATGACTTTCACATATCTTTCACTTGTTTTACTGCTTCATTATAGTTTGCAAATGTGCTTTACGTTATTTCCTGCTTTCAGTCCTTATTTATGATTATTACTCACTGAGTTGGAGTACTTACTTTACTATCTGCACCCCGTGTGCAGATTCAGGCACATCTGGTCCCGCTCTCGAGTGCTAATCTTTCTAGCTCAGGCGGATCCGAGGAGTCTCTAGGTAGCTGTCGGCGTTCGCAGCCCGGAGCTTCTTCCCTATCTTATTCTCCATGTTCTTAGTTACTGTATTAAAATATGTAGATTTCTCTGAGTATTTCGGATTGTTTAGATGCTCCGGACTAGTGACACCCCGGTATCGGGCTGTATTGGGTTGTATTCGGCAAATTATGCTATTGTACTATTGACTAATTAAATATTGGGTCATTTATCATGTTTTAGACTTAATTCTCATTGTTAACTACTTAAAACTGAAATGGGAAGTGTCGGTTGGCCTTGTCTTCATGAGAGGCGCCATCACGACCGGGTCCGGGTTTAGGGTCATGACAAGTTGGTATCAGAGCCTAGGTTACATAGGTCTCACAAGTCATGAGCAGGTTTAGTAGAGTCTCACGGATCGATACGGAGACATCTGTATTTATCCTCGAGTGGCTGCAGAACCTTTAGGAAAAACTTCATATTCTTGAAATTTTGTCGTACGACTTTATTGATCTGAGTACTAAACTTTTGTTGTTATAATCACTCGCAGATGGTGAGGACACGCGTTACCGGCCTGGATGGACGACCATCAGTACCACGAGTTGTGGCTACTACAGGTCGAGGACGCGATCGTGGTCGCGGTAGGGGCAGAGATGTGGCCCGCACAGCAGTTAGGGCAGCACCTGCAGATCTACCAGCCGCCCCAGATCAGGATCAGGTCCCAGTTGTGGACAATCCAGCAGCACAAGCTTAGGCACCAGCTGTGCCCATTGTTGTTGCGCCCCCTTTTTCCCTCTTCGCATAAGAAAATCGAGTTTATGACATTTTTGGGGTAGGACAACTCATTTTTTTGGGAACTAGGATTGTATTTGAAGAGTCGCCACCTAATGATTTAAGGTGCATTAGGACACCTATAGGATTCATTTCTAAGTTTGTTTGATAACTAGAGATAGGGTAAGGGATTGAAATTATCCTAAGGGGAAGGTGTTAGGCACCCCTCAGGATCCACTAGTGTGGTTCTCGGCTAGATAGGTTTTGTGAATTTCGTACAATTAGCTGATGGACGAATATAGGCTCAAATAGTAGGGGATTTAAGTTTTAACACATAAGAGTTTTGAAAAAAAAACAATTATTAAAAGGCAAATTTTTGAAAAAGAGTTACAGTTCTACAAATACTTGAGAATATGAAAGGAGGGGGGTCCTAGGTTTACTTACAATATGGATAATATCAATGTGATACCCGGTATGACACTCCTTAGAAGAGGGGATACATGTGGTATTTGCGCACCGGTCATCATATCCATATCTACCTTTCCCACCCTGTTAAGGTATTAAAGTGCGGATTGCTCTCGACCTCTATTGCATGCTATTACCCGTCCCATTCCTATTAGCCCCGGAGGGATTTAGGACTACTATTATTATAAGAGGGAGGATTTTAGGCTGACTCTTGTTTTTTAAAGGTAAAAAGACTAAGGTGATATACAAAACACGTAGAACTGCATATTACATGAAACATATAAACAACTAAGAGGATTATATATACCTCCTCAAATAAAGCACATAAATAGCATGACGTAAAAACATTTAGGGTCAGAATTTAAAGGTACAAAGGCAGGGTTGCTTTAATTGTTGAAGCAAACCATATTTATTACATAACTCAGATAAGAAGTCTGAATCAAGCCTGCTTGCTAGTTGTAGCAGTTGCTATTTAAACAAAGGCAAATCTAGTTTTATTAAGCCATTACCTAAGGCTTGCCTAAGTGTGTATTGATGATGTCCTATAAGCATGGTATCTATCACTGATTAAGAATGCAACAGAGCAGTGGTTAATTTAAACAGACGATTTGGATACTATAGGCATGCTTTCTAGACCGTATTAATAAAAGTAGTAGGTTTTTTAAACTGATTCAGAACAATACGAGTCAAACTGATTTTTAATTAAACTAGTTTTAGATCATATAGACATTATCTCTATTATAGCTGATTTCAATTCCTATAGGCATGGAATCTAAGTGTTAACGACTGATTTTGATCCTATAAGCATGGTATCTAACTGAACATGCAGTGAAGTAGGCAGGATTTTATTTGATTAAAGCGAAATTCCTATAGGCATGATTTCTATTAAAATACTAATTTTAATCCTATAGACATGATCTCTATTTGTGTGAAAGTAAAGCATGCAGAACTTGAATTAAAACAAAACATATCCTATAGGCATGTTCCCTATTTGTGTGAAAGTAATGCATACAGAACTTGAATTAAAACAGAACAGATCCTATAGGCATCTTCTCTACCTTTTTAATAGCCAAAACATGCATAATTACCTTATCCCTTTTTACTAGCCAACCCCAGTATTTGTTACAAATTATTACAGACCAAAAGACTAAATTGTATCAGAAAAAATATAAAAATAAGAAGTTACAACCATAGGAAGCCTGATTCTGACTTCCTCTCTGAGTTATGGAATTAAATACCTCAAATGCTAATGTTGCTCAAAACCTTTCTCAGACATGGGTGTGTCAAAGTTCCCTAAGGGTCTCAAGGGAGCCGGGGCAGTGCATACACCGGATTGCATAACAAGATATAGATGAGTGCAGTGTGGAAGGGACAGCCCTTATGTGTCCAAGTTCAAAGGGAGCTCAAAGGTCCAAAGGCAAGGCTCACACAAGAGGGGCAGAACCTAGGTTCTAAGAATATAGTGGAAGTGTAGAACACAGAGATATATTTAAAACTGGATTGAGAATAGTAAGTGGTAAGGGTGATTTGAAAACAGTAGTAATAAAGCTCAAACTACACAGAATTAGTAGTTACACAAAGGGGTTAGGGGTTTTGGGATTACATTGCACGAAGCTTATGACCCCAGAAAGGGTCAGGTTTGTTCATGTACAGCAATAGATGATGCTGGCATGCCCACAAACCAGCCAGAGAACACAAACATATAGGGGGGATATGGGGGTTTGGGATTCATAAGTCAGAAAATCGTATAACAAATGACTGAAAAAGAACATACATAAATGAAAACATTAATTTGGAAGGGGAGGGAGCAGATTACAGCATGCTTAGTAATGTAACTTGATTGCATAAACATAAGTAGAAGCAGTCAAGAGTGAAGGAAACTGAAACAGCTAAAGAAACATGTTGTTATTGATGCTTGAAGATTAACTAGGACATACCAGTAGAGGAACAAAGTGCAGAAAGGAAAAGTAGGCAAAAATTTCATAGTCTAGCCTTGGCTTTCAGCCGGCTAGTCAAAGTAGTAGCACAAGTAGTAGTAGAGAAAAGAGAAAAAGTCTTGAGTGTAAGTATGTTTTCTTGAACTCAAATTGTTCGTGTCCTTGAAAGAATTGGGGTGCAGGGGTATTTATAGTCTTTGAAAACGAGTGAAGGACAGGTAGTAAGTAAAGTCTTAACACAAACATAGAAACAATCGCAAGTCAGAATCAATTACCACAAGTGATTCCCTTTATTTACGGAATCACTGTTTAACGGGTAGCAGCATGTCTACTTTAGGAAAGAAAATCAGTTTGGGGACATATTGATTATTGCCATAAAAAGGGCAATAAAAGCATGAAACAAACAATCAAGTCTAAGCACAAAATATGCTTATTTTGGGAAAGGATTCGGTAAGGTAAAACATTACAGTAAATGAAAGGAATCAATTAACTTTAAACAGATGAGTAGAAATTAGGGCTCGTACGAAAACTTTTTACGATCAGTCTCAATATTGAGGGAATTAGAATCAATCAAGAAAGAAATATGATTGTTATGCCCCGCAATATTACGTCAATATTACGTTCCGCAGTATTATATTACGACGATGTTATGCTCTGTAGTAATATGTTACAATGGTGTTACCCTATGTAGTAATATATTACGATTGATGTTACGTCCAGCAGTAATAAGCTACGACAGTGTTGTACCCGACAGTATTACAGTACGGTGATATTAGGCTTCGCAGTAATAAGTTACGACAATGTTGCACCCTGTAATATTACATTACGGTGATGTTACGCTTCACAGTAATAAGTTACGACGATGTTGCACCCTGCAGTATTTTACGTTGAATTTGTCGTAAGGTAATTGACATCAATCCAAGGAAAAGATTATTTGGAGATTATACGGATTATTCTATTTCACAAGTGATTAGTAAATTCATGAAGGTGAAAGGGGGACCAAGTCAAAGAAAACGAATTTTGTCAAAGTTTGGGCATTTTGGGATAAAATACGGCCCGAGCTAAAATACCCAGTATTTATGGACTAGTGCCATACAAGGTACTACATGGCCATGATAGAAAGATGTATAAGGTATGTGAAAAGTGAGTAATATTTTAAGTAAGTGTGAATAATTCTTAATTAAGCGGGTAATTGATAATTTTCAAAAACTTTCGGATAAGCCTAAAAGGCTTTAACGTGGCAGCCAACTTATACTATTTTGATGACTCTTAAATTCATATTTGTAGGTGTCAACGTCTAAAAAAATGAGTCCTTTTCAGTTGGATGACTTCACTATTTTCACTCAAAATTTGAGGTTATCTTGAAATAAAGTTTTGATCTATATCTGATTTTTGCACTTGTATTGAGATTCTTGATTAAGAATTCAAGATTACACCAAAAATGGGGTTCGAGAAAAATAATAAAGCAAGTTCATCCTCTCATGTTTTACAAATCCCAAGAGAAGATACACATCTTTTAGTTAAAAAAATTAACTCCTATCTTCACCATCCAAAAACTTTTGCTAATATATTTATAGCTATAGTTGGAGTAGGAGTTCTTGGCCTTCCATATACTTTTAAAATAACATGATTGATAATGGGTGCTATTATGCTATTTTCAGTAGCGTTTTAAACTTACCATTGTATGATGCTTTAGACTATTTCACAAAGATGGTAGAATGGGGAGTTGCTCCAAATGCTTAGTTTTAGTTCTCTGACGTGTGAGGATGAAACATGAAATGTTTTGTCACAATTACAGATTCTTCCCTAATCCAGGTATGTTAAGGTTGTCCCTTCTTTCTTTTAGGCATGATCTATACGACACAAGCGAAACGAGCAAATTTACAAATTTCATGAGTGACTCTATTCATAGAAGTATTAAAGATCTCTATGTACTTGAATTTTCATGTGTCATAATATTTTATCATATGTTCATGGGTCTCAGAAAAATGTGAAAGTTGAAAAGAGTTTACTTTATGATATTACTCAAAGGCAAAATGGTCTTATAAGATCCCGAAAGATTTTATTAACGTACTTTTCATGCATTGCATTCATGTGCATTGACCTATGACCAGATGGCGTTATATACGCATATATATATAAATATATGTATATGGGATATAGGAAAAGGTTACGGCATTATATACGCACCACCATCTGATCAGTTGGTATATGATGATGATGGTGCCCACAGTGGCTGAAATATGATTTAAACGGCATTCTATACGCGTATATATGTATGTATTCAAACGGCATTATATACCCGTATATATGTATGTATATATATATATATGTATATGGGATATGGGAAAGGTTGTGGCGTTATATACGCACCACCACCTGATCAGCTGGTATACGATGATGATTTTGCCCGTAGTGGCCGATATAATATGATGGGATGCCCTCAGAGGCTGATGATGTTATGAAACATGTACCTATGCACGACATGACATTCATACGCATACGCATGACGTTAAAAGTAATTTATGATTTACAAAGTTATTCAGACTTACAGGTTGAGTCATGTACTCTATATGTCTTCCATGTCTCTTATCTATTTATTTATGTGTCTTACATACTCAGTACATTATTCGTACCGATGTCCCTTTTTGCCTGGGACGCTGTGTTTCATGCCCGCATGTCCCGATAGACAGGTCGAGAGCCCTCCATGTAGGCTATCAACTCAGCGGAAAATGTTGGTGCGCTCCATTTGCTTCGGAGTTGCTTGTTTGGTTAGTATGAGTTAGATGTATATTGTTTGGTATGGCGGGACTCTATCTCGACCTTTATGATATTTTGGTATTCTTAGAGGCTTGTAGACATATGTCGTGTACATGAAAGATTGTACGGCCTTATCGGCCTATGTTTTGAGTTTATAAATGATTATGTTGGCATATTAGGCCCGTATGTCACATGTATATGATGATGTAATAAGAAAGATGTGTTACGTTGGTATTCGGTTGAGTAAGGTACCGGATGCCCATCGCAGCCCATCGGTTTGGGTCGTGACAATGGTTCCGCACTTCGTCATATAAATAGAATGAACAACAATGTCAGACATGCAAGGCCAAACATATTGTCAAGGAAACAACATACAATAGTAGCAGAAATAAGCATAGGATTCAGTAGTGAACAAAGTCAAGTATTCAGGGTTCACATGTATTAGCCAAAGCGAAGAAGAGAGTCAAGAACAAGTAAAGGTCTCACAGTAACAAGTGAGGAAACCTTTTGAGAAATTAGTGTTTCAACAATAGTCGAGTTAAAAATATAGTAAAAGTCAAAATCAGATAAGTCACATAAAGAAAAGAGAGTCTGTAACAAGGATCTTTTAATCGAGTCAAGTATACATTCAAACAAGCAGTTTCAGACCAAAAGACCTAGGGTTTTCCACAATAATCGGGTTTAAAAGATGGTAAAACTCAGAATCAAATAAGTCAAACAAGAACGAAGAACTTAATCGAACTAGTACACAATTAAATAAAAAAATTCAGAACTCGGATAAGACTAAAAGGAACTAGGGTTTTAAACATGCTGACTCAAGTAGAAGGAAAGCATAAACATGTAACATAGCAAAATCATGAAACAACACCAAAATCAGGGAAGAGATCTTTAAAAGAGAGGTTAAGAGAAACCCTAATCGGAAAATGAAGAGTCATTTTGAAAGAAAGTTTGAAGAACCTTCGAGAAAACACTTAAAAAATTCATAGTAAGTATAGATCTAAGGTAGATCTGAAAGAAAATTGAAAGACCTTAAAAGTTAGGGTTTCGGAAAATCCAGAAAAGGTGAGAAAGACCTTGAAAGTTACTGATCTGACCAGAAAAGTTAAGGACATGCCTTAAAATGGCCGGAGAAAGGCCATGAACAGAAGTCGAGCGAGGACTGGACCAGATCCCTTCGAGGTCTGACCATGAAACCATAGAAACAAACACTCAAGAGCTATAAGAGGCTGATACACATCTCAAATGACCATGAGCGGCCATGGATTAGGCAGGGGTTGAGGTAGATTAGGGTGGGATTAGATGGCGGCGGCTAGGGTTCATGAGGGATTTCAGAGAGCTTTGAGAGAGAAGGGGGATTCAAGGGCGGTGTTTGGTGAAGAATGAGGTAGGGTAAGGGGTCGTTTAAGGTTAAAAATGGTAAGGGGGAACGGTGGTCGTTGATCTAAATGATCAAGGGCCTAGATTTAAAAGGGTAGGTGGGCAATCCGGGTTTAGGTTGCTTTAATTGGGTTAGGGTCGGGTTTAATTGAAATTGGGCCGGAAAACGGGGTCCGATTTAAGGTTTAATTTAGGCTAGAATTTAAATACCAATGGGCTATTATTTAAATAGCCAATTTTCTCGTTTTTAAATTATAAAAAATAGTAGATAAATTTCCAGAAATAAATTGAAAGCACTAAAATTATTTATAAGATATAATTAAATATTTTAAAAATACAAGGCTTAATTTTATGAATATAAAACACAATTGAATCTTAAATGGGCCAATATTGCAATTATATGCAATTTAGCTTAAAAATACTAAATGGATTTGTAAAAATATGAAAAAATTATCTTAGCTATATTTTAGCATAAATACAAAAGTCCAATAAATGAATTAACAAAACAATAATTTATGGTTTTTTGTGAATAAAAAAGGGAAATAAATTGATTTAAAAACCTTTAGAAATTATTGAAAAATAATAAAACACTTGGATATGCTTACATATGCATATATATTATATTTTGAAGGTATTTTACATATTGAAAATATATAGGAAAAAATTGGGTATTACCAATTGTGATTCTGGGTCTTTAGGAGGCCTTGGCTTAGGTTTTATCAGTTTGCACTAACCTAGCTCAGGCGGTTTCAGTCACTACAGCTGCAGCTACTTCTCAGGTCGGGGGAGGTAATCAGACTCCGCCACTCACACTACTGAGCAGGTCGTGCAGGGACTTCAGACGTCGGGGGCACATCCACCCTAGCCGGTAGCAGCTGCTCAGGACTATGTAGTTCCTGGCATGACAAAGGACGATCAACGTAGGTTGGAGAGGTTTGGTAGACTTCATCCTCCGACCTTCAGTGTTGCAGAGGGCGAGGATGCCTAGGGTTTCTTGGATAAGTGTCAGAGGATGCTTCGTACAGCAGGTATTCTAGAGACCAGCGGGGTCGCTTTCATTACTTATCAATTTTAGGGAGTTGCCTTCACTTGGTGAGAGGCTTTTTAGAGGTGTAGGCCAGTTGGTACACCACCCCTTACCTGGCAGCAGTTCTCCATTCTCTTTCTGGAGAAATATGTGCCATAGTCTCACAAAGAGGAGTCGCATAGTGAGTTTGAGTGTTTACGTTAGGGAGAGATGACTGTGATGCAATATGAGATAAGGTTCTCCGAATTAGCTCGTCATGCTATTTGGTTGGTTCCGACAGATAGAGAGAGGATTAGGAGGTTTGTTGATGGCCTCACTTATTAGCTTCGTATTCTCATGACCAGAGAAAGGGTGACTGGTGCTATGTTCGAGGAGGTTGTGGATATTGCCCATGAGATTGAATATGTTCGTTGCCAGGAGCGAGAGGAGCAGGAGGCCAAGAGGCCTCGAGGATTTGGTGGCTATAGTGGTGCTCCTTCGAGAGGTCAGTTTCAGTACGGCAGAGGTCGTCCATTCAGGCATGCTCATCTAGCTCGCCCAGGTTATCGTGGGGCATCATCGGGTCATGTTTCTCATAGTTCTCATCAGGTCTAGTCATCACTTAGTGCCCTTCTAGCTCAGAGTTTGTCCCATGCTCCATCAGTTCAGGGCTCTTCTATGCAAGGTGCATCTGCTAGTCACTCCGGTGTGAGGGGTTCCCTTCAGTCCCCTTCTCCAGCACCTGGGAGTTGTTATGAGTGTGGCGAGATAGGTCATATGTGGAGGCAGTGCCCTCATCGTCTTACGAGTTCATCTTAGCAGAGGGGTCAGTCATCGGCTTCAGCGCTAGTTACTTCACCACCACCCGTCCAGCTAGCTAGGGGTGGAGGTCAGTCAGCTAGGGGTCGCCCTAGAGGGGGAGGTCGATCAGGTGGCAGTCAGGCCTGTTTCTATGCACTTCTAGGCAGACCCGATGCTATTGCTTCAGATGTTGTCATTACAAGTATTGTTTTAGTCTGCCACAGAGATGCCTCTATTTTATTTCATCTTGGTTCAACCTTTTCTTATGTGTCATCATACTTTGCTCATGATTTAGGTGCGTCCCGTGAGTTTCTTACTTTACCTGTTCATGTATCTACCCCGGTGGGTGACACTGTTGTTGTAGACCGTGTGTACCGGTCGTGTGTGGTGACTATTGGGGGTTTGCAGACCCATGAGGATCTTTTATTATTATGTATGGTGGATTTCGATGTCATTTTGGGCATGGATTGGCTATCTTCGTGTCATGTTATTCTGGACTGTCATGCTAAGACAGGATCATTGGCTATACCGGGTGTGCCACGGATTGAGTGGTGAGGTGTGACTGATTATGTTCCTAGTAGAGTGATCTCATTCTTGAAATCCCAGCGTATGGTTGGGAAGCATTGTCTTTCGTATCTAGCCTTTGTGAGTGATGTCGGTGGTGAGACTCCCAGTATTGATTCTGTTCCAATTATGAGGGATTTTCCCGATGTGTTTCCTGTAGACCTGCCAGGATATTGATTTTGGTATTGACCTGGTGCCGGGCACTTAGCCCATTTCTATTCCGCCGTATCGTATGGCACCAGCGGAGTTGAAGGAATTAAAGGAGCAGCTTTAGGAACTCATTGAAAAAAGGGTTCAATCGGCCTAGTGTGTCACCTTAGGGTGCACCGGTTCTATTTGTGAAGAAAAAGGATGGGACTATGAGGATGTGCATTGATTATAGGCAATAGAACAAGGTAACAGTCAAGAACAAGTATCCTTTGCCTCGCATTGATGATTTATTCGACTAGCTTCAGGGAGCAAGAGTGTTCTCCAAGATTGATCTCCATTTAGGTTATCACCAACTGAAGACCAGGGACTCGGATATTCTTAAGATGGCTTTCATAACCCGTTATGGTCATTATGAGTTCTTGGTGATGTTTTTTGGGCTGACCAATGCCTCAGTAGCGTTCATGCATCTGATGAAGATAGAGGCGGCTTAGAGTTGGACCAGACTATCCTCAGCCATAGAGATTCGCAGCTTTCTTGGTTTGGCAGGCTATTATCGTCGGTTTGTTCAGGGATTCTCATTTATCGCATCGCCCTTGACCAAGTTGACTCAGATGGGTGCTTCATTTGTATGGGCGAATGAGTGTGAGGAGAGCTTTTAGAAGCTCAAGACAGCCTTGACCACAGCTCCAGTGTTGGTTCTGCCATCAGCTTCAGGTTCATATTACCGTGTATTATGATGCTTTGAGAGTTATTTTTGGTTGTATGTTGATGCAGGAGGGTAGAGTTATTGCTTATGCTTCCCGTCAGTTGAAGCCCCGTGAGAAGAACTACCCCGTTCATGATTTGAAGTTGGCTGCCATAGTTCACGCGTTGATGATTTGGAGGCATTACTTGTATGTTGTGTCTTGTGAGGTGTTTACTGATCATCGTAGCCTCCAGCACCTGTTCGAGCAGAAGGATCTTTATTTGAGGCAGCGAAGGTAGTTGGAGTTGCATAAGGATTGTGACATCACTATATTTTACCATCTAGGAAAGGCCAGTGTGATAGCCGATGCTTTGAGCCGAAAGGCGGTGAGTATGGGGAGTTTGACATATATTCCAGTTGGGGAGAGACCTCTTACGGTTGATGTTCAGGCCTTGGCCAATCGGTTCGTGAGGTTAGATATTTTGGATCCCAGTCGTGTATTGGCTTGTATGGTTTCTCGATCTTCCTTATATGATCACATCAGAGAGCGCCAGTATGATGATTCGTATTTGCTTATACTGAAGGACAGAGTTTAGCACGATGATGCCAGAGATGTGACCATTGGTGATGATGGGGTTGATTCTAGAGGAGGCATATAGCTCGCGACATTCCATTCATCCGGGTGCCGCGAAGATGTATCAAGATTTGAGTCTGCACTATCGGTAGAGGAGAACGAAGAAAGGCATTGTGGGATTTGTAGCACAGTGTCTCAATTGTCAGCAGGTGAAATATGAGCATCAAAGACCGGGTGGCTTGCTTCAGCGGATGGATATTCCAGAGTGGAAGTGGGAGAGGATCACTATGGACTTTGTAGTTGGACTTCCATGGACTTTGAAGAAGTTTGATGCTATTTGGGTAATTGTGGATCGGCTGACCAAGTCCGTGCACTTCATTCCTGTGTGTACTACCTATTCTTCAGAGCGGTTGGCAGAGATCTATATCCGGGAGATTGTTCATTTGTATGGTGTCCCAGTTTCCATCATTTCAGATAGGGGCACTTAGTTTACTTTGCAGTTTTGGAGGTCTGTACAGTGAAAGTTGGGTACTCGGGTTGAGCTGAACACAACTTTTTACCCTCAGACGGACGGGCAGTCCGAGCGCACTATTTAGATATTGGAGTTTATGTTGCGTGCTTGTGCCATTGATTTTGGAGGGTCATAGGATCAGTTTCTACTGCTTGTAGAGTTTGCTTATAATGACAGCTACCAGTTGAGTATTCAGATGGCTCCATATGAGGCTTTGTACGGGAGGCGGTGTAGATCTCCAGTTGGTTGGTTCGATCCGGGTGAAGCTAGGTTATTGGGGACAGACTTGGTGCAAGATGCTTTAGAAAAGGTGAAGGTGATTTAGGAGAGGCTTCGTACTGTGTAGTCGAGGCAAAAGAGTTATACGAACAGGAAGGTTCGAGATGTGTCCTACATGGTTGGCGAGAAGGTTCTGTTAAATGTTTCGCTCAAGAAGGGTGTTATGAGATTTGGGAATAAAGGTAAATTGTGTCCTCGGTTCATTGAGCCTTTTGAGGTGCTTCGGAGGATTGGGGAGGGTGGTTCATGAGCTTTCTTTGCCACCCAGCTTATTGAGTGTGCATCCGGTATTTCATGTTTCTATGCTCCGGAAGTATATTGAGGTCCATCTCATTTTTTGGATTTCAGCGTGGTTCAGTTGGATGGTGATTTGACTTATGATATAGAGCCAACCGCTATTTTGGAGTGTCAGGTTCAAAAAAGTTGAGGTCAAAGAATATAGCTTCAGTGAAGGTGCAGTGAGGTTGGCCCGTGGAGGAGGCTTCCTGGGAGACCGAGCGGGAGATGGGAAGCAGATATCCTTACCTGCTTGAGGCTTCAGGTATGTTTCTTGACTCGTTCAAGGACGAACGTTTGTTTAAGCTGGGGGGGGGGTGTGACGACCTGGTCAGTCATCTCATGCGTTACCACTCTGTTTCCCCCATTTCTGCTTCTTACTACTTTGTCTATATGTTCTATGAGTGATCGGGTTGGTTGGCTCGAGTTCGGAAAGGTTTTGACAAGGTTTGAGACACTTACTCTCTTTTGAGAAAGCTTAAGTTGGAAAAGTCAACCGGATGTTGACTTATGTGTTAGAGGGCTCGAATGTGAATTTTGATGGTTCGAATAGCTGTGGGAGGTGATTTGGGACTTAGGAGCATGATCAGAATGAGTTTTGGAGATTTGGAGTAGATTTAGGCTTGAATTGGCGAAATTAAAATTTTGGCGATTTCTGGTTGGTAGGCAAGATTTTGATATAGGGGTTAGAATGGAATTCTGAGAGTCGCAGTAGTTCCGTTGTGTCATTTGGGATGTATGTGCAAAATTTCAGGTCATTCGGACGTGTTTTGGTTGGGCTTTTGATCAAAAGCGAAATTCGGAAGATTTTGGAAACTTAGGCTTAAATCGGATATGTTTTGGTTGATTCAGTGTTGTTTGAGGTATTTTGAAGATTGGTACAAGTTTGAATAAGGTTATGGGATATGTTTGTGCTTTTGGTTGAGGTCCCGGGGGCCTAGGGGTGATTTCGGATGGTTGACGGAGAAGTTTGAGATTTTGTGAAGTTGTAGATTTTTCTGCTTCTGCTCTTTCCGCACCTGCGGATTGGGGACTGCAGATTCGATGTCGCATATGCGGAAAAGGGGGTCGCAGAAGCGGGAGCTGGCGAGTTTGGCAGGAACAACAAATGTTGTTGTGGGACCGCATCTGCGAAGGCGCATGTGCGGATATTTCATCGTAGATGCGGAGTTGGGCATTTTAAGTGATTTTCGTAGAAGCAGTTCAAGGACCGCAAATGTTGTATCGTAGAAGCGGTAAATTGGCCGCAAATGCAAAAATGCCTGGGCTAGAAGGTATAAATTGTGTCCTTCGCGATTTTTGAGCTATTTCACCATTTTTGAGTCGGCTTTATAGCTCATTGGACGTTTTTTAAGAGGGAATTCAAGGATCAAAGTTTGGGGAAACTAGGGCTAGGAATTGGAGACCTAGACTTGAGGATTTGAGGGACCTATTGTTGTCGGGTTTTGGTACTTTTGATATGTATGAACTCGTGGGGAGATGAGGAATCTATTGATGTGAATTTTATCGAATTCCGAGACGTGGGCTCGGGGGTCGGGTTTTTGTAATTTCGGGATTTGTGTTGTAAATTGATTATCTTCGTTTGGGCTTCATTCCCTTAGCATATTTTGATGTCGTGATTCTGATTTTTGATAGATTCGACGCGAGTGGAGGCCGATTCGAGGGCAAAGGCGTCGAGGGCTAGAAATTTGGCCGGATTGAGGTGAGTAATGATTGTAAATGATGTTCTGAGGATATAAATCACCGGATTTGCACATCGTTGTGCTATATTGATGTGACACACGCTAGATGACGAGCGTGGGGTCGTGCACTGTTGGGGATTGTGACTTAGTCCTTCCCGAATGACTATTTTGCTGCATATTTGCCTAAAATCTATTTGTTATCATCATTATTTGGGAGGAATGGCATATTTGGGCGGAATGCCAACTATTTGAACAATTAGGGGACATTTACTGATATTTTCTCACTGTTTTGACTTTATACTTGAACTCAGTAATGTTATATTTCACTGTTTTCGTACACAACCATGTTTACTCTGTTTTTAACAATCAAATTATCTTTTAAATGATATTTTGGGTTGATAATCATGTTTAACTAATGCCCCAGTGGCTTGTGAGGATTTTGACTGAGTAAGGCCGAGGGCCTATGTTTTGAGGAAACATTTGATATTGATTATGAGGCCGAGGGCCTGAGATATGTACGCCATGAGGTGGCTTGTATATATGAGGCCGATGGCCTAGTGATGTTGCCATGAGATGGCTTGATATTGCACTTGGATCGTAAGGGGTCCCTCTAGGAGTCTGCACATCCCCAGTGAGTGCGGGTACCCATTGTGATGTGAGATATAGCCCGAGGGGCTAGTATTATTCTGAAATATAGCCCAAGGGGTTGGTATTGTTCTGAGATATTGCCCGAGGGGCGGATTTGTTGATATTGTGCCTAAGGGGCGAACCTTTATGTGTTTATTTTCCTTAATTGCCTGTCATTTACCTGCTTAAATTGTTGAAAAAGGTTTTTGTGAAGTTTAATTCGAGTTAAATGACTTTCACATATCTTTCACTGGTTTTACTGCTTCATTATAGTCTGCAAATGTGCTTTACATGATTTCCTGCTTTCAGTCCTTATTTATGAGTATTACTCACTGAGTTGGAGTACTCACTTTACTCCCTGAACACCATGTGCAGATTCAGGCACATCTGGTCCCTCTCCCGAGTGCTGATCTTTTCAGCTCAAGCGAATCCAAGGAGTCTCTAGGTAGCTGTCGGCGTTCGCAGCCCAGAGCTTCTTCCCTATCTTATTCTCCATGATCTTAGTTACTGTATTAAACTCTGTAGATTTCTCTGAGTATTCCGGATTGTTTAAATGCTCATGACTAGTGACACCCCGGTATCGGGCTGTGTTGGGTTGTATTCCGCAAATTATGCTATTATACTATTGACTACTTAAATATTGGGTCATTTATCATGTTTTAGACTTAATTCTCATTGTTGACTGCTTAAAACTGAAATGGGAAGTGTCAGTTGGCCTTGTCTTCACAAGAGGCGCCATCACGACCAGGTCTGGGTTTAGGGTCGTGACACTTTTGGCAGTACTCTTATCACCATGTATGGATCTTTCCAATTTGGAGCCAATTTTCCTTTAGGTTATCCCACCCTTTGTTTTATTTTCTTAAACTTATCTTCATTGCAATCTAATTTTTGATTCATTATTTCGAAGTCTGACAGCATTTTAAGATCTGGGCATGAAGTCCGCAAGCATGTCATGTTATTGAAATCTGCATTTAACAAAACTAAAAAAGAATAAGAAAAGTGACAAGATCAAGAAAATCGACATTCTTGGACATTGAAATATTAATTTCACTTGATTTTTTTCAACTTTTTGAAGATAGAAGGGTGTACATCGGAAAGTAAGACAATAAAGTAAAATATCCGGATCACACCCTGAGATAATCTGGAAGCAGAAAGGATAGCAAGACTGGCCATTAAGACTCCCGTTTGATGGGAACTTTCATGATTGGTGTTGTCCCAAGAACAGGTGAAGCTTTGAAGAATGACAAATGAACTTAGTCACGGACCAGGTCCATCTTGTGAAGCACAGTCATGATCAATCTATGCATGTGAGATGCACGTGAAGGAGATAAGTCCTACTAATCCAACAGCAATATCTCATTATCTGATCGAAAAGGTTGCATATTAGATAAGGGGATAAAGTTTCCTTATATGAAGAGAACACGATCCAGGATAAAGATAATGTTAGAGTTTGAGATCATCATGAACTCTTCTACGATAGAAGTTCAGCAATTGAGTCCCGGTAAAACTCTGATTTCTAACCTATTAAAAGAAAGTGATTGTTCTCTTTTATAGGTATTGCAGATATGCAGAAGTGAAACTAAATTGAGAGCAAAAAGCAAGGCAATTTTGCAAGCAATTTATGTGTGATTTGAATGTGCACTCCTGAAGCTACATGGACCAGATTGAAGAACTAGCTTCATAAAGAGTTTCTTGTGTCTATCTTTTATTATAGTTCAATTGTAGTAGGTGGATTAAAAGTTGTACCTTTCAGCTTTCATAGAAGAAAATTGTATTAGGTAGATAGAGTGTTCAAGTTATAGCTAACTTGAAGTTGTCGCAATAGTTGAGGCTTTGTTCCACAACGGGATTAGAGTTAATCCTTAGGTTTACAAAGAGTTTTTGTAAATGTTGTTTTGGATCAGTGATTTTATTGGAAGGTTTGGAAAATCCTACTGAGTAGTAGGTCATAGTTTATTCACCTTTTGAGCTAGGTGTTTTTCACATAAAAATCTCTGTGTTCTTTAATTCATGTACTTATTATTCTGCAAACAGTAGTAGTTAGAACACCTAGAAGAACAAGGTTCTTCTATAGCGAAAATTGGGTACCACACAAATCACCCCACCCCCCTCTTGTGTGGTACTGACGCTTAAAGCATCAATTGGTATCAGAGCAGGTTATCCTTGAAGAGGCTAACACCTTAGAAAAAGATCAAAATAAGTGCACCACCTGGGAACTGGGAAGGGAAATCCACTACTAGGCTTCCACTTTTTAATGGTCAGTACTATTCTTGGTGGAAGAACAGGATGAGGGATCACATCATAGGAGAAGACTATAAACTCTAGGACATAGTCACTGATGGTCCTCTAGCAACCACAAAGAAGAATGTTGAAGGAGTGGATGTGCCAAAGACAAGAGCTGACTGCACTACTGAGATTTGAAGTAATGGGAGAAGAATTCCAAAGCCAAGAAATGTCTTGTGTGTGGACTGAGTCCAGACACGTACAGTAGAATTCAAAGTTGCACCACTGCTAAGGAAATTTGGGACACTTTGCAAGTGGCCCATGAAGGAACACCTCAAGTGAAGAGGTCTAGAGGAACACTGTTGTATTCTCAGTATGAGAATTTCATCATGAAGGAAGGAGAAACCATCTAAGAGATGTATACAAGGTTCACCATACTGACAAATGAACTTAGGTCTCTTGGAAGGGTTATTCTTGAAGAAGACAAAGTTGAGAAGATTTTGACAAGGGTTCTGCCAGTCTCTTGGGAAAGAAAAATCATTGCTATTCAGGAATCAAAGAATATTGCTACCCTCAAGCTGGATGAACTAATTGGAAATCTCACTGCCTATGAACTGAGAAGGCAAACCATGAAAATGGATGCACCCAAGAAGGAAAGAAGTTTGGCTCTCAGAATCGCTGAAGGTTCAGATCGGGAGGATAATGAAATGGCTATAATCACAAGAGATTTTAAAAAGTACCTGATGAGAGGAAAGGGTTCTTCACGAGGTACAACCTTCAACAAACCAAGGCTCCTGAGAAATAGACCAATGAGGGTTGCTACAAATGTGGTAAAACTGATCACATGATCAAGATCTGTCCTCAATGGGAAATTGAGTGGAAGAAGGAAAGGGCTGAACGAAGAAAAGGGCTGAACGAAGGAACAGGAAGAAGGAACAGGTTCAACCAAGAAGAAACAAAGGATCAACAAAGGCTATGGTTGCTGCCTGGGGAGAAACATCAGATGATGACTCAAAAGATTAAGCTGGAGATGAACAAGCACTTTTAGCCATCGGAGAATCAGATGATGAACAAGAGGTAAGTATCCTTCATCTTAAAGACAAATTAAATTTCTATATAAAGAAAGGTTATCTGAGCTAATGCTAGATTTCGTTGATGAGTCTGAAATAATTAACAATGAGAAGGAAGACCTGTCTAGGGAATGTGTGATCCTAAAAGCCAAGTGCAAAAACCTAGAGTCTAGGGCTAATGAGAGTGAGAGTAAAAATGTTGCGTTGAAGAACCAGGTTCTTGAACTTGATGCTAGTATCCTAGAACTTAGGTCTGAGAACTTAAAACTGAAACTAGGAACAGGTAAGAAGAAAGCTGACTACACACATCTCACTCTAGAAGAAAACTTGGGAAAAATTAAAGATAAGTTGTACAGAAAGGATGAGCAGATAAAAGTCTTAAAAGAAGATCTAGGGAAGGTAAAACATGAACTAGACAAAACTTGCAAATGGAACAAGGCTTTTGATGCACTTTCCTGGCTACAAGAACATCACAGTAGCAACAAAAGAAGACTTGGCTATGGAACTCAAGAACCTAAGTGGGATCCTAAAAGCAAGTATCTTACTCTTCCTGAGAACAAAATCTTCATACACTGTGGTAATACTAGCCATTACAAAAATGAATGTAATGCAAAAGAAAAGGCCAGTCAAAAGAACAAAACTTTTGTTCAAGAGAAAAATAGGCAGTCTGGGCTGGCTAAAAGGAATTTGATTTATCCCTTTGTCTATAGAAAGGGACCCAAACTAGTGTGGGATCCTAAGACTAACCCTTGATTTCATTTTGCAGGTCCAAGTGAAGAAAAGTATCCAAATATGGTACATGGATAGTGGCTGCTAAAAATATATGACTGGAAGCAAGAACCAGTTCCTTTCACTTGAGGACCTAAAGGGAGGTAATGTCTCCTTTGGAAATGAAAAGAAAGATGGGATTATTGGGGTTGGAAAGGTAGGTAATATAGATTCTCACTCCATTGAGAATGTCTACTTGATAGATGGTTTGAAATATAGCCTGATCAATGTGTCACAACTGTGTGACAGAGGTAACCTTGTAGCATTTACCTCAACTAAATGCTTTGTGATTAACCTTACCACTGACAATATTGTTTTGCATGGAAAAAGATTTAATAATATTTACATTATATATTTGTCTACTCTTTCAGAAAATGAACTCACCTATCTAAGTGTGTTGGATAATGATCTCCTCCTGTGGCACAAAATACTTGGTCATACTAGTCCGAATCAGCTAAACAAATTAGTCTCTAAGGACTTGGTGATAGGGTTACCTAACATCAAGTTCAAGGAAGACAAAGTTTGTGAGGCCTGTGTAAGGGGGAAGCAGGTAAGATCATCCTTCAAAAGCAAGAAAATGGTGAGCACAACCAAGTCATTGGAACTGGTCCATATGGATCTCTGTGGTCCAATGAGAACCATGAGCAGAGGTGGAAAGAAATATGTAATGGTACTTGTTGATGATTATTCTAGATTTACATGGGTACTATTTCTAACATCTAAAGATGAAGCATTTGACATGTTTACTGCTTTTGTTACAAAAACTCAGAAACAATTAGGAAATCAACTTGCATCGATTAGGTCTGATCATGGAACTGAATTTGAAAATGCTAAGTTTGCTGAATTCTGTGATGAAAATGGTATAGATCATAACTTCTCTGCCCCTAGGACTCCTCAACAAAATGGAGTAGTTGAAAGAAAGAACAGGACTCTTGAAGACATGGCTAGGACTATGCTTCTTTCTAGTAAACTGCCCCAGAGCTTCTGGGCAGAGGCTGTAAACACTGCACGCTACATTATCAATAGATGCATGACTATACCTTTTTTTTAGAGAAGACTCCCTATGAGTTACATAAAGGGAGAAAACCAAATATATTCCATCATAGGGCATTTGGATGTATGTGCTTTGTGCACAATAATGGAAAAGACTACCTAGGTTAGTTTGAACCTAGAAGTGACGAGGGAGTATTCTTGGAATATTCTTCACATAGAAAAGAATATAAAATGTCCAATAAAAGAACTTTGTGTGTAGAAGAAAGTGTGCATGTAGTGTTTGATGAAACTAACATTCTTTCTGAGAGATAGGAACATAAAGATAAAGCCATTGGATTAGTAAAGGATATGACTGAAGCCTTAGCACATGTTAAAGTGGCACCAAAATAAGGAACAGGTGATGGAACAGGTTCTTCCATTCAGGGCAAGCTGACAGGGGGAACTGGTCAAAGAGGAATTGAAACAAACCCCCTAAAAGAACATGTCCATGACCATGTTCATCAGCAACAGAACATGGGAGAAATATCTAAGAGAAACCAATTGGTTGTGAAACCTCACAAGTATCAAAGTTCTCATCCTATTGAGAACATTATCACTGATCCAACATCTGGAGTAAAAACTAGATCACAAATAAAGAATCTGTATGCTTTTGATGCCTTTTTATCTCTAATTGAACCTAAAAATGTTGTTGAGGCTTTGCATGATGCAGATTGGGTGAATGCAATGCAAGATGAACTCAACCAGTTCGAGAGAAGTCAAGTTTGGCATCTAGTTCCAATACCCAAGGACATATCTGTTATTAGTACAAAATGGGTCTTCAGAAACAAACTTGATGAAGATGGAATAGTTACAAGAAACAAGGCAAGACTGGTGGTCCAATGTTACATCCAAGAGGAGGTCGTAGATTATGATGAGACTTTTGCTCCAGTTGCGAGACTAGAGGAAATAAGACTCATCATAGCCTTTGAAGCACACATGGAATTCACTCTTCATCAGATGGATGTCAAAAGTGCCTTTCTGAATGGATACCTGAAAGAAGAAGTGTTTGTAAAACAACCTCCAGGGTTTGAGAGCAAGGAATGTCCTGAGCATATGTACAAATTAGACAAGGCTCTCTATAGACTCAAGCAGGCTCCAAGAGCCTGGTATGAACGATTGTCCAAATTTCTGCTTGAACATCGGTACAAAAGAGGTAAAATTGACAGTACCTTATTCTTAAGGAAAAAAGGTAAAGATCTCCTTGTGGTACAAATATATGTTGATGACATAATCTTTGAGGCCACCACTGATAAGCTAAGTAAGGATTTTGCAAAATTAATGAGGAGTGAGTTTGAAATAAGTATGATAGGTGAGCTTAACTTCTTCTTAGGCTTATAGATCAAACAAAGCCAAAATGGAACCATGATCAATCAGCAGAAGTATGCAAAAGAGCTTATCAAAAAGTTTAAAATGGAGGAATCAAAGGAAATAGACACCCCATTGCAACTGCCACAAAATTAGACATTGATGAACCTAGTTGATCAGTTCATCAAAAGTTGTATAGGGGTGTGATTTGTTCACTCTTCTATCTAATTTCTAGCAGACCTGACATAGTATTTAGTGTAGGGCTATGTGCTCGCTTCCAAGCCAATACAAAAGATTCTCACTTGACTGCTGTCAAGCGGATACTAAGATACTTGAAAGGCACCACTGATCTATATCTTTGGTATCCCAAATGTAGTAATTTCAATCTAGTAGGATATGTTGATGCTGATTATGTAGGTTTCCTTGTAGATAGGAAAAGCACCTCAGGTATGGCTCACTTTCTTGGTTCATATCTTGTATCCTGGGCCACTAAAAAGCAAAATTCAATGGCCTTATCCACTATTGAGGCTGAATATGTTGCTGATGCATCTTGTTGTGCTCAATAGTTATGGATCAAACAATAGCTGGTAGATTTTGGCATTGAAGTTGGTTGCATTCCTATATTCTATGATAACACTAGTGCTATAAGTAAGACAAAGAACCTTATTCATCATAAGAGGACTAAGCACATAGATGTTAGACACCACTTCTTAAGAGATAACTATGAGAAAGGATTGATCTCCATAGAATTTTGTGCTACTGATAAGCAAATTGCTGACATCTTCACTAAAGCACTGAGTAGAGAAAACTTTGAGAGGAACAGGTTGAAATTAGGAATGATTAAGATTACCTAATAGGTCCAGCTCAGAATGCATAATAAAAAAAAATTGGCTTGGAATTCTGAACTTGTGCAAATATGTAGATTAATTCTTACTCGGCTTCATACTTTAATTAGTATACTCCTGTGACATGTGTTTATATGACTCATTGATCTTTTACAAAATTTTCTCTAGTATGGCATTTGAGGCATGTTCAAAAGAGTTCTAAATGAAGAACCTGGTTCATCAGTATGGGTTCATATGAAACCTCATGTATGTTTTCTATGCTATGCACAATTAGAAAGATTAATAATTCAATCATGAGCAGAAGTCCTATACTTGTCAAATTCCTATAAAATTCTATTCGTTAGCATTGAAACAGTTCCGTCCACCTAGAACTCTAAACCGTAATTTTTGTGTAATATCTAGGGAAGCCAAATAGATCATTCAAAATCTGAAATTTCAGGTTGATTAGACTCTTATTTGACCACTGCAAAAGGCTGTCGTTACTTATTAAATGTTTAATTACTTTAAATACACATCTTTTTTATAGCCTTCATCATAACTCCAAACCGTCAAAAACTCTTCTTCACTTTCACTTGCCCTCTTCTCCAAAATTCCCAGATTCTCTCAAGAAACCAACAATCATGTCTAACCCACAAGAAAATCTTGTAACTCCTCCACCAACATCTCCCTCAAATTCATCCTCATCTAATACACCCAGTGTATTCCCAAAACCTAGACTACGAAAGGTAGAAATGCTTGCTCGAAAGACTGTAGCATCTGGGGCTCTGAGGAAGGCTTTAAATGAAAGGTTGAAAGCAAACCAAGTGAAATAAAGCCAAGCTCCAAATTCCGACTCCAGCTCTGAGTCTGAGTCCTATCAATCCGCAGCTGAGGGGGAAGGACATGGGTCTTCTAACTCTGAAAAGATTCAAGAATCTCCTTTTGAGCTAAGTTCATCTGTGATTGAAAACCTAGAGACTAGGTTTGTTCTGGTTGGACCAATTAGAGATGTTGAAGTGCCTGAGAAACGTAGGAGTGGAGGTAAAAAGTATTTTGAAAAAGAAAAAGAGAGAAAAGGTGCGTGTGGTGAAGAGAGGGGAATTGGGAAAATTATAGTGCCTGTCATCTGTGGGGTTGAACATGAAAGGGTAGAAGAGAATGGCATGAAGTCAGGGAGAAGTGGTTCTGGGGAATCTGCTGAGGGGTTGGTTCATCTGAGCACACATAGAGATGAACATGTTTCATCCAATGAAGAGACCCTAGCTAATCTACTAAAAAGGTTGGGGCAAGCTATGACTCAAAGAAACGGAGAACTCCCACGACAAAAGCCCCAAATGTTCCTAAGCCTTCCAAGAAAAGAAAGGCTTCATCTCCAACACCTACTGCCTCCTCATTGCCAAGGGGTAGAGCCACAAGAAGCAGGGTAAAACAGAGTAAAGCTGATCTACAAAGGACCTTAGAAGAAACTAAGCAAAGGAAAAAAGATAAAGGAAAGGGAAAGATTGCAGAATCCTCAAATGCTGTTGAGGAAGAGGAGATGGAACTGGTCCATCAAGAAAGGGGTACAACAGTGGAGGTTCCTACAACCAAGCCTAAAAAGCCCAAGACCTCTTCCAAGAAGTCTTCCTCTGTGCATGTGGCTGCTGAACCCACACTAGCCAATAGGAAAAGATCTACGGTGAAAACTAAACAATAAAAAGTTTTTGATATGATAACTGGAGTGGAGAAGAAGAAGAAAATGATTCATAGAAGGAACATGACAAGCTTGCCATTTTTGGCAGAAGAATGATTTTAAAGGGTAGACTGTTGAAGGACCTGGTGGAACCAGGAATGATGAGATCGGTGGATGCTTTAGCTGCTCGGGGATTGAAGGACATGATCCTTCAGATGGATGGTAGGATAGACAAAAATGAGCTGATTGAATTTAGGGACAATGTTGTTGTTAAGGATGGAGTCGTTAGTAGCCTGGTGAAAGGAGTTCAAGTGCAGTTTGATGTAGAGAAAGTGGGAGAGATCCTGGACATACCCTCTAAAGGGTTTGATGACTATACAAGGCAAAGGTGGCCATACCTGGACTCCCTCCCTACTGCCCTTGAAATCACCAAGAGGTTTTGTGATTCAGAAGAGGTGACTGAAGCTAGGGCTGTGCAGAAAAGTGAAATGAGGCCTAAGCACAAGGTTGTGTTTGAATTTGTCAACAAGTGCTTATTGCCCAAATATGAGAGAAGGCACACTGCTAACTACATGGATCTGGTTCTTATGGAGTGTCTGGAGAGAGGAAAGTAAATCAACTGGCCTGCCTTCATTATCAAACTGCTTGACATGGTCATAAATGGCTCAAAAGCTCATGCTACTCCATATGGCTTCATTTTGACCACAGTTCTGGACAGGCTAAATGTGCCTCTAAAGAAATGGGAAATGGCTTCGAGAAAGGAAGATTTTGGCATCAAAACTCTTCTTGCCTATGACTATTCAGTCAATGCCATCCCCATTGAACCTGGTTCATCACAGAATACACCCATCAACAGCAAAGTTAGGACTCTGGTTCAGGAATGTGCAGCCAAGGATGCTGAAATTTCTAGGCTCAAGGCTCGTGTAGTTGAAGTGAAAACTGAGAGGGATGATCTCAGAACCGAGCTTGCCAAAGAAAAGGAGAAGAATGATGGAATTATTCAGAACATGTTGAATCTTCTCCAAACTTAAACCCAACCCTCCAGTTCCTCCAAGCCTTAGGATTCCTAGCTTTTGTCTCCTAAACTTCTTCAATACCCCAGTGACCCAGATTTGGGATTTTTCTATTTTTTGCTCATGGTTTGAATGTTTTTCTTTCTTTTTGTGGATTGTAGGTGGCAACATATCTCTCAATGATAATTGCTATTTTCTCTTGTTCAATGATTAATCTGTCCTTGATAGTTTAAATATCTTTGTTTGATTACTGATGATTGCACCATGATTGCACTTGCAGTTGCCCCAGTGTCCATGAGTACTTATTAAAATCTGGGTATCACACTTCGTATGAAACTTTCCGATGATGCCAAAAGGGGAAGAGATATTGTGCTTTACACATTCTGAAAATAAGTGATATTTATAATCTAATTAGCCTGGTCCTTGATGATAAGTGAATTTTCTAAGTTTAGTATTGATGGTTAACCTGAATTCTTATAGGATTCAAATCAATAAAAAGCACAGAGTTTGTCATCATCAAGAAGGGGGAATTTGTTGGCCCAAGAACAGGTGAAGTTTTGAAGAATGACAAATGAACTCAGTCATGGACCAGGTCCATCTTGTGAAGCACGGTCATGATCAATCTATGCATGTGAGATGCACGTGAATGAGATAAGTCCTACTGATCAAGCAGCAATATCTCCTGATCTGATCGAAAAGGTTGCATATTAGATAAGGGGAGAAAGTCTCTTTATATGACAAGAACACGATCCAGGATAAAGATAGTGTTAGAGTTTGAGATCATCATGAACTCTTCTACGATAGAAGTTCAGCAATTGAGTCCCGATAAAACTCTGATTACTAACCTATTAAAAGATAGTGATTGTTCTCTTTTACAGGTATTGCACATACGCAGAAGTGAAACTAAATTGAGAGCAAAAAGTAAGGCGATTTTGCAAGCAATTTATGTATGATTTGAGTGTGCACTCCTGAAGCTACATGAACCAGATTGAAGAACCAGCTCCTTGAAGAGTTTCTTGTGTCTATCTTTTATTCTAGTTCAATTGTAGTAGGTGTTTTAAAAGTTATACCTTTCAGCTTTCATAGAAGCAAATTGTATTAGGTACCTAGAGTGTTCATGTTATAGCTAACTTGAAGTTGTTGCAATAGTTGAGGCTGTGTGCCACAATGAGATTAGAGTTAATCCTTTGGTTTACAAAGAGTTTTTGTAAATGCTGTTTTGGCTTTGTGATTTTAGTGAAAGTTTGGGAAAATCCTACTGAGTAGTAGGTCGTGGTTTTTTCAACTTTTGAGCCAGGTGTTTTCCACGTAAATATATTTGTGTTCTTTATTTTATGTACTTATTATTCCGCAAACAGTAGTAGTTAGAACACCTAGAAGAACCAAGTTCTTCTATAGCAAAAATTGGGTACCATACAAATCACCCCCCTCCCCCTTCTTGTGTGGTATTGACGCTTAAAACATCACTTGGCGACAATTTATTGGCTTTTCTTCCTTCTCGGCAATGGCTGCAATAGCCTTCAGTGCCGGATTAAATTCCTTATCTTCACATATCATTCCGACTACTGGACTGCTGTTGTGGGCAAGCAATAGATTGTTAATCACATCAAGAGCTTCTTCATCCTGAAAAACAATTCTTTCAGCTTCAATAAAATCTTCAACTGCTCTTTTGAGGGTCCAACAGTCCTCTGTACTATGTCCTACTGCTCCAGAGTGGTATTCACATCTAGCATTAGCTCGGTGCGAGGGGGACTCGGGGACTCGGGGTTCGGCCGGTTCGAGGCCACTGGATGCAATAGATCTAGCCTGATTAGCTTTTGGAACAAGGTTGAATACGAGTCACCAATAGGGGTGAACTGGTTCTTTCTAAAAGGCTTTCTTGGGCGAAGATTGTACTAGGGAACATTTTGTTGAGGATTAAATGGAGCTTCGTAAGGATGGGCATTTATGGAAGGTGGAGCTCAGTTTTGTATATGATGTTGTGGCCGTGTGTAAGGTGGCGCGTTCATCACCGCATAAGGAGGTGGTGCCACGACATAAGCAACATCTTGAAGGGGATAATAATGTGGTGGGACCATAGGAGGCACATATGATTGGCCAAATGACCTGCGGGCCCCCCTCGAACTTGAAACCACCATGGCTCCCTCTTCAACCTCATATCTGTTCATCAAACCCTCTGAACAATTCTGAGCAGCCTATGATGTGGCATTAAAGGCAGCATGACTCAAGATTTGCCCTATTTTTAAACCTTTTTCAACCATTTCCCCAATGTTGATAGCCTCAGTGAACGGCTTACCCATAGCAGACATCATGCTCTGGAAGTAGTCCGCCTCTAGGGCATGTAGGAAGACCGTGGCCATTTCAATTTCGTCCATTGGATGCTTTACCCTGGCAGCTTGCTCATGCCATTTGACAGCATATTCACGGAAGCTTTCCGCGGTTTTCTTTTTCAAATTGGACAAAGAGTTTCTGTCGGGAGCGATGTCCACATTATACTGGAACTGGAGAACAAAATCTCGGGCCATATCGTCCCATACATGCCAATGAGTAACTTCCTTATACGTATACCACTTAAAAGTGATTCCGGTGAGGCTTTCCCCAAAATAGGCCCATTAGCAGCTCCTCTTTTCTACCAGCGCCTCTCAACTGGTTACAGTATCGTTTCAGGTGAGCGACCGGGTCTCCATACCCATCATATTTTTTAAATTTTGGCATCTTGAAGCCAGCTGGCAAGTGGACATGGGGAAACATACAAAGGTCAGAGTATGAGACACTCTTTTTGCTACTCAGACCTTGCATGTTTTTCAGGATTTGTTCTAGGCTCTTCATCTTCCGAGCCATTTCCTCTTGCTTTGGATTTTTAACCACCTGTTCTTGCTCCACCGAGAGATCATATTATGGAGGTTGAGTGAAAGAGTACGGGGTCACATACGTTATTTCTGATTGAAGCTGTGGACATTGAAAGGAGAACATTGGAGGCTCAATATACGGCCGTGGTAAAGTTGGTTGTGCTCTGGTGCAGACTGGTGCTGCAGAGAACAATATTGGAGGTGCCTTGGAAACTGGCGCCTGGGGGCGAACAACAAAAGGCATGCCAGGAACATTGGACAACGTTGGAGGGTGCCCGCATGGGATGAGCGGGTTGGGCACAAGGGCGTTGGTAACCTCACTTGACCTGGGGATCAACTCAGGGAACCTAGGGATTACACTTGGCGGTTCTCTACCATCAGTCCAGGCGTCCCACATTTCCAATATGCGGAGATGCAACATCTTATTCTCTTCAGCAGCTGCTGATTCTAGTTGTTGAATAGCCGGTGCTGGGCTATCCTCAGGTCGATAATTTGTAGATGTCTTTCAAAGGCATAGGAACCTTTCTGTTGTTGTGAAGTAAGGATGGGAAGCCCGATTACCAACAAAACCAACCACTTGAATGGAACCTGGCTAATTAGCACACCCAACAACCTGGTTAGTTTTGAGGCATTTAACATATAGGAAATCGCACGTTGGGATGCAATGCACCTAACAGTTAAACGCTTCTATCATGTGTTTGAACGGTTGCATGTTTCATCTCGGCCTTAAATAAACCTTTTAGTATGTACCTTTTTTTTCTTTTAATTCTGCCTCTCTTTAATTCCTCATCATTTTTTCATTTCATTTCTATAGCTCTTTTATTTTTGGCACTCTTTTTTTTTTTTCTTTTTTTTTTGTCACTCTTTTATTTCTTGTCACTCTTTTTTTTTCCTTTTTTTCACTTTTTCCTTTTTTTTTTATCTCCATTTTTCTCTCTTTTTTCAGTTTATTTATTCACTCAATTTATTTTATGACTATGATCGAATCCGATGGGGATTGCCTACGTATCACGATGCTGCATGAATCAGATCTTGCGTACTTTGGGGAGATCGAGAATGGAGTAAATAAGCTAACTCATTCTTTACTTTTTATAAAACTTAGACCATGAAAGCTTTAAGAATATATATATATATATATATATATATATATATATATATATTGATTATTTTAAAGAAACACTTTTGAAAATTCCTTTTGTTTTAATTTGAACTTTGGGAATTTCAAAAGTAAAAAGAAAATATTTTTTTTTAATTTCATTTATTTTTTCTTTTTTGTAAAAAAGAAAGAAATATTTTTTTGAATTTTGGATGTAGCCTCTTAATTTTCGAAGTAATGGCTTTTAGAAATACTTTGGATTTCTAAGTTATTATTTTTTATTACAAAAGTACTTCTAAAGAAAAAATGAAAATATTTTTGTACTTAAATTTTTTTTCAATTTGTTAAGACATTTACAAAAGAAAGACATTTAAAGAAGGAAAAGAATATATATATATATATATATATATATATATATATATATATATATATATATATATTGATTCTTTTTTTCTGATTTTTTTTTTAAAAATTATGGCAAAAAATACTTCAAGTAAAAGAAACCCGTAGTTTGGATTTTGATTGATTTTTTTTTGTTGATTTTTCTTTTTATTTATTTTTTTTTGTATGAAATACTTTAGAAAGAACGAAACTACTTTTTTTAAAAAAATTTCTAAGGAAAAATTTCTAAAGAAGGAACTAAAGGAAAATATTTGGATTTTTTAAAATTAGGGTCGGAACCGATGAGGTTTGCCTATGTATCTCACATCCGGTGAGAATCAGATCCGCATAGTTCGGTCAGTTTTGACGGAACAGGGGAGCATGGCACTTGAATATTTTTTGGCTCAATTTGAAATGACCTTGTCTATTTTTTTTCAGAATTTCGACAGAGTTTCAAGATTTGTTTTTTCAAGAACTTGGGTATTTCAGAACCTAGTGAATTTTCTCTTTCCTAACTAACTCTGGTTTTCCTTTTTCTTTTTTTTTATTTTCTTTCCCTATTCTAGAAGCCGGTCAAATGCAAGCGGAAACAAATAGACGCGTAAGTAGCACGTAAGATACATCAGGATGGTCTTTTTAATTTGGGTACACTTGTCCTAGACCGACCCAACCCCTGTGTTGAGTCCCCAAAGTCAAATGCACGTGATACAAATAAGTGTTCCTACTAGGGATCCGGCATGAGGGTGAGTTATTCTAGGTTTAAAACCTGGGTATATTGTTCTAGACATGGTTTACCAGAGCGGGCAACTCGAGCCGAGGGGAGGCTACGTACCAGAACCAAAAGGCCATCCGGCTTTGTCACTTGTCCGAGTCTCTTTCTAATTTAAGGTATGACACTAACAGAAGAGGAGTCACACCAGCGTGCACATCCCCAAAGATGAGAAGAGAAGGGTTTCGTAACAGTTTATATACGGTTCAAATAATATCAAAGCGGTAAAAAGCGACATTTAGCACATTAGGTCCAAACATGTAAAAATCAGATAATAAATAAAGCAAGTATAACAGTTATTCTAAGCTCGAATTCTTGAACCCTGAACCGAAAGTTCTGGGTTTTTATCCCCAACAAAGTCGCCAGAGCTGTCACACCTCCTTTTTACACCCCGAGGGTATATGGGAGTTTTTACAATTAAAGTGACATTAATCGAAATGAGATTATTTTATTTAATTTTTTTAGAGTCACCACTTGGAATAGTTTATTTGGTGTCTCAAGTCACTGGTTTTTTTTAAAATCTCAAAACGAGGAAATTTCGACTTTATTTTAAGAGTTTGCGAACCAGAAATTCTAAGTAAGGAATTCTGTTAACCCGGGAGAAGGTGTTAGGCATTCCTGGGTTCCGTGGTTCTAGAACGGTCGCTTAAACTATTAATATTGGCCTATTATCTGATTTATTACGCGTTTTAAACCTATTGTGCATTTTTAGCTTTGTAACCGCTTTTAATTATTTTATGAAATTAATCTGGAACAAGTTATGATTGTCGTACACTTGTTTGTTTGATACACATTATGAATTATGTCACGAGAACCGTACCCACGATCTACAATATGTTTAATTTATTCAAAGTTATTAGAAGTTTTGGCCGGGTCACATAAATGAACCCCCGAATTTGGAAATTAGGTATCATAACTACGTCACGGGAACCGTATCCGTAGCCATGATGATTTTATTATAAACGTGCCTAAAGCAAACGACGAATATTCAAAGTGTTTTCTATACTAGTTATAATATTAATGTGAGGGTCATAGATTAAATGATTCGATTGTGAATGGCACGCCTTGATTTATTTTACAAAATTTGTACTCAATTAAAATAATCTATGGATGTTCATATTTAGAACTAATTTGAAATTAGGTATCACAACTACATCACGAGAACCGTACCCGTAGTCATGATGATTCATTAATTATCGCGCCTAAAGTAAGCTACAATATTCGAGAGTTGTTCTTTGTTACATTTGGGTTAGGAAATCAAATGATTAGGAAAGAACGTACTTTAATTAAATTGATGGTCATAGATCATAAATCACATCTTATTTAAATCATCTCAAAATGGAATTCAACTACTTTTTATTTTTTACGAAATTACGGCTTAAATAAAAAAACACTTTTCTTTGTTAGGGAAGTGTTTTTATCCGAAATTAAAAGACACAATGTTCAAGGCAATCAATTAAAATGGACTATAAACTAAGAAACTCCACTGATGCAAAAAGAAACTAACAAATACCAGAAAACATGAATTGTTAGAATATCTTAATCCCGTAAAAATCATTTAGTGGTAACTACAATTTTGTGATATAAGAATGAACATATAAAGCAACGTGATTAAGAGAGCTAAAATTTGCTTATTCTTTAGATATCCTTTTAGAAAGCTCACAATTCAAAAAGAACGCTAAGGCTTATAAAGCAATATATGCAGAGAAAAAATGGAGCATAAATTACCTGGCACATATAAGACTTGAAGTCTCTTGGGTTCTCTTTAACAAGAATTTGAAACTTCTGCAAGGCCTTTTCTAATTCAACGTCAAAATGACGAGGAAAAGAGAGTTGGACCAAATAAAGGCCAATAAAATGAGGGATGAAGCTCCAACAACTTATCACAGCAAAAACAAAAGCAAAATCGCACTAATTGACCACTTAATTGACAAATTTGAGTATATATAGGAATCTGATTACAACTTGCTTTATAAGCCTCTTACGACAACCATAAAACAACAAAAATACAGCTCAAAACTATCCAGATGAAGCCGAAATGGAAAGCTCAACAGTTGTGATAACAAAGAAGAGAAATTCGAAACCCAGCAGAAGCAGATTCAACAACAAACCAACGCAGCAAGAACTCTCCCTCTTTTCTGTCTGAACCCCATTTTTCTCATTTTTCGGCTTCTTTTTCTTTTTTTCTTTTTTTGTTTTCTTCACTGTTTTTGAGAGATGGGTGCGATTCAGGTTATTATATGGGGGATGAGGTTAGAGGAGACGACTGATCTTCTCCTCTAGGTCTATGTGTGCGTGTGTGTGTATTTATTCAAGAAAAATGAGGGAGTGTTGTGTTGAAGAAGAAGCAAGCGTTGTTTCTCTGTTTTTTCAAAGGGGGGCGTATATCCTCTTTTTTAGGTCTAGGATCTGATGCCTTATAGGTCTATGTCTAGGTATTTTTATTAAAAGAGAGGGGTTTTGGGGTGAATTTAACTTGTTTTGGGCCTCTTGAGCCTTGGCCCAATTCAAAAATAAGACAACTTTCTTTTTCTCTTTTGTTCTTCTTTCTTTATGTGACTTTAAAAAATCTAGTTGAATTAATTAAACAATCTAAATAAAATCCTAAATTAAGCTCTACCTTAAATTATTTTGTAAAGTTAATCTTACTTATTTTGACTAATTTAACACTAGTTAATTTAAAACTAAAAGCTAAAATGTGGACATGACTATTGTAGTAATTTTTTGTGATTTTTGTTTAAAATATAAAAACAAATATCTAAATGCAATGCATGGTATTTTTGACATTTTTTATGATTTATTTAACAAAATTAAACGTGCACAAAAATACAAACAATTAATAAAATCCTACAAAAATCCTATAAAATGGCAAATAATTGGAAAAAATCTATTTTCCTTTAATTTTATAGGAGTATTTCATATAGGGCAAAAATCAGGTGCTCACAATATCTGAGCCGGAAGGCTGCCGTGAGATAAGTAGAATACAACATGTGATACATACTTATACATAAGACATACGAGCCTATAAGACCAAAACAACGACTCGTACATTGAACATTGGTCGACAAGGACAGACAATCTTTGACGTAAATGACATCTATCTAACAATCCTCTAAGAATACATAATTTTCAAAAAGGTCGGGACAGAGTCCCGCCACACCAAATAAAACACGTCTAAATCATACTAACCAAACAAGCAACTCCGAAGCAAACGGAGCGCACTAATATATTCTACTGAGCTGATAGCCTACTTGGAGGGCTCTCGACCTGTCTATGGGGACCTGCGGGCATGAAATGCAGCGTCCCCAGGCAAAAGGAACGTCAGTACGAATAATGTACCAAGTATGTAAGGCACCTAAATAAGTACATAAAAGACATGGAAGAAATATAGAGTAAATGACTCAACATGTAAGTCTGGATAACTCTGTAAATCATGATATACTTATAGTGTCATGCATATACGTATGAATGTCATGTCATGCATAGGTACATGTGTTCATAACATCATGTAGCCTCTGAGAGCATCCCATCATATCATCTCGGCCACTGTGGGCAAAATCATCAATGTATACTAGCTAATCAGGTGGTGGTGCGTATATAACGTCGTAACCTTTTCCCATATCCCTTATACATATATATACATATATACGCATATATAATGACATCTGGTCATGGATCAATGTACATGTATAAATGAATGCAATGCATGAGAATTATGTAAAAAATCTCTCGGAACGTCATAAGACCATTATGTCGTTGATTAATGTCATGAAGTAAACTTTATCAACTTACGTATTTTCTAAAACACATGAACGGATGATGGAGTAATATGACACATGGAGAATCAAGAACATAGTCACTTCTAGTACTTCTATGAATAGAGTCATTTATGAAAGTTGTGCATTTGCTTATTTCGTTTCTATCGTATGAATCATGCCTAAAGGAAAGAAGGGATAGCCTTAATATACCTAAGCCGATTCTCTTGAAAATCCCTCTAACACATGTCAATTGAGACAACACGTAACAGCGGATCAAAGTAGGAAAAAATCCGTATGATATTCTTGAGAAAGATTATACCGTGCTTCCTTAGAATTGCATCTTTCGCATATTCTGATCTTGTATGAATTTTCCGAAGCAATTTCACGTTTCCATCTCTTGTGTTCTTGGTCACTACTGATTCGGTCTTGATTACAAGATATCATATTTTGTTTTGGAAGAATCATTAATTTTTGAAGTGCTTTTTGATGCATAACTCACGCATCCAACTCTCAAGATTGGAAAATATACTTATTCTCAATAGTTGGTCTAGCAAAATGAGTCCAATATTCAAATTTGGTTCATTTCATGCCACCACCTACTTAATCACTTGATTATATGGCTTGCTGCCAAGATTTTGACATCCCACGTGGAAGTGTTGTCCCCCTAATATTTATCCAAATCTTTCATAGATAATTGTCCACAAATTTAATTTACAAGTTAATCTCCCACTTAAAAATTCATAATTACCCAATTATCCACATAATTAAGAATTATCTCAAATTACTTAAAATATTGCTCATTTTTAGCACACCTTATACATCTCACTATCATTCTCATGTGGTATCTTGTATGGCAATAGTCCATAAATACAGGGTATTATAACTTGGACCATATTTTTATCCCAAAGTGTCAAGCCTCGATGAAACTCATTTCCTTCAATTCGCTTACACTCTCACCTTCACGAATTTACTTATAACTTGTTTGAAATAACATAATGCGTATAATCTCATTCTCGAGATCACGTCGATTAATTTACGATAGAACATTAATGTATGAAAATACGAGATGTAACATCTCATTTCCGAGATTATATCAATTTACTTATGGCATACTTCCACGTATGAAAACATGGGGTGTAACACAGACCTTGTTTGAGCTTCCTTGAATTACTACAATGTTCCAAAAACCTTAGCAACTTCAATCTGGTTAGAAGCATGACAAAATTGAACCATAATTAGGAAGATACTCGTGGTTTCAGCTCATTTGAGCATTTTAACAAAGACTAGGCGGATATTAGGATCTCAAGGTCCTCCTATGTGGGCTCCTTCATCCCACAAACCTTGATAGTATATGCATGCATAAATAACACTCTCACACCCAAGAATCACACTCCCTATTAACCATCTTCTACCCCAAACTCGAAATTGAAACTAGGGTATGGAACCTTACCTCTTAGATGAAGACCTTGAGTTTTTCCTTGTGAATTCTCTAACTTTTGAGCAAAGACTAATGAGCAATTATCTTAGGAACTTCTCCTCTCACTCTATAGCACTTCTTCTCACTAGAAATATCAAAATTTTACTTTACAAATGGTCCTTAACGTCTTTATATAGAAATAGGGTTGAGTTATAAAAACTAGAAAACCATCGGAACACAGCTATGTGGTCGTAGAGTGGATGATAATAGGCTATAAATACGTATTTTAGTCTCTTATTATACTCTAATTTACTGCACGTTAATTGAGTTGAGCTTTAATCACTAGTGTTTTGCACTAATTATGTGTTTTATGCCTTGTAGGAGTGATTCCGAGCTATGTAGATGTTATGGAATGAATTCAAGTGATTTGAAGTTTTGAAGTCTGAGTAAAAGCTCAAGGAATTAAGCCGAAATTGTGTTCATGAATCAACAGATGATAGTTAAGAACGAAATACAGAATCGAGTGGGCATACGGCGCATTGTCTAGTAAAATGCACATAACGTTTTGCTTAGAACTTTGTTTGGGCTTCACAATACATCGTTGGAAATCTATTTGAAAGGGATACAACTTTCATGTTTTGCATTTTCATGAATTCCCAATACCACGTCGCGCGGTGTGCCGTGCCTGTGGAAATTTTCTGCACCTGTCAGAATCAACAATCTGAGCTTTTCCACTATCGCCCCACATGGCGCGTCGCCCCATGCGGCGCGGTAATGCAAATTTTATAGAGTGATTGTCCCATTTTGCGGGAGAAGGTATTTTCATCTGGGCCCGACCCTACTTGGTATAAATACATATAAAAACGCTATTTTGAGGAGGGGGACATACTCTTGACACACTTTAGACATAGATAGAGCACAGAGCCATCGTGGAAACCGGAGAATCGACCTAAGGAGGCAAGAACACACTAGGAGCAAGGGGAGAATTCTTCTACGAGTTTTTCACTTCCTTCTTCCTATTTTCATTGTTGGTTAAGAATTCTAGTATTGTAGTTATGTATACTATTATGAATAACTAATTTGTTATCTAGGGTTTTGATGGAACCTGTTGAAGAATGATTTTCTAGTTATGTTAATATAAATTTTCCGTAGTATTATCTCTATTTGTTCAACTATATACTTATTGTTGTTGATTGAAGGGCCATCAATTAGCTGTTCCTACTTAGTGTGCATTACTCAGAAGAGAGTGTATAATTAGGTAGTTGTTGAACACCATCACTCCTAACGTATATGAGGGATAAATATGAAGGGTTTAAAGGTGGGATTAAGGATAACGAAACCTTGGGTGCGATCTATGTGAGCTGCAATTAAAGCTAGCTAGCGTAATTAGGGAGAATATGTCTAGTACATTATTGTAATTACTCGGGAGAGAGTTACGACAGTCATAGTACTCATGATCGATAGAGAAGACTTAGGCAAATTTATAGAAAATGCAACGGGAAGAATTCCAGCAATTGGGGAAATCATAACTCTAGACCTCAATCTTTTCTCCAACCCGTTGTATCTTTAGTTCTTAATCTACTAATTTAATTATTTAGTTAATTAGATACAAGAATCTTAATATTTATAACTTAAAAATTGTTCGAGCTTGTCTTATTAGCAATATTGAACAGTTATAGCTAAGCCTTAGTTCTCTGTGGGATTCGACTCCGGACATGTAAACCTAAATATATTTGCAACGGCCGCTTAGTCCTTTTTATAAGGCATAGTTGGGCACGATCAAATCTTGGCACCGTTGCAGGGGAACTAACAGTGTAGTTGTAGTTGTATATATTGCTAGGTTGCGAGTTTGAACTTTTATTTTGTTTTGTTTTTTTATAATTTTATCTCTGTGGGATTAAGAAACATGACATCTTGGAATTATAGGAATTTAGGTGTAGATAATTCTACTATTGATCCTCATAAATATTGTAAAGAAGACCACCCGTATCAAAATTATAAAAATATTCCCGAAAGCGAGTTATGTGCACCAACTCAATCTTATTTGTGGAATGTGTGTGATGTGTGTGGTGGTAAAAGTGGTAACTTTCATGGTTGTGCTTATATTTCTTATCTTCCCCTAACCTCTTACTATGATGGTTCTACCTTTTCTTGTGAAGTTAATAGGAGTAAAGAACCTGGGAATGTGAACATAAAGGAGATCAAGGATATGCTAAAGTGCCTTCTGGGACAAAACAATGAGAAACAGTTGTAGATAGAAAGGCAAGATGCAACTATTCACAACTTGGAGGCTCATGTGAGTCAAGTAGTTAAAGATTTTAATGCTCAGCAAGCCAATTTTGAGGATAAGAGCCAAGAAGAGCGTTAATTTGAGGTGCTAATTGAGAAGGTCAGAGTAGAACATCAACAACTTAGCCAACTACAATTTGAGGATGTCGATGTTGTAGAAGTGAGTCTAGAGTCAGCCGAGGACATTGAGGATACAAATTTTGTTAACTCTAGTATCATTGATGTTGAGGATGCTGAAAGTCCTGAGGTTCATGTGTGTGAGCGCATTGGTCCTCACTCCAAATATTTTTCTACATTGTGCTTGGATGACGATATGGAAATAGAGTCATCCGAGCCAATTGAGAAGTCAAGTAATGAGGAACAAGGTGCCTACATTCTGGAATGTTTCTTTCCAGAAAGACAGGACTACATACCTCATCTAAAAGCCAAGAAGTGTAGAATAGTACAATGATTGCTTGGGCCAATTAGATTTGTTCCTCCACCCCTAGAGCATAGGCGAAAACTTGATGCCAAACTGGGGGTTCAATTTATAAGCTCAAGGTGGAGGCAAAAAGTGATTCGCGTCGTGCCGCAACGTTAAATTAGGCTCTTGTTGGGAGGCAACCCAGCTTTATTGATCTCTTTTATTTTTTATTATTATTTTTTCAATTGTATTATTTTTGTAGTGTAAATTTTTTATTTTCTAGGAGCATGGAAAGCAAAGCTATTTGAAGGATGCAACAACAAACCATTGGAACTAAGTGTGAGGTACCCGCACGAAGGACCAAGCCTGGGAGAAGCCTGAGTACCCCATGAACTGCTAGTGCTTTGGCCTTTGGCCTACCATGCAGTTTCTCTTACCCTCTTATAGTTATGTTGTGCATTAGGGACAATGCACAATTTTAAGTGTAGGTTGAGGAGATTGTCTGGGTGACTTTTCATGCTACTTTAGCTGTGTTAGTTTAATTGAATAATTTTTTAAAAAAAATTGTACTTTTCCCGATGATGGATCTATTAAACAATTTTTTTGAGGGATTTAAGTCTAAATAAAAAGGACAAAAAGATTTTCTTTATAGGTAGTGTAGCAACCTCCCTTGGTTTTTCTTTGTGCCGCGGTTCTTTTCCAAGTGTTTTGTTTGAACTGGGTGTAGTTAATTTTTTTTGGGAGTAGGAGCAATTGTGTTTTATTTTGAATTGAAGCAACATCTCTTGACTTTGTTATGCCTTGAGAATAGTGAGTACTTTGGTTGTGACGCTTAGGCTCAGTTTTTGACTCTTGTATAAGTACCTTAAATTATATGATTTTAAATTTGCTTAACTGCTTTGACTAGAGTGTCTTGCTGAATCCAATCATGAGTGAGTTATGTGCCGTGTGTGTGAGGTTTTGCATTATTATGTGCGTTTAATTTGATGTCTAGAACTCGCCCCATGTGTTTGCAAATTGAAATAGTAGTTTTGTGCAGTCTTGGAAGTGATATAGGCATTTCTTTGTTGAGCCTTATGTATATTTTACCCGCATAATTGTTATGTATCGTAATTAAACCCTTTGAGCCTGTATTCCTGTTTCCTTGGCAACCACATTATAAGCCTTACCCTTTGTTTGAATTAACCATCTATTTGAACCTTTTCACTTCTCATGAGCACTTGAATTATTATGAACATTATAAAAGTTAAAGTGTGGAGTGATTGGTTTGGCTTTTGAGTGAAACTAATGAGATAAAGAGAAAAGTGCATTGTTTAAAAAAAAATAAGAGCCACTCGAATTGGAAAAGAAAAAGAAAAGAAAGAAAAAAATAGTTGTATTGTTGCGAAAAATATTCCTTGATAAATGGTGGTTTTTTTTATGTAATTGTGCTCAAAGAAGTATGGGATAATATACATTGATGTGAAGGTGTAGTTTTGGTTTGACATAAGCATGTGCTTCAATGTTAAAGTATATGTATTAAAGTTCTTAGGGAGGTGCAATCACTCTTATATCCAAATGTATCCTACCTGTCCTGCAGCCTACATTACAACCAAATAAAGTCCTACTTGATCCTAGACTGAATGAGCTCGATTAGTAGAGTTGTACACTACGGGCAAGCCTATGGTGCATCTTTTGTTGCATATTAATGTTATTTCTCAGAGTGAGTGAATTCTTTCTATCTTGAGTTCCTCAGAGTGAGTGAATTCTTTCATGAAGGAAAGGTAATCCTTGACCTCTATGTTAGAGTAAGTGGGTGAGGTGCGACTAATGCGTGGTACTTGTGAGTCAAATCTTGAGGTGAAGATGTTACGCTTTTGTGCTTAGTCTATTTTAAGTATTCTTTGTGTGACGAGTTAGGAGAAATATTTAAAAAGATCATTTCTATATAAAGTGTAGTTTAATTGCTCGAGGACGAACAATGGTTTAAGTGTGGGGTGTTGATGATAGGCTATAATTACATATTTTAGTCGCTTATTATACTCTAATTTACGGCACCTTAATTGAGTTTGAGCTTTAATCGCTAGTATTTTGCACTAATTATGTGTTTTATGCTTTGTAGAAGTGATTCCGAGCTATATAGATGTTATAGAATGAATTCAAGTAATTTGGAGCTTTGAAGTCTGAGTAAAAGACCAAGGAATTAAGTCGGGATCATGTTCGGGAATCAACGGATGATAGTTAAGAACGAAACGGAGAATTGAGCAGGCATACAATGTATTGTCTAGTAAAATGCACATAACATTTTACTCAGAATTCCGTTTGGGATCCACAATACATCGTTGGAAAGCTATTTGAAAGGGAAACAACTTTGATGTTTTGCATTTTCACGAATTACCAATACCGCAGTGCGTAGAGCGGCGCGCGGTGCGCTGCGCCTTTGAAAGTTTTCTGCAACTTGTCAGAATCAGCAATCTGAGCTTTTCCACTGCCGCCCCGCATGGCATGTCGCCCCATGAGGCACGGTAGTGCAAAAGTTTTAGAGTGATTGTCCTATTTCTCCCGGGAGAAGGTATTTTCGTCTGGGCCTGACCCTACTTTGTATAAATATATGTAAAAATGCTATTTTAAGTAGGGGGGACATATTCTTGACACACTTTAGACAGAGAAAGGAGCCGTCGTGGAAACCAGAGATTCGACCTAAGGAGGCAAGAACACACTAGGATCAAGGCGGACAATTCTTCTACGAGTTTTTCACTTCCTTCTTCCTATTTTCATTATTGGTTATGAATTTTAGTATTGTAGTTATGCATACTATTATTAATATCTAATTTGTTATATAGGGTTTTGATGGAACCTGTTGAAGGGTGATTTTCTCATTATGTTAATATAGATTTGTCGTAGTATTATCTCTATTTGTTCAACTATATGCTTATTGCTATTGATTGAAGGGTCCGCAATTAGTTGTTCCTATTTAGTGTGCATTACTCGGGAGAGAGTGTATATTTAGGTAGTTGTTGAACATCATCACTCCTAACGTATATGAGGTATCAATACGAAGGGTTTAAAGGTGGGATTAGGGATAACGAAACCTTGGGTGCTATCTAAGTGAGCTGCAATTAAAGCTAGCTAACGTAATTCGGGAGAATATGTCTAGTGTATTGTTGTAATTACTTGAGAGAGAGTTACGACAGTCATAGTACTCATGATCGATAGAGAAGACTTAGGCAAATTAATAGAAAACGTAGCGGGAGGGATTCCGACAATTGGAGAAATCATAACTCTAGACCTTCTTAATCGTTTCTCCAACCCATAGTATCTTTAGTTGTTAATCTACTAATTTAATTATTTAGTTAATTAGATATAAGAATCATAATATTTATAACTTAGGAATTGTTCGAGCTTGTCTTCTTAGCAATATTGAATAGTTGTAGCTAAACCTTAGTTCTCTGTAGGATTCGACTCCGAACTTGTAAAGCGGATTATATTTTTACAATGACCGCTTAGTCCTTTTTATAAGGCATAGTTGGGCGTGATCAGTGGACCACAGAATGGATATGCGTCCGCAGAATTGATGCCAAGAACTGGGCTGCTCGTGTCAGGTATGAGGCAGGTTTGCGGTCCGCAAATAAGTTCCATGGTCCCATAATGCGCCGCAGAATTTCCCTCCAGAAATCTTCGTGCTGGATGTGCGATATATTGTGCAGCCCGCAAAAACATTATGCGGTCACATATTGGACCGCAAAACGACCCTCCAAAATTGGCCATTTTTTGGTTGCACTCTGCGGCTGATCTACGGACCGTAGAGTGATTCTACGGCCGCATTCGCACAAATGCCCCGCTCTGCAAAAAAAAAAATTCAACTCCCAACGCACTGTTCAACCCAAAAAGTCAGAAACCACGGGTTCTAGGTAAACTTTTACGGGGCCTTACATCCTCCCCCACTTAAGATCATTCGCCAGAGTCTCTCATGCAACTGGGCCTATCCACCTGTCAGAGAATCGCAGAAATCAATCCTAACAACATAACCATAACACAACAATGTAACACATTTATGGAGACAACATCGGCTACAACGTTATAAATATTATATTACCCATAGAAACATACTTAACATGAAGTTGTACAAGTGAAACATAATTCATAGAAGGTAGACTCTTTACATTTTCATAGAACATAGCCACCTTAATATATAGGCATTTAAACAAATGGGGGTACTTCCTGTTCATCTCTTCCTCGGCCTGCCAAGTAGCCTCTTCAACCTGCTGGTTTTGCCATAGCATTTTCCCGAATGCAATTTCGTTATTTCTCAACTTTTTGACATATCTATTAAGAATGGTAACTAGAATCTCTTTATATGTCAACTCCTCATTAACTTGTATAGTCTCAACCGGAATAATAAGCGACGGATCTCCAACCACCTACTTCAACATGGATACATGAAACAACGGTTGTACTAATGACATTTCAGGAGGTAGTTCTAGCCATTAGGCCACATGACTAATCCGCTAAATGATTATGTATGGCCCGATATACATTAGACTCAATTTCTCTTTCTTACCAAACAGCATTATACCCTTCGTGGGGGAAACCTTCAAGAATAACTAATCATCTTCTTTGACCTCCAAATCCCTACGATGAATATCTGAATAGGACTTCTGACGACTCTGAACATTTTTTAGTCGTTCCTTAATGATCTCAACCTTCTCCATAGCTTGCTGCACGAGGTCTGGTCCTATCAACTCTACTTCCCCAATCTCAAACCACCAAATGGGAGATCTACGCCTTCTACCATATAGAGCCCCAATCGGTACTGTAATGACTCTACCGGTCGTTTTGAGTTCTAGAGCACCGTTCAGCAGTTTGAGGCCACGAGCGGCTTCACTTTAGGTATTAATACTTGTGCACATGATCGAAATTGAATCCCGGGAAGTTTGGAGTTGATTTGGAAAAAGAATTCTCATTTCGGAATTTTTAAGTTGAAAGAATTAGCTAAGATTGGATTTTTGAGTAAATGATCTTAGAATCAGGATTCGAAGGTTCCAGCAGGTTCGTATGATGATTTCGGACTTGGGCGTATATCTGGATCGGGTTTTGGAAGACCCGAGAATGTTTTGGCGCCAATTGTGGAAGTTAACATTTTGAAGGAATTTCATAAGTTTGGGTTGAAGTGAATTTTAGTGTTATCGATGTCCGTTCGGGATTCTGAGATTGTGAATAGCTCTGTATGGTGATTCTAGAGTTGAGAGCGTGATCAGAAGTGAATTCGGAGGTCCGTGGGTCGTTTAGGAGTCATTTGGCTAAAGATAGAAATTTGAAGGTTTTTGAGAAGATTGACTGGAAGTGGACTTTTTGATATCGGGGTCGGAATTTGATTCTGAAAGTTGGAGTAGGTCCGTGATGTTGAATATGACTTGTATGCAAAATTTGAGTTCAATCGGACGTGATTTGCTAGGTTTAAACATCGAAAGTAGAAGTTTGAAGTTTTAAAGTTCATAAAGCTTGGATTGGAGGTCGATTCGTGATTTTAGCAATGTTTGATATGATTTGAGGCCTAGAGCATGTCTGTAATATGTTTTGGGACTGGTTGGTATGATTGGTTGGGGTCCCAGGGGCCTCGGGTGGATTCTGGGTGGTTAACAGATCGAAAATAGAATTTTGGAGAAGGTTGAAGTTGCTGGTTGCTGGTGTAACCGCACTTGCGATGCTAGGGCCACAGATGCGGTTGCCGTGCCACAAAAATGGTTAGAAGTGAAGGGATTAGAGGCCGAAAGTGCGAAGGAAATCCCGCACCTGCAAGATCGCAGATGCGGCCGGTGCGGTGCAGAAGCGGGTTGTGGCAGCAGGAGGACGACCGCAGAAGCGGTATTGTAACCGCACCTACAGAACCGCAGAAGCGGCCAAGTGACCGCAGGTGCGAATGGACTGGAGGCAGTGAGTGTTTTAAAAATAGGGTTTGGCCATTTTCTCTCAGTTTTCTCTTGGCTTGGGCTATTCTTGGAGGGTTTCAAGAGGGGGTTTTCATCATCAACAATAAGGTAAGCTATCCCCCCCCCCATCTTGAGTTAAATACATTGATTATGTACGGATTTGAGCATGAAATTTGTAGAATTTTGGGGCTTGAGGGAAAACCTAAAAAATTGATATTCTTGGATTTTGACCACGATTTTGGGTATGAAATTAAGAGAAAATCATATAGTTGAGTTCGTGAGTTCATGGGTAAACTTTATCTTCGAAAAATTTAGGAATCCGGGCACGTAGGCCCGAGGGCAATTTTGTGAACTTTTCGATCGGGGTTAGGAATTGTTATAAATCGGGTTGTAATGAGTAATTGAACGTATATTAATAGATTTGCATAATTATTGGCTAGTTTTGAAGCATTGCGCATCGATTCGAGTCTTCGGAAGAGCGTGGAATGCCGGTTATGGATCTTCGGAGTGAGGTGAGTCTCCTTTCTAACCTTGTAAGAGGGAATTGTCCCTATAGGTGAGTTATTTGGTTATGTGCTCCAATTTGTGGGGGCTACGTACGCACGAGGTGACAAGGGTCCATGCATAGCTACTATTAGGCTATTGTTCGGGTAGTCTAGGACCCAAAAACATGTTGTACTTGAAAATATTTGTAATCCTATTGACGGTTTAAATTGCTTAAATTCTATCGAATTGGTAAATGAATTTTAAAAGGATTAAACTTCATTTTTCTTAAATCGTTAAAAAAATGAGAATTTGGATTTTTCCTTGGATAGTTGTTTCCTAATGAAGTCTTGATTAACTGTTTGAATATGCGATTTTGTGTGTACCTGCATCGCATGAATGATTCGCAAGCAGGGTGATTGTTTATTTTATGTTGACCGCATCGCATGGATGATTCAATAGCGGGGTAATAGATGCATCTATGGTTCGCGCCATTCAACCCTCGGCAGTGCACATTTTAGATTTATGTTGGATCGGGCCGTACGACCTCGGCATGATTTGCGCATGCTTGTATTGCTTGCCTTGAGATTTATTGATATTGATATTTTCTCTCCCCGACTTGAGATAATTGTTAACTAATGGATTATGAATCCGGAGAGTTGAATAAAAAGGAACTTTTATCGGTTCGTGGCTTATTTGAAATTACTGACGTTCTTAATAAATACATGATTACTCGCATTAAAAATAGATTATTATTGGACCACTAGTAAGTGTCAAAGTCGACCTCTCATCTCTTCTTCTTCTTGATTAGACGGGATACTTATTGGGTACACGTTGTTTCCGTACTCATACTACACTTGCTGTGCATTTTTGTTGCACAGGTTCATATGTGGCAAGTGGCTTAGTGGCATAGAGACATGGTTGATACGGAGACTTAGATGAGCTGCAATTATCGAGATGACCCGAAACCAGCAGAGTCTCCTTCAGAGTATTGTATTGTATTTTCATTTCTGTCCACTTGTATTCCGGACAATTACTGTATTTTATTCATTCCCTAGTAAATGCTCATGCACTTGTGACACCGGGTTCTGGGGGGATCACGTGATTTTTCAGTAGTTAAACTTTGTAAAGACATCCTCATTTATTTGGTGGAGTTTATTATTTATTATTCATTTGTTTAAAGAAAATAATTTCAAAACAAATAAAATGAGAAAATGCTAGTATATTGTGGTTGGCTTGCCTGACAGTAGTGTTCGGCGCCATCACTACCCTTAGTGAATTTTGGGTCGTGACAACATGGTACTAGAGCAATAGGTTCCCTTAGGTCATAAGAGTCATGAGCAAGTCTAGTAGAGTCTCGCGGATCAATACGGAGACGTTTGTACTTATCTTCGGGAGGCTACATGGCTGTTAGGAGTACTTCCCTTCTTGATTCCTCATCGTGCGATTTGATTCTTGGAGGCTTATTCCCTTGGTTCCTTCCTACTCAATCTTACGCGACGCGAACCGCTGGTTATAAATCGAGAATTGAAGGATTGTAATGGCACTATAGATGTGGTGCGGGATGTTTCTCCCGGTATTGTTGATGGGGCTATTGTTGTTACCTTGCGGGAGGATATCTTGTCATTTCAGCTTAGTAACAGTATTCATGAGAGCTGTGAGACTATGCACAGATCGCTATGATTGCTCATGATTGGCTATCGCACAGTATTGTCTTGATGGTATGATACTTGCCTATGTGTTAGGGTGGTGAATAATTTGAAAGGAAGTCTACTCGGTGCACGATTCAGAGATCTGATATTCCATTTCCGGCGGAGGAAAAGCAATTAGCCTATGAATGTCCAGATTTGGGGTGATAGAGTAACGAGACTTGGTATTTTCGAGCATGGTAGAATTTTCATCCACGATGTAGTGTCGTCATCCTCGATTGTTGTGTTAAGTTCGCCAATGTCATGGTCTTTTGCAATTCGCCTTTGGGGTAAGGTATTATGAAAATAATATAAGAGAAATGACTGTCAGAGATCGCGGGTTGCGGTGGTTCAGGATTGAATCGGTATTTCTAATATTGACGGCTCGAGAAAAATTTACTTCGAAAAAGTTTAAGGCTAGTAGCGATTTGAGGGTTCAAGTGCTGTGAAGATAGATTTTATTTACGGCAACAACTGAGCAGCGAAGGATAAGAAAGGACATTTGGGGAGTGTCAGGCCGTGGTTAAAATTTCTAGCAGGCTAGTTATAATAAGCAAAAGTCGAGTAGTCAATTAAAGGGGTGAGTTCCGCCAAAGTGGCAGAGTGGCGGAGTTGCATGTGGGTTTTGTGGTAGGATGACTATGCACCTTAAGGAGAGTTTGGAATGATTTGGGAATTTTAGTGATTGGTGAATGGGGTCTACAGATTTAATTTGAAGTATGGGCTATCATGCGACAAGAGATTTGATATAGCTGGAAGAAGTTGCTTGAAATGAAGAAGGATACAACATAACATTGAATTGGAAGGATGTTGCCATACATTTAATTGATGTCCACGAGGGGTGAATGGACTTGTGCAGCTAGAGAGTGAGTTCAGACTCAGGATGGGTTATTGATGTCGTAGTGATGGCACCCCGTGCAGCAGCGTTGGAAGATGTCGAGAAGTGATATCCATATGTGGTTACTCCCTGTGAGTACGTTAGCGGTCGTGTGGTTGGCGACGCTTCTACAAAGAATTCTTTTGGTTGTACAGCAAAGAGATAGGTCGTGCGAATGTTGTTGATGATTCAGAGTATAAAAGGGGTTTTACAGGAAGATTCCAAGAATTTTGGCGGTTGATTGCGCAAGGTTATGTCAATAAGAGATAAAAAATCCTGGTGAATTCCAGAGTTGTGTAATAGTGGCTTCAAGCTAAGTGGGAGATCCCACCGCCTATGATTGGGTTGCATGGTTAACTACTTGTGAGGTTTCTGGTTATTAACATATCGATGGGCCAATTCAGCTACGGGAAAAGAATATAAGTGGTAATTTGAGCGAAAGAATTGTTAAAGGTGTGCTATGGTTGGCCTTATTGGCTCATGTTCAGACTTGGGGGAAGGATTCAGGATTTATGCCTTATATATATGCGGGTTTCAAGGGAAGTGATTTTGCCGGATACTTCATCTGGAAGGTATTCATGTACTAGAAGATTGATGGAGTTGATTATATTCGGGGCCAAGTCAGAGTGGGTGGCTCTCAACAACGGTCCTAGTGGATTCAAAGGGGTAAAGTGTGGTGCCTAATGATTTCAAGCCTCTAGGTATGGTTAAGAATCAAGCTTTTGTAGCAGCTTATGAGAAGAGGCCCAGGATATTCTATGATGTTTTGACTTGCAGTGTAGTATATGGGAGGAAAATGAGAAAAGACTTCTGATCCGTAGTGGGATTATCAGAATGGGCATACCAGTTGAGAATGAGAATGAGCGCACAAGAGAGGTATGAAATGGTTCGTGGGATTGGAGACAGCATGGTCTCGTGATTTAAGGTCACTCGGGATGAGTGCGGATTGAGTACGCTATATGTTGAATGGAACTATTATTATTCCTAAGGCAATTAAGGTTAAGTTAGAAGAAGTAGATTGGTTAACCATGATTGAATTGGCATGATGATGGCAGTGACTAGTTCTCTTAGTGTGATTAAGTTATGCAAGTGATTTGTGATGGTACGGGTAAGGCCTCTCGGCCGCCGTAATTGATGTTGTTAAGAAGTATTCCACTGTTATGGCCTGTTATGTGTAGGCGGATCCCGGAAAGGCAATGGTGGCTTAGACCACTACTTGAAGATTTGCATATTTTACGGTTATGGGAATTCACATGTGTTGCTATGGTTCTCCTGAAGTGAGTTAAGTGAAAAGTTTTATATGATGAAGTGTTAATCTATTAGTGGTTCCGAAGTTATGATAAAAATCACGTTCTAGCATATTGGCATGATGGGCGCAGTGAGTGGTATGGAATTTGAAGTGAGGATCAAGGTCGCGGTTCGGTATTGACAAGGATGTCACGAGCTCGAATGAGCAGGAAGGATGGTTTGAATGTTTAGAGTAAGCTGGCATTGTCTTCAGCCTCACTAGAGATCAGTGTTTTGTGAAAGAGGCCCTACTCCTGGTTATAGATTCTTGATCGCTTTTTAGCATTAGTGCGACCAGTTGTATAGAGGTGCAGACCTGTTATCTATCAAGGAAGATTGTGGGAGCGTGCCCCACAGGAAGGTTGTATAAGTGTGGTGTGTAGTCACTTGATTGAGTGAAGAGTTAAACCAAGTATAAAGATTGTGGTGATGACGTAAAATTGAGAATTGATGCCTGGAGGGCACTCAGTTTGTTGGGTTGAGGACTATGAAAGATTACCCCGGTTATGATGGTTGTTATTTTGTGTTATGTGTTATGAGGGTTACCTCGGTTTAAAGGGATTTATTATGGACCTTTGAAAGGTTATTAGCTTAGTTCAGTGTGATCAGAATCAGCTTGAGGTTTGTGGATGGATTTAAATGTTTATATGGGCCTTATATCAGGCCGAATATGCTCATTTCAGCATAGCGCTCCTTATGGAAGAGTATTCAGACATGGGATGTTATTTCGTCGTCGGCTGTTTCATGTAATGCTTTATTGTGACGTGTGAGTTGTGAACGGCTTGATAATTTTCTTATGTATTGAGGTTCCGCGTAGCGATGGTGATATGTGAGCAGGATGGATCTTTAGTTTCAGAACATATATCGCACTTCAGTTGTGCTTGAGTTTTGTAGCCTATGGCACTATATGTCTCCCTAGGGATGGTATTATGCACTTAGCGTGCTTGTGACCGATATTCGGTATTTTTGTTGTAATGAGCAAATTAGCTCGATGTATATCTCTTGATGTGAATTATATATGTAGATCGGGTGTCACGCCGCCATGGGTATCTTATTTGGATCGGGTTGCACGCCGCAACAGTGTGATGTTGAGTATAGTTCCCTATATCTGTTTTTATGTGTTTTATTAGCTATTTTTCTGAGGAAAACTCATATTAGTTGTGTGCCTGCATCGCATCTATGATTCGCGAGCGGGGTGTCTGTTCAATTATGTTGACCGTGTCGCATGTATGATTCGCGAGCGGGGTAATTGGATTTCCTTTTCAAGGTTCGTTTTCCTTTTGTATCATATTCGAATTGGTAGCCTATTGGCACATTGTGGCTTATTGTCTGAGTAGTTCGTACTGAGTTAGACGAGATCATTGGATTTAGGATAATTTCAATATGATTATATGAAGTATATTAAGGAGCAAAGACCAATATTTGGTTCAGAATGAGGTGATGGTTCTTGTCAGGAGTATAGAAGCAATGGTTTGATGATTCGGCAGCTGGTTATGAAATTCCACACATCCCTTCCGATGTGGCGGTATTGTAAGAGTTAGAGCAAGACCTATGTATGTCATGAGGTGTAATGGGAGAATCAGATTCGTAGAATTTCGACTATTATGCTTAGACAATGTTATTGTGGTTATGTGAATAAAGCGGTGCAAGGTGTGAATTCAGCAAGGGTATGCAGTCATGTTCTGATACATCGTGTGGTGATTGATACGGTGTTTGTATGTTGGAAACAGGCCTGGTAGTGAATTCCGGATGTTGGAATTGAGCTCTAAGGCTTATTTGCCTAAGTGAAAAAGGGTATCTTCAGATTGATTGAGCTACGGTGCCCAGCTGAGTTATGGTAGCACGGGTAGGTGCTCGAGGTGTTAAACAGTGATTTCGGGCAACCCCAGCATAGTTCTTAGCACGTTCAAAGTCGAACGTAGGTTTAAGTGGGAGAGAATGTAACGACCCGACCAATCATTTTGAGCTCTACCGCGTCGTTCAGCATTTTGAGGCCATGAGCAGCTTCACTTCAGGTATTACGACTTGTGCGCACGATCAGAATTGAATACCGGGAAGTTCAGAGTTGATTTGGAAAGAGAATTCTCATTTCGGAAGCTTTAAGTTAAAAGAATTAGCTAATATTGGATTTTTGAGTAAACGGCCTTGGAATCAGGATTCGATGGTTCCAACAGGTTCGTATGATGATTTCTGACTTAGGCATATATCCGGATCGGGTTTTGGAAGACCCGGGAAAGTTTTGGTGCCTATTGTGGAAGTTAGCATTTTGAAGGAATTTCTTAAGTTTGGGTAGAAGTGCATTTCAGTGTTATCAATGTCCGTTTGGTATTCTGAGTCTGGGAATAGCTCCGTATGGTGACTCTATAGTTGGGAGAGCGATTAGAAGTGAATTCGGAGGTCTGTGGATCGTTTTGGAATCATTTGGCTAAAGATAGAAATTTGAAGATTTTTGAGAAGTTTGCCCGAAGTGGACTTTTTGATATCGGGGTCGGAATTTGATTCCAAAAGTTGGAGTAGGTCCGTGATGTTGAATATGACTTGTGTGCAAAATTCGGGGTCAGTCGGACGTGATTTGCTAGGTTTAAACATCAAAAGTAGAAGTTTGAAGTTCTAAAGTTCATAAAGCTTGGATTGGAGGTCGATTCATGATTTTAGTGTTGTTTGATATGATTTGAGGCCTCGAGCAAGTCCGTAATGTGTTTTGGTGCTGGTTGGTATGATTAGTTGGGGTCCCGGAGGCCTCGGGTGGATTCCGGGTGGTTAACAGATCGAAAATAGAATTTTGGAGAAGGCAAAAGTTGGGTTGCTGGTGTAACCGCACCTGCGAGGCTAGGGCCACAGGTGCGGAGCCACATGAGCAGTCGTCGTGCCGCAGAAGCGGTTAGAAGTGAAGGGCTCAAAGGACGTAGGTGCGAAGGAAATCCCGCACCTGCGAGATCGCAGATGTGGCCGGTGCGGCGCAGAAGCGGGCTGGGGAAGCAGGAGGAGGACCGCAGAAGCGGTATTGTAACCGCACCTGCGGAATCGCAGAAGCGGGCAAGTGATCGCAGGTGCGAAAGGACTGGAGGCAGTGGGTGTTTTAAAAATCCGGATTTGGCCATTTTCTCTCAGTTTTCTCTTGGCTTGGGCGATTCTTGGAGGGTTTCAAGTGGGGGTTTTCATCATCAACGATAAGGTAAACTATCCCCCTTATCTTGAGTTAAATACATTGATTATGTACGGATTTAAGCATGAAATTTGTAGAAACTTGGGGTGTGAGGGAAAACCTAGAAAATTGATATTCTTGGATTTTGACCACGATTTTGGGTATGAAACTAAGAGAAAATCATATAGTTGGGTTCGTGAGCTTGTGGGTAAAATTTATCTTCGAAAAATTTAGGAATCCGGGCACGTGGGCCCACGGGTAATTTTCTCAACTATTCGATCGGGGTTAGGAATTGTTATAAATCGGGTTGTAATGAGTAATTGAACGTATATTAATGGATTTGCATAATTATTGGCTAGTTTTGGAGCATTGTGCATCGATTCGAGTCTTCGAAAGACTGTAGAATGTCAGTTATGGATCTTCGGAGTGAGGTGAGTCTCCTTTCTAACCGTGTAAGATGGAATTGTCCCCATAGGTAAGTTAATTGGTTATATGCTCCTATTTGTGGGGGCTACGTATGCACAAGGTGACGATGGTCCGTGCGTGGCTACTATTATATTATTGTCCGGGTAGTCTAGGACCCAAAGCATGTTGTACTTGGAAATATTTGTAATCCTATTGACGGTTTAAATTGCTTAAATTCTATCGAATTTATAAATGAATTTCTAAATGGATTAAACTTCATTTTTCTTAAATCGTTAAAAAAAGAGGAGAATTTGGATTTTTCCTTGGATAGTTGTTCCCTAATGATGTCTTGATTAACTGTTTGAATATGCAATTCTGTGTGTACCTGCGTCGCATGTATGATTCGCGAGTAGGGTGGTTGTTTGTTTTATGTTGTCTGCGTTGCATGAACGATTCGCGAGCGGGGAAATAGATGCATATATGGTTCACGTTGTTCAACCCTCGGCAGTGCACATTTTACATTTATGTTGGATCGGGCCATACGACCTCGGCATGATTTGCGCATGCTTGTATTGCTTGCCTTGAGATTTCTTGATATTGATATTTGCTCTCCCCGACTTGAGATAATTGTTAACTAATGGATTACGAATTCGGAGAGTTGAATAAAAAGAAACTTTTACTTGTTTGTGGCTAATTTTAAATTACTGTCGTTCTTAATAAATCCATGATTACTCGCATTAAAAATAAATTATTATTGGACCACTAGTAAGTGTCGAAGTCGACCTCTCATCTCTACTTCTTCGAGATTAGATGGGATACTCATTGGATACACGTTATTTCCATACTCACACTACACTTGCTGTGTATTTTTGTTTCACAGGTTCATATGTGGCTAGTGACTTAGTGGCATAGCGGCATGGTTGATACGGAGACTTAGGTGAGCTGCAATTATCGAGACGACCCGCAGCCAGCAGAGTCTCCTTCAGAGTATTATATTATAGTTTCATTTTTGTCCACTTATATTCCGGACAGTTACTGTATTTTATTTCATTCCCTAGTAAATGATCATGCACTTGTGACACCGGGTTTTGGAGGGGATCACGTGATTTTTCAGTAGTTAAACTTTGTAAAGACATTCTCATTTATTCAGTGGAGTATATTATTTATTATTCATTTGTTTAAAGAAAATGATTTCAAAACAAAAAAATGAGAAAATGCTAGTAAACTGTGGTTGGCTTGCCTGACAGTGGAGTCAGGCGCCATCACGACTCTTAGTAGATTTTGGGTCGTAACAGGTACCATTAGAATGCTAGCATGATAACTATTATTGTAGGCAGATTCTATGAGCGGCAAATGACCATCCCCTACCCTTGTGTTGATACCCAATTTGTCCTACCTCTCTTCTAATTAATTTTTTGACGCTCTCTAGTCATTAATAATCTAATGCTCTATTTTTAGTTATTTATTACTATTAATACTACAATTTATTATAATTATAATTATTGAAGATATTACTACTATCACAAAAGTTATTACTTTTTTATTAGTACTATTAGCATTATTATTAATATTACCGTTAATATGACTATTATTGAATTAATTACTTATTTAAAATGTAATATTATGTATGCTCAAAGTATTTTTATTGAGTCCAATTTATCAAGATATGAGAGCCCAATTAAATTGATTTGAAGAAGGGGAAGATCATGATTTTTGGCCCAAATGAGTCCTAAAGGATATTTTCGGACTAGCCCAAACAAACCCAAATCTGCTAATCCCTTTAAGCCCTAAAACATAAACTCATTCAAGGGTTCCTAATCCCATTCCTCTAGCTCCCCCCCCCCCCCAATCCCCAACCCCCAACCACCAACCACTTTCCTCTCATAAAACAAAAATCCATTCTCTCTCCAGAGGTGATAGAAGCTTGCCCTTCCAATTTGGAGTAAGCTTCTTACCTCTCTTACTTTTATACCAAAATATCATGACTTTTCCTTCTTTCTATCTGTAACAAGATTAGTTGATACTGGAAGCCAAAAAACTTTTAGATTTTGATTCTTTGTGGCAGAGAATTTTATTTTCAAACGGCTCTTTTGAAGACCAAAATCCCAACCCGTGGCCTCCTTGATTTTGGATTCAAATTTCAAATCAAAACCCAAGTTCCATCTATAAATATTCCCTATTGTCTTCAGACGAAGGGAGAAAAGCTTGAAAATGGTACGAGAATTTTTTTTATCTCAATCCTTATCTTTCAATCTCTTTTCATAAGAAATCTAGTAGTTTATAACTACACTTATTCTCTCACTACTAGAAATTAAGCCTATAGCAACCCTTTCAAAATCGTACCTATAGATACTGTAACCGTCCTTGTAGGGCTAATGGGAAGGTTTGGGACGCGTTCCCAGATTCAGCATTACAATAGGTCAACTGGAACGGTTAATTGTAATGGATTCAAAACCATCTCCGTATATGGCTATTGTAACTATTATAATTGCAACCTTTGACTAGCCTAGAACGGTTTTCTTTTGTGTTGGAACGGTTATAAACCGTTGTTTTATAATTATACGAACGATTTTTTAATTCTATTGCGAAGGTTTTCATGATATATTGTAACAGTTTTGTTATATATTGGAACAATTATCTATATCTTTTTATAACATATTGCAATGGTTATTGGAGGGTTGCTATTGTTGGAACGGTTATATTGTATATTGCAACAGTTCATTATTGTAATTTCTAATATTTATGGAAGCAAAATGAGGAATATTTTCCTAAGCAAAGAAATTTTATACACTATAACTTATATAAATCACGAAATGAGATTAAAATATCTAACTCGCATTATCTATAACAAAAATATGAATACATTGTTTGATCAACAATTCAAAGGTCAAAATAGAAAGTCTAACAATGATCAACAAAACTCAAATAAGGTCTTTATCCCTGCTTTCATCCATCGATGCACTTACAAAATTCAATCAGAAATAATTAAACAAAGAAAATTTTAAGATAATTGAATAACAAAGTGTTGAATGACCAATTTGATAACTCAAAAATTTTATAAATCTCTAAATTTTTAAAATTTTCGGCAGAGTTTTCTTTATAAATACGACTATCCCAAAAATTTTAACCTACTCAAAAAAACATTATGTTTTACAAAAGAATAATTTTCGACTCTCCCCTCTGTTACAATGATATTTAATTTCTTTAACGACATACAACAAACCAGAATCAACGATAGACAAACCATATCAAACAACTCTCCTAACTATTATTTTTTAAGCAACAATCTACCTTAACATCTTCGAACACTATTACATCACAAAACAACATCACAACTAAATTATTCAACCTGCTCAAGTAACAGTTACTCCAGTCGCAACCTCATTTAAATAATTAAGTGCAGCATATGAAGTACCAACCTAAGACAGTAGATCTCACAAAAATTATTAAATTATCAATGATTTAATACCTGGAATGAATTGGTCTTCTATGTTGGTTCTAGTAGATGGACGACGGATTTGTTGCAATGTTGTTTGCTGAACAGATGAAGCTTCTCCCAATGAATCATTTGAAGAGGGTAAAAAACATCCTACATTCTCTCTCAAAGAAGTTCTTGTAACCTCCCGCCCATACAATCTCAGACGTCCCGGATTTTCATGTCCCATGACAGATGCAAATGCCTCTACGGACTCATTGCCATTTTCGTTTTGTTGTTCTTTAATTTCCTCCATTTCGGCCTATAAAGAAAATTAAAAAAAATGTAATTCAAGTAAATAAAAATTAAACAAATAGAAACAAATATTGATCTCGATATAACAATAGTTAAATATAATTCGCACAATTTTACTAGTTGTATCTTCATCCGAGGACTTCTATGATCGTCAGCTTTTCTTTTTCTTGTAGCTACAAAGACTTTCTTTGCTGATAAAGGATCCAAAGTTTCCTCGTTGTTTTCCTAGTTACATAAAAGTGAGTTAGCATTCCTAGTGATCTACCATGAACTAAACAAAAGCTAAAATTGAAAATCTTTTGCCATGATTTGCTAGTTACTCACCAACTTAGAGCGAACTCAAGCAAAACTTCTTTTTCCAGCAGTTTGAGGATTCTTCAACTTTTTCTGATTCTTAATGTTAGTTTTAGACATTTTCTGCAAACAAAAAAAACATCAAATAACAACTTACAAGTAGGACTTGAAAATTATAAATTAAACACATTATAAGAGAAATGGAAGAACATTGAAACAGTGACGACAAAAAACAAACAGATAAAGAAGATAAAATAACAACAGCAGCAAGCAAAATATATGCAGCAGCAACTAAGTGAAAGAAGAACAAAAGAAGCAAGGCAGTGAAATGCACTGTGAAAAAGAACCAAAACAATCTTTTTACAAAAGATGCACAGTGAAATGCACACTGAAATACATAGAATTACAGAAAAATGAAATCAGAAAGAGGTGCGTGCAAGCTTAACTCGGATACGACCATTATACAAAATGTGACAACCGAAGAGACTGGTATTTATAGACGTAGAGAAGTCTGTGTCCTTCATAAGTTTTAGGATCCATAAAAGTAGAAGGATAAACTGCATTCATGTATGGCCAAGTTATCAATCAATCTGATTGTATAGCCAAGTTATCGATCAAGGCTGCATTTCAAATATGAAAGTATATAGGACAAAAGGTCAGAGGCAACATGTGATACCAAGTCTGCATTTAATTGGCAAGACCAGCTAATCGCTACAGTTTCCAAACACAACGAATTAATTGGATAATATCTTTTCTTTTTCTATATCAATAAACAGGAAAAGCATCAATCTCATTAATCATTGACAGACAACTGGGAAGAAATTATGCCTTCACTTTCCAAACTGCCAATAATGAACTATTAGTAAAGTTAAAATAATATTCTTTTATTCTAATGGAGTGGGTTGTGAAAGTCCAGTTCTCTCATCAAGGTTGGTTTATGAACGGCTCCAAAAGCCTCACCCTAGACCCCTACGGCCAGGCACCAGGGAAAAGAGTATTTGTCTAACAATATCGAGACTAATATAGTCCGGAAAAAAACTAAATACAACTAAAGGAATATAAGAGAGAGAAGAGCAGGGTTATAATCGCCAGGCAGCTACCTTGCTATCTCAGAAAAAATCTACAACTGGAATATTCAACAGCCGCTACCGTTTCTAGATACACCTGGATCTGCATACAAGGTGCAGGAAGTAACGTGAGTACGTCAACTCAATAAGTAACAACAGTAAATAAAGGCTGAGAAGTAGTGACGAGCAGTAATGCAAATAAAGTTCATATTACAGAAACTCACTAAAATATGGCACGCTTTTAAAACCATAGTTTGAATAAAATTAACTTGTTTAAATCCAGTTTTAGAAAAATCATTTTAAGATATCTTTCAACAGTCTTCAATCAAAGGCTCAATGCAAAGGTGAGCGAAAATGAAAAAATCATAAACAACCCCTCGGGCAAACATCACTCATATACAGCCCATCGGGCAAACCTCACCATCACTCATGCCTCCAAGTTACTCAGCACTCGGCACTCGGCACTCGCACTCAATATGTATCTGCGCTCACTGGGGGGTGTGCAGACTCTGGAGGGTCTCCTTCAGTACAAGCGCTATAACAAGCCAATCAGGGCATAAATTAATAAAGCCCTCGGCCTCACTCAGTCACGAATCGGTAAAACATGATGCGGCGTGCAACCCGATCCCATAAGTATCCTCACAAATCAGGCTCTCGGCCTCACTCAGTCATAAACCTCTCCAGCCTCTCGGGCTCTCAGAATAACAAAGTTTTCAGCCCAAATAATATTTATATGATGCATCAAATGTAGAGAAATAGAGACTGAGTTATGAATTAAATAAGTAAAAACATGACTAAGTATAAATTTCCAATCGGAAACAATGAGAGGATAGCAAGAAAAGACCTCTAAGGGTCCAAACAACACTGGCATACGACCTAAACATGGCATCCAGCATGATTTATGGAAATTCTTTCTAAAACAAGTGAGAAGTATTTAGTTTCAACAAAATATTCAACTTTACAGTAGATACAGAACGGACCAAGTCACAATCCCCAAGGGTGCACGCTCACACGCCCGTCACCTAGTATGTGTGTCATCTCAAAATAGTCATATGGCATAAAATCCGGGGTTTCATACCCTCAAGACTAGATTTACAATCGTTATTTATCTCAAACAGATCAAATCTCTACTCCGCGATGCTCTTGCCCCCCGACTCGGTCTCCAAATGCTCCGAATCTATTTACAATCAGTACAATACCATCAATATATGGTAAAGGGATAATTTCCACAACAAAAACTGCCAAATTATACCAAGAACCTGAAATCGGCTCAAACCCTGCCCCGGGCCCACATTTCGAAATCTGACAAAAAATACAAAACTAGAAAGCCCATCCACTAACGAGTCCATACATACAAAATTTTTCAAAATCCGACTCCATTTCGTCCCTCAAGTCCTCAAATCAAACTTTCCAAAATCCCAAGCCCTAACCCCTCATTTTTACCCTTAATTTCCACTAATTAATTGTTAAAACAACGGGAAAATACCATAGATAGGAGTACTAGAGCTCAAGTAACTTACCTCACTAAAAACCCCTTGAATCTCCCTTAAAAATCCCTCCGAAAGCACCAAAAACTGACTTGAAAGTGGTATAAATGAACCAAAATTCACGAAGTGTGCTATTTATACTTTCTGCCCAGCGTCACTGCATCTGTAGTCCAATTGTCTCTTCTATGATGCCGCTCCTGTGGCAAAATTATCGCTGGTGCGGAACTTCACTTAAAATTCGGGTCTCGTTCTTGCAGCCTCGAGACCGCATATCAGCTCACGCAGGTGCGGAAATCCTCATGCGTTTGCGGTTCAGCCTTGCACCTGCGTCCTCTCTTCCGCTTATGCGACCATCGCAGGTACGGTTAGCCCCTCACACCTGCAGACTCTGCCAACTCTTCTTCCTATCGCCCCTACGATTAAATTCCCGCTTCTGCGGCTCGCACCTGCGGCTCCCTCTCCGCATGTGCGGTTATGACACCTGAGTTCCAAACTTCAGCCATTCTCCAAACTTCAAACTTGATCCGTTCACCACCCGGAACTCACCCAATGCCCTTGGGATCTCAACCAAATATACCAACACATTTTATAAAATCATTCCAACTTAGTCGAGCCTTCGAATCACTCAAAACAACATCAAAACACCAAATTGCCCTTGGATTCAAGCCAAAGAACTTCTAAACTTTCAAATTTCAAAACGACGCCGAAACCTTTCAAATCATATTCGAATGACCTTATATTTTCTACACAAGTCAAAAATGACAATATGAACCTACTCTAACTTCCGGAATTCCATTCTGACCCCGATATCAAAATTTCCACTACTGGCCAAAATCCTCACAATTCTAACTTTCGCCAATTCAAGCCTAATTCTACCCCGGGCCTCCAAATCACATTCTGGATGTGCTCCTAAGTCCAAAATAACCTAACGGGGCTAATTGAACCATCAAAATTCAAAGTTAAGGTCTTTTACACATTAGTCAATATCCGATCAACTTTCCCAACTTAAGCCTTCAGATAAAAGACGAAGTGTCTCAATTTACTCCAAAACCACTTCGGACCTGAAACAACTAACCTGGTAAGTCAAAATACAGCTGAAGAACACAAAAGAAGCAAGAAATAGGGGAAACGGGGTTATAACTCACGAAACGACTGGCCGGGTCGTTACATCCTCCCCTATTAAACAAACGTTTGTCCTCGAACGAGTCTAGAAACATACCTGAAGCCTCAAATAGGTGTGGATATCTGCTCCGCATCTCCCGCTCAGTCTCCCAAGTAGCCTTCTCCATAGGCTGATCTCTCCATTGTACTTTCACTGAAATTGTATCCTTTGATCTCATCTTTCGGACCTGCCACTCCAAAATAGCCACTGGCTCCACATCATAAGTCAAATCATTGTCTAACTGAACCGTGCTGAAATCCAAGACATGAGACAGATCGACGATATAATTTTGGAGCATAGAAACATAAAATACTGGATGCACACCCGACAAGCTAGGTGGAAAAGCAAGATCATAAGCCACCTCCCCAATCCTCTGAAGCACCTCAAAAGGCCAACTGAACCGAGGGCTCAACTTGCCCTTCTTCCCAAATCTCATAACACCCTTCATGGGTGAAACTTTCAGTAGAACCTTTTCCCCAGCCATATAAGACACAATACGAACGTTTCTATCAGCATAACTCTTTTGTCTTGACTGTGCTGTACGAAGCCGCTCCTGAATCACTTTCACCTTGTCCAAATAATCCTGTACCAAGTATGTACCCAAAATCCTAGCCTCGCCCGGCTCAAACCAACCTACTAGAGATCTACACCGTCTCCCATGTAAAGCCTCATACGAAGCAATCTGAATACTTGAATGATAAATGTCGTTGTAAGCAAACTCCACGAGCGGTAGAAACTAGTCCATCAACCCCCAATATCAATGGCACAAGCACAAAGCATGTCCTCTAAAATCTGAATAGTACGCTTGGATTGCCTGTTCGTCTGAGGATGAAATGTTGTGCTCTACTCCACCTGAGTGCCCAACTCTCGCTGCACGGCTCTCCAAAACTACGATGTAAACTGTGTGCCTTTATCTAAAATGATGGAAACTGGCACTCCATGAAGGCGAACAATCTCTCTAATGTAAATCTTAGCCAGCCGCTCCGAAAAATAGGTATGTACACACATGAATGAAGTGCGCGGACTTGGTTAGTCGATCCACAATCACCCAGATAACATCGAACTTTCTTAAAGTCTGTGGGAATCCAACTACGAAATCCATAGTGATGCACTTCCACTTCCACTCTTGAATCTCTATCTGCTGAAGCAAGCCACCCGGTCTCTGATGCTCATATTTCACCTACTGAAAATTGAGACACCAAGCTACAAATCCAACTATATCTTTCTTCATTCTCTTCCATGAATAATGCTATCTCAAATCCCGATACATCTTCATGGCACCCGGATGGATGGAATACTGCGAACTATGGGCCTCCTCAAGAATCAACTCATGTAGCCCATCCACATTGGGCACACATATCCAGCCCTGCATCCTCAATACACCATCATCACCAATAGTCACATCTCTGGCATCATCATGTAGAACCTCGTCCTTGAGGACAAGAAAACGAGGATCATCATACTAGCATTCTCTGATACGATCAAACAAGGAAGACTGAGAAACCACACAAGCTAGGACCTGACTGGGCTCCAAAATATCCAATCTCACGAACCGATTGGCCAAGGCTTGAATATCAACTACCAGAGGTCTCTCCCCAACAGGAAGGAATGCAAGACTACCCATACTCACTACCTTTCTACTCAATGCATCGGCCACCACATTGTCCTTTCCTAGATGGCTCAAATTGAGATCCTTCTATTTGAACAAGTGCTGGAGACTGTGATGATCAGTAAACACTTCACAAGACACACCATAGAGATAGTGCCTCCAAATCTTCAACGCATGAACAATGGCAGCCAACTTCAAATAATGAATGAGGTAGTTCTTCTCATGGGGCTTCAACTGACGAGAAGCATAAGCAATCACTCTACCCTCCTCCATCAACACACACCCAATGCCGACCTGAGAAGCATCACAATACACTATATAAGAACCTGAAGCTGATGGCAAAACTAATACTGGAGCTGTGGTCAAAGCGGTCTTGAGCTTCTGAAAGCTCGCCTCATACTCATCCGATCACCTTTAAGGAGCACCCTTTTGGGTCAATTTGGTCAATGGTGATAGAATAGATGAAAATCCCTGAAAGAATCGACGGTAATAACCCACCAAACCAAGAAAACTATGAATCTCTATGGCTGAGGACGGTCTTGGCCAACTCTGGACTGCCTCTATCTTCTTCAGATCAACCTAAGTACCCTCACTGGACACCACGTGCCCAAAGAACGCCACTGAACTAAGCCAAAACTCACACTTGGAGAACTTAGCTTAAAGCTTCTCCTCCAACCGCTGCAATACAACACTTAAATGCTCAGCGTGCTCCTCCTGGCTACGAGAGTACACCAGGATATCATCAATGAATAAAATAACAAACAAGTCGAGATAAGGCGGAAACACATTGTTCATCAAATACATGAACACTACTGGGAATTGGCCAGCCCAAAAGACATCACAAGGAACTTATAATAACCACATCGCGTCATGAAAGCTATCTTAAGAATATCCGAGTCCCTAATCTTTAACTGGTGATACCCTGACATGAGATCAATCTTGGAGAACACCCTCGCTCCCTAAAGCTAGTCAAATAATTCATCAATACTAGGCAAAGGATACTAGTTCTTGATTGTGACTTTGTTCAACTGCCTGTAATAAATGCACATTCTCATAGTGCCATCCTTCTTTTTCACAAATAGAACAGGTGCACCCCACAGTGACACACTAGGCCGAATAAACCCCTTATCAAGGAGTTCTTGAAGCTTCTCCTTCAATTCCTTTAACTTCGTCGGTGCCATACGATATGGTGGAATAGAAATGGGCTGAGTGGCCGGCACCAAATCAATACCGAAGTCAATATCCCTATCCGGCGGCATGTCCAGCAGGTCTGCATGAAATACATTCGAAAAATCACTCACCACCGGAATTGAATCAATAGTAGGAGTCTCTGAACTGACATACCTCACAAAGGCTAAATAAGAAAGACAACTCTTCCCAACCATCTGCTAGGCTTTCAAGTATGAAATTACTCTACTAGCGATATAATCCGACGAACCTCGCCACTCAATCCATGGCACCCTCGACATAGCCAATATCACCGTCTTAGCCTGACAATCTATAATAGCATGACATATAGACAACCAATCCATGCCCAATATCACATCAAAATCAACCATACTAAGCAACAAAAGGTCTACTCGGGTCTCCAAACCCTCAATAATCACAACACAAGATCGATATATGCGGTCCACAGTAATAGTATCGTCTGCAAGAGTAGATACATGAATAGATGAAACAAGAAACTCGCGGGGTGTATCCAAATAATGAGCAAAATATGACGACACATATGAAAAAGTGGAACTAGGATCAAATAATACAGAGGCATCCCTATGGCAAACTAAGACAGTAGCTGTGATCACAATATCTAAAGTAATAACATCTGGCCTGGTTGGAAGTGTATAGAAACGGGTCTGACCACCACCTAATTGACCTTTCCCCTTAAAGGCGACCACTAGCTGACTGACCTCCACCCCGAGCTGGGTGGGTGGGTGGGGAAGCAAGTCGTTATAAAGTCGAAGGATGACTCCTCTACTGAGGTGGACCCCCATGACGACGAGGACACTGCCTCTACATATTCCCAAACTCCCCTCACTCAAAACAAACCCCTAGTGCTGGTGACGGGTACTGAAGGGAACCCCTAGCACCGGGATAACTAGTAGAAGAACCTGGCATGGAGGAGCCCTAAAACTGGACGAACATTGGGCTGGGAGGCCACTAAGTGATGAATGGACCTGATGAGAACTGTGAGAACAATGGCCCGATGATGCACCAAGGTGAACTAGGCGAGCTGACTGAGCATATCTAATGGACGGCCTCTAACGTGCTGGAATTGACCCCCATGAGGAGCACTACCAAAACTACCGAATCCACGAGGCCTTTTGTCCTCCCTCTCCACTTTCTCTTGGCGGAAAATCGACTCTATGTCCCGAGAAATGTCAACAACCTCCTAAAAAGAAGCACCAAACACCCTCTCTCTCATCATAAGAATCCGCAGCTGATATGTGAGGCCATTAACAAACCTCATGATCCTCTCCCTATCTGTTGGAAACAACCAAATAGCATAACGGGCTAACTCAGAAAACCTCATATCATACTATGTAACAGTCATATCATCCTAATGCAACTACTCAAACTATCTGTGCAGCTCTTCTTTACAAGACTGCGGCACATACTTCTCTAGAAAGAGAACGGAGAACTGCTATCATGTAAGGGTCACAACACCAACAGGCCTACGCCTCTCATAAGCCTCCCACCAAGTGAAGGCAGCTCCCGAGAACTGAAAGGTAGTGAACGAGACCCCACTGTTCTCCAAAATACCCAATGTACGGAGAATCCTCTAACACTAATCCAAGAAATCCTAGGCATCCTCACCCTCTGCACCATTGAAGTTTGGAGGCTGAAGTCTACCAAATCTCTCCAATCTACGCTGCTCGTCATTAGACATGACTGGTAACATATAATCCTGATCAGGTGCAACCGCCTGGGCTAGTAATGCCCCTAGTATCTAAAGTCGCTAAACAACCTGCTCGGGTGTTCGGGCGGTGGGAGTCTGAGTTCCTCCCCCAGCCTAGGAAGTAGCTACTATAGTAGAAACAGAGACACCCTAAGCAAGACTGGTGCACACAGTTAGAATCTGAGCTAAGGTCTCTTGAAGACCTAGGATAACAATAGGCAAAGTCGGTGCCTAAGCTGGCCCCATTGGTGCATCCACAACTAGGACCTAATCATGAACTGGGGCAGCTAGTGGATCTGTAGGTGCTGCCCTAGCTACTGTACGAGCTACACCCCTGCACCTACCACGACGTCCATCATGACCTCAGCCTCTCGCGGCCCCAATTGGTGGTACTGGTGGCCGTCCGTCCTGACCAATAGCATGTGTATTCACCATCTGTGAGAGAACAGAATAACCGAAGTTTAGTTACCAGAATCAATAGATTCGCATGACAAGAATTCGAGAATGTGAAGTTTTCCTAAAGGTTCTACAACCTCTCAAAGATAAGTACAAACGTCTCCATACTGATCTGCAAGACTATGCTAAACCTGCTAATGACTCGTGAGATCTATGTAACATAGGCTTTGATACCAACTTATCACGATCCAAAACTAACCTTGTCGTGATAGCACCTATCGTGGTATTAGGAAAGCTGACACATTACCAAAACAAAATGATATTTTCATTTTCAAGATAATTCCACTGCTATTTAATATAAAAACATGATAAGGAGATCAAATTAAAACAAAAGTGCGGAAAAGAAAGCCCGACAATGGGGTGTCACTAGTCATGAGCATTTACTATAATTTGTCTGACAATATTGAGACTAACATAGTCTTTAAAATAACAAAATACAACTAAAGGAATATAAGAGGGAGAAGAGCAGGGCTGCAATCGTCAGGTAGCTACCTTGCTATCTCCAATAAAATCTCCAACTGGAATAGTCAACAGCCGCTACCGTGTCCAGATACGCTTGGATCTACAGACATGGTGCAGGGAGTAGTGTGAGTATGCTAACTCAGTAAATAATAATAGTGAATAAAGGCTGAGAAGTAGTGATGAGCAGTAATGCAAATAAAGTTCATATCATAGAAACTCAGTGAAATACAACACACTTTTAAAACAATAGTTTTAATCAAATCAGCTTGTTTAAATCCAGTTCCAGAAAAATCTTTTTAAAATATCTTTCAACAGTCTTCAATGAAAGGCTCAATGCAAAGGTGAGCGAAAATGATGAAATCATAAACAGCCCCTAGGGCAAACCTCACCATCGCTAGTATACAGCCCTCGAGCAAACCATACCATCACTCATGCCTCCCAGTCACTCAGCACTCGGCACTCGCACTCAATAGGTACCTGCACTCACATGGGGTGTGTAGACTCCGGATGGGCTCCTTCAGCCCAGGCGCTATAACAAGCCAATCATGGCATAAATCAATTAGGCCCTCGACCTCACACAGTCATGAATCAGTAAAATATATTGCAGTGTTCAGACCGATCCCATAAATATCCTCACAAATCAGTCCCTCGGCCTCGCTTAGTCATAAACCTCTCCAGCCTCTCGGCTTCTCGGAATAACAAAGTTTTCAACCCAAACAACATTTATATGATGCATCAAAAGTATAGTAATAGAGACTGAGTTATAAAATAAATAAGTATAAACATGACTGAGTATAGATTTTCAATTGATAAAAATGAGAGAATAGTAAGAAAAGACCTCTAACGGTCCAAACAACACTGGCATACGGCCTAAACATGGCATCCAGCCTGATTTACGGAAATTCTTTCTAAAATAAGTGAGAAGCATTTAGTTTCAACAAAATATTCAACTTTACAATAGATATGAGATGGACCAAGTCACAATCTGCCACGATGCACGACCACACGCCCACCACCTAGCATGTGCATCAACTCAAAATAGTCACATTACACAAAATTCGGGGTTTCATACCCTCAGAAATAGATTTACAATCGTTACTTACCTCAAACCGATCAAATCTCTACTCCGCTATGCTCTTGCCGCTTGACTCGGTCTACAAATGCTCCGAATATATTCACAATCAGTATAATACCATCAATATATGCTAAAGGAATGATTTCCACAAGAAAAACTACCAAATTAGACCAAGAACCCGAAATTGGCTAAAACTCGGCACCCGGGCCCACGTCTCAAAATCGATAAAAATCACAAAACTAGTAATCCCATCCACTCACGAGTCCATACATACAAAATTTATCAAAATCAGACTCCATTTGGTCCCTCAAATCCTCAAATGAATCCCTCCAAAATCCGAAGCCCTGACCCCTCATTTTCACCCCTAATTTCCACTAGTTAATCGATAAAACAATGGGAAAAACACCATAGATAAGAGTACTAGAGCTCAAGAAACTTACCTCACTGAAGACCCCTTGAATCTCGCTTCAAAATCCCTCCAAAAGCTTCAAAAACCGACTTGAAAATGGTTGAAATGAACCAAAATTCGCGAATTGTGCGATTTATACTTTTTGCCTAGCAACACCACATCTGTGGTCCAACTATCACTTCTGCGATGCCGCACCTCTAAAAAAATTATCGTAGGTGCAGAACTTCACTTAAAATCTAGACCTCACTCCTGCGGCCTCGAGACTGTATCTGCGGTCACGCAAGTGTGGAAATCCTCACGCTTCTGCGGTTCAGCCTCGCACTTGCACTCTCTCTTCTTCTTCTGCGACCATCGTAGGTGCGACTAGCCCCTCACACTTGCGGACTCTGCCAACTCTTTTTCCTATCGCTCCTGCAATTAAATTCCCTCTTCTGCGGCTCACACCTGCGGCTCCCTCTCTGTAGGTGCGGTTATGACAGCTGAGTTCCAAACTTCAGCCATTCTCCAAACTTCAAACTTGATCCGTTCAGCACACGAAACTCACCTGAGGCATTCGGGACCTCAACCAAACATACCAACACATCCCATAACATTCTTCCAACTTAGTCGAGCCTTCGAATCACTCAAAACTACAGCAAAACACCAAATGACTCTCGGATTCAAGCCAAAGAACTTCTAAACTTTCAAATTCCACAAACGAACCGAAATCTGTCAAATCACATCCAAATGACCCCAAATTTTTCACACAAGACAGAAATGATACCACGAACCTACTCCAATTTCCGGATCTCTATTCTGACTCCGATATCAAAATTTCCATTGCCGGGCAAAATTGCCACAATTTCAACTTTTGCCAATTCAAGCCCAATTCTACCACAGGCCCTAAATCACATTTCAAATGCGCTCCTAAGTCCAAAATTACCTAACGGAGCTAACAGAACCATCAAAATTAAAATTCAAGGTTATTTACACATAAGTCAACATCCGGTCAACTTTCCCAACTTAAGCCTTCACAAAAGATACTAAGTGTCTCAATTTACTCCAAAATCACTCCGGACCCGAACCAACTAATCCGGTAAGTCAAAATACAGCTGAAGAACACAAAAGAAGTAGGAAATGGAGGAAACGAGGCTATAACTTACGAAACAACCGGCTGGATTGTTACATAAAGAGTTCTTTAAACTGAGAAACTGGAACATCTCCAGGGATATGTTGCATTCGAGTTTCATCATTTTCATAGTCGTCAAAGTGATCTTTTTTCAATCTACTATTGTGCTTTCTCCAGGTAGCTTGAACTGATACCAAAGTCCATTTTCTTCCAACTTCGGGAATATTATATTTATCGTACAATTGGTGTCAAATCTGATAGTGTAGAAAACATGAAAGAATTTCAACCAAAAATTAAAAATTAAGAAGTTCAGACCTTGGTATTTTCCCATAAATTCTCTTTTGTGTCCATCTTCCTCCAATCCAAAATATCAAGAGTACATAGAGTCGTAATCCTTCCCAATGTGCGAAGGAAGCTTCCAAACTTTGTCACAACTGCTTCACTAGTACCTACGAGTTGATTTTAATTGTTAAGTAAAATCAATTTACGCTCATGTCGTCCATGTATATTTTTCATCTTTGTTTACCTCTTTTTCTTGTTTGATTAGAAGGGCCTTCAACTATACTAACCAAAGAAAGCCAGCAAATCACTATTATTGATACAGTTTTTATGACTAAAATATGATGTAATATTTTTAGATAAAGTCTATATGTTCTTACCTTGTTCTTCGCATTATTCATCTTCGCTAGGAGTTGTAGAATCCAACTGAACTTGTTCCTTTACTTGTTCCTCTATTAATTGTGTTGCAGGAGTGGTTGATCTTGTTTGTACATGGGATGCTACTCCTGAAAATTATGGCACTAGCAGATTCTCTTCGATGATATTCGGACGCTTTTTGTTTGATTCTCTAGTAGGAACAACATATTTTGCAGAAGTGGTTGATCTAGTTTGTACATAGGCTACTGCTCCTGGATATTGTAGCAGATTCTCTTTAATAATATTTGGCCGCTCATTGTTTGATTGTCTAGCGGGAACAACATATTTTTGGTTAAAAAAAGTCTTATTTGTTTTGCCAAAGATGCTATTGGTGTATGTCACGCTTGTCTTTCTTTTAGGCTTTGAAGGTCTTTCTTGACTCATGTCTATCAAATCTGATGAAGAATACAAATAGAAATAGCTTTATTAGGTATTATATAAATGACAACAGCAGAATGACAACAATAGAAATTCAAATAAAGTGCAACTTCATATGATAAGATAAGGATATGCATATGATAGTTTCAGAGTAAGCTATGGCAATGCGCTGCATATGATAGTTTTAGAGTAAACTATGGCATCGCATGGTAAGCTGGAAAAGATGCATATATGATGGTTTCGAAGTAATGGTTTTAAATTGCAAGACAAGAAAAAGTCAAAGGAAAAAGTAAAAATAAAGGTCATATGCAAGAACACAATTAAACAAAAGCAGCAGCGACGACAAAGAAAAAGCAGTGAAAGAAGATAAAATAACAACAACAGCAAGCGGAATATATATAGTAACAACAAAGGGAAGAATAAGAGAAGCACCAGGACTATCATCTTGTCTTAAGTCTTATTTATTGTCTTAATTCTTGTCTATTCAAAGATCAATTCTGCTTGCTTAAGCACCAGAAGAACAAAAGAAGCACCAAAACAAAAGAAGCATCATGACTATCATCTTATCTTAAGTCTCATTTCTTGTCTTAAGCCTTGTCTGTTCAAAGATCAATTGTTCTTACGTAAGCACCAAAAGAATAAAAGAAGCACGAGAAAAAAAGAAGCACCAGAATATTGGCAATTTGGCACATCACTATTGAGTTATACTACTACATACAATGGCCTCCAATTCTTGAGATGGCAGATTAGTTACCTAAAATGACAATGGATACATTATAAAGTTATACTACTGCATACAATGACCTCCAATTCTTGAGATGTCATATTAGTTACCAAACGCCAAGGTCATAAGCAAGAACTGAAAATTTAAAACAAAAGTTGTTTGGATATTATAAAAGAATCGAATGAAACAAACTAAACTTGAACTATAACATATTAAAATAGCTTCATGTATCAGACTATAGTTTCAAGTACTTAGCATATTACAAAAGCTTGAAACTGAAATGAACTAAAACTCCAAGAGCATCCACAAGCACAAAAAATTATTTGAAAGAAGACAATGAAGATAAAAAAAAATACAAATTAAAAGCAAAAGTTTCTTCTTCAATCATCAGCCTTTATCCTTTCCCAATCCGCATCATCTACATAATCCTCCTCTTCTGATATTTTCATAACTGTATCTTGTGAATGTTGTGCATCAGTTGGCATATCAATAACATCAAAAAGCACATCTTCCCTCGACCATCTAAAATCAATATCGGCTAATTTGGTTGATGGACCTGCTTCATTATTTGGCTCCCTCCAAGATGTCTCCCCAATATTAGGAATGTTTTCTTCATCCAAATCATACAAATCAACATGAACTTTATTCCTTGCGTAATAAAAATCATTCTCAATTGTATCCTCCACATAAAAATTGATGTACTTGAGATTCCAACATAAAAAAGTCATGAGTACTACATAACTGGTTAAAGTATACCCGAGTTAACCCATATCCATCTACTTTGTCATGCCCCAAGCCTAGGGGTGAGACCGGCACTCAGTGCCTCAACTATCCTTGCGTATCACTTGCGACTATGAGACTCTGCACATGTAATATCATATTTTGGCCATGGGCCACATTGCAAGATAATGTGCGATGCAAAATATAAAGCTGAATAGAGACTAACGGTGACTAAACGTCAACATAAAGCTGGGCCAGCAAGGCCTTTATAATTACTACAACTGACAAGCCAACAAAATATATGTACAACGCCTACAAGCCCAACATACTGTACTAAAGGACATGATATATCTACAAGCCTCTACTGATAGATGTATTATGATCGGAACAGGGCACTGACCTACCCTTAACCTATCTACATATATGCACAAGATGTACTCCAAACTGCTGGACCCGACAACTTTGAAAGACGGGGAGCTTACCGATAAGGCTGAACTCGGGCATACACCTATTGAGAAGGTCTACTCATTTGTATGTTTGAACCTACACGCATGAAAGTTTTGATTGGAGCGTGATTCGTGATTTTAGCATTGTTTAATGTGATTTGTGGGCTCGAATAAGTTTGAATGGTGTTTTAGGACTTGTTAGTATATTTGGTCAATGTCCCTAGGGCCTCGGGTGAAATCCGGATGGTTAACGGATCAAGTTGAGTTTTGGGAGAAATGGCTGAAGTGTGATGCATCTGGGGTAATTGCACCTGCACAGGACTGAGTGCAGGTGCGAGCCCGCAGAAGCGAGCCTATGGACACAGGTGCAGTTTGGAAGGAAGAGGCCAGAGGTCGCAGGTGAGGAGGTATAACCGCATCTGTGAATCCGTAGATGCGGAAAATGTAGGGTAGGAGCGGAAAGGGCCAGGGCGTGAGGGATCACAGAAGTAGAAGGAATCCGCAGGACCGGGTGCACAGGTGCGACCCATTGCATGCAGATGAGGACCCAATCTCTTTAAGTCATTTTCGCACCTACAACAGAAATTTTGCAGGCCCGGCGTCGCGGGTGCGATTCTTGGCCCGTAGGTGCGAGATCGCTGGGCAGAAAAGGGCTAAGTGTGGGGGTTTGATTTCATTCTCCATTTGTGGACCTAGAGAGCTCAGATTAAGGAGAAATTTTGAGAGATTTTTAGAGGTAGCTTGTGGGTAACAATTCTTAACTATTTCATGGTTATATCTCATTAATCTATCGTTGATTCCATCCTTTAATTAAGGATTTGAGTTGGAAATTGTGTAAAACAAGTAGAAACTTCCTAGGCTAAGTTTTTGAGATTTGAAAGGTTATTTGAGGCCAGATATGAGAAATTTTTGTATGGTAGGACTCGTGAGTGAATTGGTGTTCATATTTTGTGACTTTTACCCAATTCTGAGACGTGGGACGGGGAGACGTTTTTGGGCGATTTTCTAATTTCTTGCTTTATCTTTGATTTTATTAGCTAGATTAGTTTCTTGTAGTTATATTTATGTTATGAAATTGATTTCGGATAGATTTGGGCCATTCGGAGTCGGATATTCGTGGAAAGAGCATTGTTACGGATTGATTTGAGCTTGGTTCGAGGTAAATGACTTGCCTTACCTTGTGTGGGAGAACTCCCCTTAGGATTTGATACTGTATTTTATATGTGAGCGCCATGTAGGTGTGGTGACGAGTACGTGCACGGGGTAATTGTTGCAAAACCCGATTACTGCTAAGTAATAACCTGCTTTCTTCTTATTTGAGTTATATCAGCATGTGTAGCATCCTATTAGATTATAATAGCATGTCTACTTCCCTTAATTGTTTATCTGAACTCCCTGCAGCATGTTTAGTGAATTTCCTATTTTGTCGTGAGTTGTACTTAGTCTAATTGTAGACATTTCATATTGTAGCTGTTAATTTTATTGTTTGAGCCATGCATTTGCTTTTGGGACTACGAAATGGTATTCCGGGAGATCCCCTGCATATTTACATTGGGACTACGGGACGGTATTCCAGGAGATCCCTCTGTCTTGCATAGTAACTTTGGGACTACGGAACGATATTCCGAGAGATCCCTCTGCACATTTACGTTTGGGACTATGAGATGGTATCTTGGGAGATCCCCTGTCGTTATCTCTGTGTACTGAGTTGTTACCTTTCCATAATTTCATTAGTTAAATTTCAGTCTTTATTTTATTGTATTATTTCATTATGTCTTGTTTTTATTATATCTATACCAGTAGGGGCCTGACCTGACCTCGTCACTACTCGACCGAGGTTAAGCTTGGCACTTACTAGGTACCATTATGGTGTACTCATGCCTTTTCCTACACATGTTTTTGTGTGAAGATTCAGGTACTACGTAGCAGCCGCATTATCAGTAAGTAGAGACAGCTTTGGAGACTTCAAGGTATATCTTCCGCATCCGCAGACCTCGGAGTCCCTTTCTACTCTTCCCCATATCAAACACTTCTTGTATTTCCCTTTGTTTGACTCTGGAGTATAGAGGTACTATTTTTCTTTCTGTAGTTTGTGACTTATGATGTTCTGGGTTTTGGGCATACTGTGTATTACTGAGTAGTTGGTTGTTGGACATGCCAAACGGCATGATATTTAGTTATGTTGTTACAGTTGCAGTTAGTTGTTAAATTTATGTTATCGTTTTACGTTTCTGCAAATATTAGGCTTACCTTGTAGTAGAGACTAGGTGCCTTTACGACGTTATACAGAGGAGAAATTGAGTCGTGAATTTTTTTTATCAGAGCTTTAGGTTCATAGGTGTTGTGTGTCAGAAGCTTGTTTATACGAATCTCGCGGATCAATATGGAGATGTCTGTACTTATCTTTGGGAGGCTATGGAATTGTTAGGAAAAATTTCACTTCATTGATTCCTTATTGTGCGGAATTGTTGACTTTAAAATTCTAAAATTTTATCTTCTATTCTCTAACAGATGGTGAGAACACATGTAGACAGAGATGACCAGGCACCCGTACCCTCTACTAGAGCCGCCAGAGGCCGAGGATGCCCATGTAGTGCAACCAGAGCACCCGAGTGAACTACTACAGAGGAGCAACTAGTAGCTCCACTAAGACCGCAGGTACCTGAGATGCTTATTACTACTACACCGGCTCTTCAGAAGACCCTTGCACAGTTCTTGAGCATGTTCGATACTCCAGCTCAGGTAGGGTTGATTCCCTTGCACCAGCCACATCTCTGTCCGGGGGAGGAGCACAGACTCCCGCGGCCTGCACCCCAGAGCAGCAGGTTCAGGTAGATCAGATTCCAGAGGTTATACCGGTGCCACTTGTAGCCCCAGTTCAACCCGAGGGTAGGGCAACAGTTTTAGAGGAGCATTAGGGTAGGCTCGAGAGGTACTAGGAGTACCACCCTCCTACCTTCAGTGCTTTGGAGACAGAGGATGCTCAGGGTTTTTTTGGAGGAGTGCCACCATATCCTCCATACTATGGGCATTGCAAAGTCGAGTGGGGTTTCTTTCACTGCATTTCAGCTTCGAGGAGCAGCCTAGCAGTGGTGGCGGGCTTATGAGTTGGGCAGTCCAGCTGAGGTGGCTTCTCTTACATGGACTTAGTTCTCAGACATTTTTTGAGAGAGTATGTCCCTTAGAGCCTCAGAGACACATGGCGCGCGGAGTTTGAGCTGTGCGAGGATGCTACGTTAGTCTCAGAGTATCCATCTTATATCAGTGACTTGGCTATACATGCACCGGCCTTCGTTTCTATAGTTTGAGAGACGGTCCATTGGTTTATTTAGGGGCTCCACCCCAGCATCAAGACTAGCATGCCCGGAAGTTATAGACAGATATCTCCTACCAGCATATTATGAGTATTGCTAGGAGAGTAGAGGGAATGCTTGCTCGGGAGAGGGAAGAGAGAGAGGCCAAGAGGTATTGAGAGTCTGGCCATTATTTTGGAGCTCGTGCCCCAGCTGCAGTTCGACATTATAGGGGAAATGTGAGTTTCCTAGTTCATTCAGTTCTTACATCCGGTAGTTGTGTTCCAGCCCCTTGTAGGCCTTAGGAACCTTATTATGCACCTCCAATATCATGTGTGCCTTCTGCACAGGGTGCTTTTAGTGGTCAGTCCAACAGACCTGGCCCAAGCCAGTCACAGCCGATGCGCCCTCCCAGATCTTGTTTTGCATGTGGCGACACTCACCATATGGTGAGGGATTGCCCCACACTTAGGAGGGGTGCACCTCCAAAGACTTCTAAGCCACAGAATGCTCCACAGGGTTCCTAGGATTATAGCATCAGCTGCCACTCCACCTACTTAGCCAGCTTGAGGTAGAGGTCGGGGAGGTAGAGGCCGCCCTAGAGAGGGAGGTCAGGCAAGATACTATGCCATTCCTGCTCGTATAGAGGCCGTTGCTTCCGACTCTATCATTATAGGTATTGTTCTGTTGTGTCATATAGATGTATCGGTTATATTCGATCCAGGATCCACTTATTCCTATGTGTCATCTTATTTTGCGCTGCATTTGAGCTTACCTCGGGATTCTTTGAGTTCCCCTACTTATATGTCTACAATTGTGGGAGATTCTCTTTTTGTGGACCGCGTGTATCGGTCATCTTTGATTGCTTTTAGTGGTTTTGAGATCGGAGCCGATTTATTATTGGTGAGCATGGTTGACTTTGATGTTATCTTGGGCATGGACTGTTTGTCGCCCCATTATGCTATTCTTGATTGTCATGCCAAGACCGTTACGTTGGCTATGCCAGGATACTGAGATTAGAGCAGGGTGGTACCTTAGCTTACACTCCCATCAGAGTAATTTCATTTCTTAAAGCTCAACGAATGGTTGAGAAGGGTGTGACGCATATCTTGCTTATGTGAGAGATGTGAGCATTGATACCTCTCACGACCCCAAAACGAACTCGGTCGTGATGGCACCTATCGTGAAACTAGGCCAGCCGACACAAACCCCTAAACCAGCTCGACAGTTATAATAAGTAACTTAAAGTCAGTAATAAGCTAAAAATCCCAAAATATAGAGTAGAATAAAACAGTGTAGAAACAAACACAGCCCGACATCGGGGTGTCACCAGTCATGAGTATTTATGGTTCGTCTAAAAGTATGAAAAGACAACATAGTCTGATACAAAGCTAGTACAAAGTGAAATAAAGATAGGACGGAAAAGCATTGGGCTGTGAACGCCGAGAAACTACCTAGTCAGCTCCGAACAAGCCTACTGAAAAGCAAATCAGCACTCGCTAGCATGACCCGAGACTCCTGGATCTGCACACAGGGTGCAGGGAGTAATGTGAGTACGCCAACTCAGTAAGTAATAAAAGTAAAGGCAGCTAAGTAGTAAGAAAACACATAAAACACAGCATAATGCTACAATAAGACAATGTAAATCAAGGAAAATGCAGTAAAACGGTAAAATCTCATAAAAACATCTCAATTCAGTAAAAACCTTTTCAAAACATCTTTCCGTAGTTCAAACAAGTGATGAAAATAGTGAGAAAAGGGTATAGACATAAATAAGCCCCTTGGGCAAAACAAGTACTACAACCGCCCCTCGGGCAAATTACCAACAGAACCAGCCCCTCGGGCTACCTCACCATCATTCGTATTAGCCTCTCGGGCAATAACATGAAACAACAATAGCCCCTCAGGCAATATCACATCTCACACTAGGTACCCGCGCTCACTGGGGGCGTGCAGACTCCGGAGGGGCTCCTATAGCCAGGCGCTATATAAAGCTATTTTGTGGCATAATCAAACTGTACCTCAGCCTCATAACAAGCCACCTCGTGGCATAACAAATTAGTCCCTCGACGTTATAATCATGAATCAGTACAACACCGCTACACCGCGCAGCCCGATACCATAATATCCTTACAATACAGGCCCTAAGCCTTACTAAGTCAAAAATCTCTCAAGCCACTCGGTCACAGTAAAACATAATGCTTAGCCCAAAATATCATTTAAAAATGTCAAAACGGAGTAAATATGGCTGAGTTATGAAAACAGTAGAATATAACATGACTGAGTACAAATATGAAGTCAAAGTAGTGAGGAATAATAGTAAAAATATCCTAAGGGTCCCAAAACAGTTGGCATGAGGCCCAAATATGGCATTCAGCCCAAAACATGATGATACTTTCTAAAACACAATGATAGCAAACAATTTTCAGTCAAATACGCAGTATAACAGTCATACGGGACGTACTAAGTCACAATCCCCAACAGTGCACGACCCCACGCTTGTCATCTAGCATGTGCGTCACCTCAATGTAGCACAACGATGTGAAATCCAGGGTTTCATACCCTCAAGACAGCATTTACAATCATTACTTACCTCTATTCGGTCCAAACTCTAGCCCGCGATGCCTTTGCCTCTTGAATCGGCCCTCAGATGCTCCAAATCTAACCAAAAACAGATTTATGCCATCAAAATATACTAAGGGAACAAAGCCCACTCAAAAACAACAAATTTACATCAAAAATTCCAAAATTGGCCAAACCGGACCCCCGGGCCCATGTCTCGGATCCCGATATAAATCACAAAACTAGAATCTTTACACTCTCACGAGTTCATATGCATAAAATACATCAAAATCCGACCACAAATGACCCCTCAAATCCTCAAATTAAAGTCTCAAATTCTAACCCCTAACTCCCCAATTTTAGGCTTTGGATTCCATAAATTTCATGTTAAATTAGGTAGAATCACAATAGGATCGAGCATTAAGTCCATAAATCCTACCTCCCAGTGTTTCCCTTTGATTCCCTCTTCAATATCCCTCAAGAAGCTCCAAAGCCGAGTAAAAAATAGTGAACTATGGCCAAAAATCGTGAAAATGGTCTTTACAACATTCTGCCCAGCGATTCACATTCCTACTTCGCTAACGCGTTCATCATACTGGCGCTCTCTGATGCGATCAAATAAGGAAGACTGAGAAATCACACAAGCCAATACCCTATTGGGCTCCGAAATACCGAAACTTAAGAACCGATTGGCCAAGGCTCGAACATCAACTGCAAGAGGTCTCTCCCCAACTGGAATATACGCCAAACTCCCCATACTCACCGCCTTCCTACTCAAAGCATCGGCCACCACATTGGCCTTCCTCATATGGTAAAAAATAGTGATATCATAGTCCTTTAGTAGCTCCAACCATCTCCGCTGCCTTAAATTGAGATCCTTCAGCTTGAACAAGTGCTGGAGGCTACGATGATCAGTAAACACCTCACAAGACACACCATACAAATAATTCCTCCAAATCTTCAACGTGGGAACAATGAAAGCCAAATCAAAATCATGAACAGGGTAGTACTTCTTATGAGGTTTCAACTGATGAGAAGCATAAGAAATAACTCTACCCCCTGCATTAACACACACCCAATACCAACTCTCGAAGCATCAAAATACACGGTATATGAACCTGAAGCTGATGGCAAAACTAACACTGGAGTTGTGGTCAAGGCAGTCTTGAGCTTCTGAAAGCTCTCCTCGCACTCATTCGACCACCTAAATGGAGCACCTTTTTTAGTCAACTTGGTCAAGGGTGATGCTATAGATGAAAATACCTGAACAAACTGACTGAATAACCCACCAAACCAAGAAAGCTGCAAATCTCTATGGCTGAGGACGGTCTGGGCCAACTCTGAACCACCTCTATCTTCTTTGGATCAACCTGAATACCCTCACTAGACACCACGTGCCCCAAAAATGCCCCTAAACTAAGCCAAATCTCACAATTGGAGAACTTCGTATAAAGCTTCTCCTCCCCCAATCTCCGCAACACCACTCTAAAATGCTCCGCGTAATCCTCCTGACTACGCGAGTACAACAGAATACCAACAATGAAAACTATGACAAACGAGTCGAGATAAGGCCGAAACACGTTGTTCATCAAATTCATGAACCCTGCTGGGGCATTGGTCAGCACAAAAGACATCACCAAGAACTCAAAATGACCATATCGGGTCCTGAAAGTTGTCTTAAAAATATCTGAGTCCCTAATCTTCAGCTGGTGATATCCTGAACGAAGATCAATCTTGGAGAACACTCTCGCTCCCTGAAGCTGGTCAAACAAATCATCGATACGAGGCAAAGGATACTCATTCTTGATTGTTACTTTGTTCAACTGCCTATAATCAATGCACATCCTCATTGTGCTATCCTTCTTCTTCACAAATAGAACAGGCGCACCCCAAGGCAACACACTAGGCCAAATAAACCCCTTATCAAGGAGTTCCTGAAGTTGATCTTTCAACTCCTTCAACTCTGATGGTGCAATACGATACGGTGGAATAGAAATGGACTGAGTGCCCGGTACCAAATCAATACAAAAATCAATATCCCTGTCCGGTAGCATTTCCGACAAGTCCGTAGGAAACACATGGGGAAAATCCCTCATAAAAGGAACAGAATCAATACTAGGAGTCTTTGCACTGACATCCCTTACAAAGGCTAAGTATGTAAGACTTCCTTTCCCAACCATCCGCTGGACCTTCAAGAATGAAATCACCATACTGGGGATAAAATCAATCGAACCCCATCACTCAATCCGTGGAACACATGGCATAGAAAATGTCACTGCCTTAGCATGATAGTCCAAAATAGCATGACACGAAGATAGCCAATCCATTCCCAATATCACATCGAAGTCCACCGTACAAAGCAATAACAAGTCCACTCGGGTCTCCAGAACCCCAATAGTCACCACACACGACCGGTACACACGGTCCACAACAATAGTATCACCCATCACAGTAGATACACGAACAGATGAAACAAGAGACTCACAGGGCGTATCCAAAATAACGAGAAAAATATGATGACACATATGAAAAAGTGGAATCGGGATCAAATAACACAGAGGCATCTCTGTGGTAGACTGAGACAATACCTATAATCACAACATCTGAAGCAATAGTATCGGGTCTAGCTGGGAGTGCATAGAAATGGGCTTGACCACCACCTGATCGACCTCCCCCTCTGTGGCGACCCCTAGCTGACTAACCTCCACCCTTAGCTGGCTAGGTAGGTGGTGGTGAAGCAACTTGCGCAGAAGCCGATGGCTGACTCCTCTGCTGAGACGAACCCCTAAGATGATGAGGACACTGCCTCCACATGTGACCCAACTCTTCAAAATCATAACAAATCCCTGGTGCTGGAGACAGGGACAGAAGGGAACCCCTAGCACCGAAATGACTAGTAGATGCACCTGGCATAGAAGAGCCCTGAACTGATGGAGCATGGGACGAACTCTAGGCTGGAAGGGCACTAAGTGATGAATGACCCTGATGAGAACTGTGAGAACCATGACCCGATGATGCCCCACGATAACCTAGGCGAGCTAACTGAGCATGCCTAAATGGACGACCTCTGCCGTACTGAAACTGACCTCTCGACGGAACACCACTATAACTACCAGATCCCTGAGTCCTCTTGGCCTCCCTCTCATCTCACTCCTAGCGACGAACTGACTCAATCTCGCGAGCAATGTCAACAACCTCCTCAAAAGTAGCACCAGACACCCTCTCCCTAGTCATGAGAATTCGAAGCTGATATATGAGTCCATCAACGAACCTCCTGATCCTCTCTCTATCCGTAGGAACCAACCAAATAGCATGAGGAGCTAACTCTGAGAACCTCATCTCAAACTATGTCACAGTCAAATTCCTCTGATGCAACTGCTCAAACTACCTGCGCAGCTCCTCTCTACGAGACGGTGGCACATATTTCTCCAAAAAGAGAATGGAGAACTGCTGCCAGGTAAGTGGTGCTGCACCAATAAGCCTACGCCTCTCACAAGCCTCCCACCAAGTGAAGGTAGCTTTAGAAAACTAAAAAGTAGTAAATGCAACCCTGATAGTCTCCAAAATACTCGCTGTACGAAGAATCCTCTAATGCTTATCCAAGAAACCCTGGGCATCCTCCCCCTCTGTACCACTGAAAGTCGGAGGCTGAAGTCAACCAAACCTCTCCAATCTGCGATGCTCACCCTATGCATAACAGGAGCTACATATTCCTGAGCAACTGCAACCGGTTGGGCTGGAGGTGCCCCCAGTGTCTGAAGTCCCTGCACGACATACTCAGGTGTGCGAGTGAAGGGAGTCTAAGTACCTCCCCTGGCCTAAGATGTAGCTCCAGCTGTAGTAATTGAAACTGCCTGAGCTTGGCCAGTGCATACTGATAGTGTTGGCCCAAGAACAGGTGATGTTTTGAAGAATGACTAATGAACTTAGTCATGGACCAGTTCCATCTTGGTAAGCACAGTCATGATCAACCTATACATGTGAGGTGTACATGAAGGGGATAAGTCATACTGATCAAGCAGATATATCTCCTGATCTGATCTAAAAGGTTGCATATTGGATAAGGGGAGAAAGTCCCTTTATATGAAAAGAACACAATCCAGGATAAAGATAGTGTTGGAGTTTGATATCTTCAACGACTCAATTACGATAGAGGATCAGCAATTGAGCCCCAATCAAACTCTGATTACTAACCTATTAAATGACATTGATTGTTCTCTTTTACAGGTATTGCACAAACACAGAAGTTAAACTAAATTGAGAGCAAAAGAGCAAGGCGATTTTGCAAGCAATTTATGTGAGATTTGAGTGTTTATTCCTGAAGCTACTTGAATGAGATAGAAGAACCAGTTCCATTGTGTCTTTCTTTTATTATAGTTCAATTGTAGTAGGTGGTTTAAAATTGTAACTTTTAGCTTTCATAGAAGCAATTGTATTAGGTACTTAGAGTGTTCAAGTTATAGCTAACTTGAAGTTGTCGCAACAGTTGAGGCTGTGTGCCACAACCAGATTAGAGTTAATCCTTAGGTTTACAAAGAGTTTTGTAAATGGTGTTTTGGCTCAGTAATTTTAGTGGAAGTTTGGGAAAATCCTACTGAGTAGTAGGTCGTGGTTTTTTCACCTTTTGAGCCAGGTGTTTTCCACGTAAAAATCTCTGTGTTCTTTATTTTATGTACTTATTATTTTGCAAACAGTAGTAGTTAGAACACCTAGAAGAACCAGGTTCTTCTAGAGCAAAAATCGGGTACCACACAAATTACCCCCCCCCCTTGTATGGTATTGACGATTAGAACATTAATTGGTATCAGAGTGGGTTATCCTTGAAGAGGTTAATACCTTAGGAAAAGATCAAAATGAGTGCTCCACCTCGGAACTAGGAAGGGCAATCCACTACTAGGCCTCCACTTTTCAATGGTCAATACTATTCTTGGTGGAAGAACAGGATGAGGGATCACATCATAGGAGAAGACTATTAACTTTGGGACATAGTCACTGATGGTCCTCTAGCAACTACAAAGAAGAATGCTAAAGGAGTGGATATGCCAAAGACAAGAGCTTACTACACTGTTGAAGACTTGAAGAAATGGGAGAAGAATGCCAAGGCCAAGAAATGTCTTGTGTGTGGACTGGGTCCAGATGAGTACAGTAGAATTCAAAGTTGTACCACTGTTAAGGAAATCTGGGACACTCTGCAAGTGGCTCATGAAGGAACACCTCAAGTGAAGAAGTCCAGAGGAACACTGCTGTATTCTCAATATGAGAATTTTACCATGAAGGAAGGAGAAACCATCCAAGAGATGTATACAAGGTTCACCACACTGACAAATGAACTTAAGTCTCTTGGAAGGATTATTCTTGAAGAAGACAAAGTTGAGAAGATTTTGATAAGGGTTTTGCCAGTCCCTTGTGAAAGCAAAATCACTGCTATTCAGGAATCAATGAATATTGCTACCCTCAAGCTAGATGAACTAATTGGAAACCCCACTACCTATGAACTGAGAAGGCAAACCATGAAAATGGATGCACTCAAGAAGGAAAGAAGTCTGGCTCTTAGAATTGCTAAAGGTTCAGATCTGGAGGATGATGAAATGGCTATGATCATAAGAGATTTCAAAAAAGTATCTGATGAGAGGAAAGGGTTCTTCAAGAGGTATAACCTTCAACAAACCAAGGGCTCCTGAGAAATAGACCAATGAGGGTTGCTACTAATGTGGTAAGACTGATCACATGATCAAGAATTGTCCTCAATGAGAAATTGAGTGGAAGAAGGAAAGGGATGAATGAAGGAACAGGAAGAAGGAACAGGCTCAACCAAAAAGGAACAAAGGATCAACAAAGGTTATTGTTGCTGCCTGGGGAGAAACATCAAATGAGGACTCAGAAGATGAATCTAGAGATGAACAAGAACTTATGGCCATCGGAGAATAAGATGATGAACAAGAGGTAAGTATTCTTCATCTCAAAGACAAGATTAAATTCCTGTCTAAAGAAAGGTTGTCTGAGACAATGAGAAGGAAGATTTGTCTAGGGAATGTGTGATCCTAAAAGCCAAGTGCAAAAATCTAGAGTCTAGGGCTAATGAGAGTGAAAGTAAAAATGCTGAGTTTAAGAACTAGGTTCTTGAACTTGACACTAGTGTCCTAGAACTTATGTCTGAGAACTTAAAATTGAAACTAGGAACAAGAAAGAAGAAAGTTGATCACACACATCTCACCCTAGAAGAAAACTTAGGAAAAATGAAGGATGAGCTGTACAGGAAGGATGAGCAGATAAGAGCATTAAAAGAAGATCTAAAGAAGGTAAAACATGAACTAGATAGAACTTGCAAATGGAACAAAGCTTCTGATGCACTTTCCTGGCTACAAGAATATCACAGTAACAATAAAAGAGGACTTGTCTATGGGACTCAAGAACCTAAATGGGATCCTAAAAGCAAGTACCTTACTCTTCCTAAGAACAAAATCTGCACACATTGTGGCAAGACTAGTCATTACAAAAATGAATGTAATGTAAAAAAAAAGGTTAGTCAAAAGAACAAAGCTTTTGTTCAAGAAAAAAATAGGCTGCCTAGGTGGGCTAAAAGGAATTTGATTTATCCATTTGCCTATAAAAAGGGACCCAAACTAGTTTGGGTTCCTTCTCATTACCCAATAATTAACCAATTACCCACATAATTGAGAATTATTTCCACTTACTTAAAATGCTACTCACTTTTCACATATCTTATACACCTTACTATAATAGTCCTGTAGTACCTTGTATGGTACTAGTTCATAAATACCGGGTATTTTAGCTCGGGCCGTATTTTATCCCAAAATATCAAACTTCAACGAACTTCATTTTCTTTGACTTGCTTCCCCTTTCACCTTCACGAATTTACTCATCACTTGTGAAATAGCATAATCCTTATAATCTCCAAAAAATTCTTTTACTTGGACTGATGTCAATTACCTTACGACAAATTCCACGTAAAATACTACAAGGTGCAACATTGTCGTAACTTAATACTACGAAGCGTAACATCACCATAGTGTTATACTATGGGACGTAATAGTATGCAAGTTGGGTGTAATAGGTATGATAAGTGGCAACAGGTTGTTGGTATCTGGGAGGTGAAGGCTGATATATGGGTGGTGGTGTTTGATATGTAAGAGGAGATTTCAGACCTTGGGCTACCATTAATGCATCAACTTCTTTATTCTTAGAAATGCCTCCTGACTGCAAGGCTTTGTTTGTAGCTTGAAGTGCCTCAAAGTTTGTCACTATTCCGCCTTTAATTCCCTCTTCTATTCTTTCTCTTAATTTGATGATGTCAGAAAATTTACGGTTTTCAATAACCATAAACCTTTCATAGTATTGTGGATCTTGAGCTCTGATGAAGAATTTATTCATATGTTCTTCTTCCAGTGTTGGCCTTACCTTTGCAGCTTCCGACTTCCATCGAGTAGCGTACTCGCGAAAAGTTTCTGTTGGCTTCTTCTTAAGAATCTGAATGTAGAAGACGTCTGGCGCATTTTCTATATTGAACCTGAACGGATCCATAAAATTTGACGCCATGCTTACTTAGTTAACCCATTTCTTTAGGTTTCGGTTGATGTACCAAGACAAGGTGTCTCCAGTGAGGCTCCTCATGAACAGCTTCATGCAAATTCTTCCATCCTTACCTACCACTACAAGCTTGTCACAGTATGTTCTCAAATGTACCTTCGGAACACTTGTCCCGTAGAACATCTCTAACTTAGGAGGTTTGTAACCCTCTGGTAGTTCGACGTCCGACTGAATACACAAATCTTCATAATTCAGACCTTCGATGCCTTTACCGCCTTCAACACCTTGAACTCGACTAGTAAGCTTCTTGAGTTCCTCTACCATGTTCATGATGAGAAGGTCCTTCTCGGTGGATTCAGGTATATATAAGGTCTGTTGTGAAGTGTGAGGTATGGTTTCTACGTATATGGGGTTGCTTTGATGGACTCTAAAAATTTGGGTATAGCGGTGGTCGTTGGTTGAGTTTTGAGGATCGGGGGTCGGTTGTGATGCGTTTTGAGAAGTGTGGTAGGTAGTGGTTTGTAGATACTGGGTTGGATGATGATGATGTTGTGGAGGAGTCGGTATGGGTGGAGGATTGGGATTTTAAGGAGGTGTGGCATATTGGTGAGGTGTAGGAGGATTTTGTTGGTTTTGTGTGTTTTGCGGAGGTGCTGGGTTTTTGATGTTTTGTTGGTTAACGTCGCGGACGTTCAAGGTAAGGGAAAGGTTTGCCAAATTTCGGACCTGCTCAAGTTCCCCTTGTAACTCCAATATCTTTTGTTCCAGCTGTAAAACCAAGTCATTATGTGCTGGAGGGCTTCAACCATCTGAAGTTTCGACATTCTCTTCATGCGTAACATTGTCTTTCCTTATATTGCTTGTATCATCCATTCTGGCTTTTCTTTTGCTTTTAGGATCATTTGGAGGAGGAGGTGGTGGAGGACCTCTAAATTTGGTATGATATGCTGATGATGCCAGTATGAACGAACCAACCTTGGGGGATGGGAATAAACAAATAAAGAAAAGAAGGAAAACAAAAGGTAAACAAGTCATTGAGGAGTATAAAAAGGATGTTTGGGTATTTAAACACATATTGCATAATTATAAATTCACGTCCTAATTTGGGGACCTCATTGTGCCTGAGGTAGGCCTAAGCGACATATAAATTTGGAGAAAATCGATGCCAATAACTGTGTCATTTCATTAATACGAAAATGAACCAAATCGCTACTAAAACGACAATAATTATAAAGAGTCACTAATGGAATTCACCTTATTACAACAAAAGCCTAAAACGAGTCAAGAAAGCAAGTAAAACATAATTCCTAAGCTATTTTGTCCCAGAAGGATCTTCTCCAGGATTGGCCATCTTTGCCTCATCGATCAGATTCCCAGGTCGCGCATGTCCAGTAGAAGATACGCTCTTGCTAGGAGCCCTCCTTAATTGCCATCCATATTTTGACATCCTGAAACCCTGTTTCTCATCTTCCCTTCAAGTTCCATCAACCCCTGTTACAAATATTCCAACCTCTCTGTTGACTAAGTAGTGATTTCTCTCCACTTGTTGATTGCTTCCATGCCCGCTTTATATTGTTCCAAATATCTGGCTTCAAACTCAAAAACCCTTTTATGCAGCATCCTATTCTTGACTTGTTCTTTACCAGCATCGTCCACAACCCTATTCTTTAAATTAATCCCTGGCTTGACATCCCCCGTTATTCCATCTACCAACCATGATGGATATAAGTGCACATGGCCGGCATGATACCAATCTAGCTCGATGTTGTCGTTCTCCACAATGACCTTTTGATGCCACATGTGTTGTGCCTCAAACTTAAATGGAATGGCATTCCCCTGAAAGTCTACCTTGTACTGAACCATTTTGGAAACTCACGGTATAACCTGCTTTCTCCCAGCTTGTCTCATAACTTTGATAGGGGCATAAGGATAAATTCCCTTTAATCTGATTAACACTAGATGATGAGTATCTCTCGACCTGATGATGAATTCACTGCTAGGGAACCACTCGCACATCCAATGTACTTTGTCATCAGTTAGATTGATGAAGAATTGTGCCCAGATCATAGAATTTTCCGATTGCACAAATCTATTTGGGATAAAAGTCATTCTTTTTGGATGGTGATAGTCTATGTGGTCATCCCATGGTCTTCGTGGAAATTCTTGACGGTATTCTCCCCTCTGAAGCTGTTCTAACAACCACACTTATAGCAACAAATTACAACACCCGAAATGTGTATGCCCCTTCTCGCAACGGTCTAAAGCCTGGTATATATCAGCCAGAATCATAAGGATAATAGTGTAAGTCTACCCCTCAATCCCCTCCATTAAAGCCTTAGTGACCATAGCTAGGCGAGTGTGAATATTTTCTCCTTATATTAGAAATACCAGCATCCTTAGAAAACAGACAATGAACATAAAAACTCGGCGGTGAGTCCATCCCAAATAAGTGATGGCGAACTCATCATGGTAAAGGTGGTATGATTTGTTGTGCCCATAACGCTCATAGAGGAAGTATAATGGTATATAAGACTTCTTCAAACAGACTAAATCATCATTTTTCCTGAAACCCATCATTTTTAAGAAACCTCGAGGAGTGCAATTTTAGGTACCGACAAACCAGGGCTATCCTACAAAAGCCCGACAAAACCTCCTATTTCTTCCCAAAAGGGGAGTCATTTTGATGTCACCGAAACGGAAATGACTCTCTTATCATCCCTGAACATAGTAGCGGCCTCAATTATTGTATTGTTTGGTTGGATATCTAATATAGATGGTAAATTCCCGAGGACCCTTTTCACATGATTTTTGTCACTCGTGCGAGGTTTTCCCCCCAATCCAGCAGCAAAGGTGGGATGTTTCGAACCTACGAACTTCATGCCTCATTTTTGCAAAACAAATACAGTTAGCCCTTTACCCCTCCAGATTTGGTTATTTATACGTTAATGATCAACATATTGGCATATTTTCTCCAAATAATGCACAGATCATGATTGTGCGCATTGGGACATTGGAAATCCTGACAAACTTTGGACAAGGCTTGTCTTAGCGTGTTATTACTAGGTTTGGACATGATGCATGCACAGTTGATATTAGAGCATGGGTTTCTAGAAGAGTCTAGACTGGTACCCTCAAGCAGACAACTTGAAAGCGAAATGTATAGAACTGTCGATTGTACCGTTGATCGACTAGTTTTACCGCACATAAGTCTTTCCAAATTTAAAGGGTTATTTAGGAAGACCGCGGACACTCATCAAATTCCGCTATGGTATTAATTACGATGAGTGGAATATTATGTGGATCATTCTTTATGCAAAGATAAAACAACACGTTGTCAAACATTTTTGCATGTTGAAAGCAATAAATGCAATATTGAATGAATCGTAAAGACAAAGAAAGAAAAATAAGGAAGAAGTTAGTTCGCGCAATGTGGAAATTGTAATAAAGAAGATAAGGTAGTGAGGGTGGGGAGAGACATGATGTGGCAATCCTTAAAAAAATGTCTAAAGGAAAGTGCATATTATGACCAAATTAAGCAGGAATTGCATGTGAGTTCAAATAAAGGGAAAATGGTGTACATGTAGCAAATAAAAAAGGAAATGGGAGTGGGATATTCATGTAACAACAAAGATAATAAAAAACACTTATCAGATAAGACTAATTCATATAGACCAAGATCACTTATGGTAAGAGCCTAAGTTCCCCAGCAGAGTCGTCTTGTTGTCGCGCCCCTTTTTTTCGCGAAATCGGGTTTCAACACGTGACAACTCTTTTAAGGAAGGGTGTTAAATGAGAGAGTCACCACCTAACAGGTTTGAGGTGAGTTAGGGCACCTATTTTGCAAATAACTCTGTTTAACTTGTTTGTGTCACCAAAGATCGGGTAAGGGCTCAAAATTACCTCAAAAAGAAGGTGTTAGGAACTTTTCGAGTTCCACAACTGCGGGTCCCGGCCGAACTCAATTATATGAATTAGTCTAGGTGATCAAGTACAGGAAAACAAGGAATTTGGGAAGTTTATTATTAAATACATGTGATTGATTTAATGACAGGATGGGGGGTCCTAAATTTTTTAGCCTAACGGATCACCCCGTGCAACATAAATAATACTTCGTAACTCCCTCAAGATAGGGTGTTACTCATATTATTCAGCGGGCACAGATTATTATCTCCTGCTACCCGGTTACTATCTTTAAGTTATTACCTAAAGTACACTAGTTGGTTCTAAACCGTACCCTATGCGTGCACTACCCGTCCCATGCCTGTGGTCCAGGAGGCTTTGAACCTCTATTTAGGCAGTTCTAGACTTCAACTTAGGCCGCTCAAAATGATAAAACTAATCGACATGCAAAACAGGTTATACTTCATATAAAAGCAATTAAGGGCTCAAGTTAGCCTCCACACTTTGACAACAAATGCACGCAAACACATTGAGCATTTGACAGTTGTAGATTTTAACAAGTTAAGGATATTGAACCCTATAGGCATGATCTCTACGTGATGGTGGATTTTAATACATGCAGCAGTTTCAGATGCAAAGTCCTACAATTTCTAAAAGCCTACATAGTTGCCCATTGATTATAAGCATACGAGATTAAAACCTATAGGCATGATGTCTAGGTGATTGATGCAGTAACTAACAATGGTAATCACATGAGTATGTTTGATAATTAGCACAGTGTTGAAAAGTCTTTAAAGAAACGAGCAGGACAATAATTAAGACTGATTTCAGACCTATAAACTAGATTTCTATAATCATAACTAAAACTGGTTTTAGATCCTATAGGCATGATTTCTATAATTAAAGCTGATTTCAGATCCTATTGGCATGATATATAAATCATAAATTAGGCAGTGTGTAAGTTAACAGAATCCTAAACGTACATTGAGATATTAATCATTCAATATCCTATAAGCATGATTTCCTAACAGGTGAAAGCAGAACACATTTGAACCAAATTATGAACTTATAGGCAGGATTTCTAACACATGATGACTGAACATGTTTGAGCATAATGACATATTTTTGAGCAAAATAGAATACCTATAGGCAGGATTTCTACCCATTCCAATACAAATGTAAGATAAAACCCCTTCCCCAATTTTACTAATACCCCGGAATGTTATTACAAGAATTATTACAGACCTAGAATGAATAGAGTAAATTACAGAAATAAATAACTATAGGTAGCCTACGACAGGCCCAAAGATACACCCAGACAGGGCAGGCCTTCTGTCCCATGGTTTACAATATCCCAGAAATTACATCATTATGGACATAAGGCAACCGGAATTAAGTGATTCACCTAGTAGGTAAAAAACAGAGCTGAGCATGGAGAACCAAGGCCCTAGTGTGTTAGAGTTCCCAAGGGCTTCAAGGACCCAGGGTAGTGCTCACACCAGGGAGGTTAATAGGGATAATTCAGGGAATAACTAGGGACCATGTCCTAGTGTATCATAGTTCACAAGGGTCTCAAATGAACCATGAGCAGTGCTCACACTAGGGAGGTCAAAGGGCAGAACCCAAGTAGCCTTGGCTTTTAGTCGACTAAGAATAAGAACTCAAAGGAACCAGACAGTAAAAGAATAGAATGAGGTTAAGGGACACCACTAAAGGATAGAACAAAATTGAGCACACAAAACAAATAATAGACATGCTTGAATTTAAGACAGACTTAACCAATTTTCAAAAAATGAGTTCAATCACATACTGCACATGTCAACAAACAAACTGCAAGATAGTCTCATAGTAAGAAAAAGAATAGATTTCAGATTAGGCCAAGTGCAGAAGGCTAATGTCATAAGAGAGGATCATACCAATTAGCAACAGGACCTAACATGCTGAGAACTACTTAGGACAATTACTGGGAAGTCAAAACAGGAACAAAACAGGTTACATTACATCAAATTCAAAAATAGACTTGTTACATACTTAAGGAATACATTTAAGCTTAGTCAACTAATCTAAAAAGGAGGTAGGAGAGCATGTTCAAATAACAGGGCTAACAACAAATTTAAACTTTCAAGAGGTGGCTGTCAGGAATACATAGGCTACGCAGAATTGGAGAAGTTAATCAACTCAAAGTAGGTCTAAATATGGCTCAAACTACAAACGTAATGGCATTTAGATTAGCAAAATCAGGAATCGTAGTAAGACAGTTAGAACAGCCCCGAAACATATCGAGCAACACTCTTTAGAAGTGAAAACACATGCTATTGTCAAGCAAGTGTAAATGAAATAGCAAAGGTTTTGTAATTCACCAGTTAAATGAAACAAGAAAGAAAGGAAAGCCCACAGTGTTATGAATATCACCAAAGGATCAAGAACTCAGAATTTCTGGCCTTGGATTTTAGTCGGCCAGGAACTAAAGTGCAGAACAAGATTATTAAAAAGCAAAGAGCACACAACTTTTGTTTTTGTAGTTCATAATGATTCCAGAGTTTTTTCAAAGGGGAATGGAGAGGGGTTTATATAGTTTAGGAATTGAATACATAAACATGGAAATAAATAGTCAAACACTAGAAAGAAAAACATTTAAAATCAGTAAGGAAGTAACAAAATTAAAACCCTAATTTTTAGGTAAAATACACAAATCGGAAGAAATAAGGTAAACGAATCACATGCTGCATAGAATAAGATGAACATAGATAGAAATACTATTTACAATCAAAGAATTGAACCAGATTTGGTTCAATTTAAAAGAATCTGACCCTAATTTTAGGGTGAGTAAAAAAATCGACAGAGAAGAACGAGTTTACACATAATAGGATGTGTATAGATGTGATAACATTTAAAATCATAGAATCAAACCATATTTGGTTAGATCTAAAAGAGATCTGATACCCTTATTTTAGGGTAAGTAAGAATCACAAAGATACACAGAGAGTCATAGAGATTCATACCATAAAAGAACAAGAACGAACACAGACGAAAAAGGTCAAAGAACTGAACCATTTTGGGTTCAAAGTTGAAGAGATCTGCTTGCCATATTTAGGCAAGCAACTAGGTAACACCATAAATGAGTAACCGGTAATGAGAGGAGAACAATAAGGTATGTGAATCAACGATTGATTCCATTTTTGAGTCGGAATCGGAGAGGATTAGAGGTTATTGCGTTAGGGTTTGCAGAGACAAAGAGAGCGTTCGAGAGAGTTTAGTGGCAGAGGATTGTAGAGAGTGGTTTAGGGTTAGGGGGTTTGGGTATAATTAAAAGGGTTAGGTTAGTTGTGGGTCGTTGATCTCTAAGATCAACGGCCAGGATTTTAAAGAGGGGATGGGGCGAGTTAATTAAACGGGTTACCGATTAGGTTATTGGGTTAAGGGTCATTTGGTTTGGGCTGGAGTATTGGGCTGGTGTATTGGTAGTTTAGGTCCGAAAATAGTTTTAGAATTAGGCTAGTTTTTGAATACCCAATGTTTAATAAACAAATAATTTATAAAAGTAATTAATAAATAACAAAAATATCATTTTTGCACTAAAATAATTATAACATTATAAAAATATAAAAATTATTTTGTGCATAAATAATATAATTATACATTACTATGGGCTATTATTGCAAGATGTGCAATTTAGCATTAAAAATGCAAGTATAATTATAAAAATGCACTGAAAAATATTTAAACATTATGTGGGTATGAATGATAAATTTAGATGGTTAAATCATCATAAAAATAATTTGAAGGATAAATATTGGATATTTATATATAATAAAAATGCAAGAATAAATTTGGTTAAAGCCTTTAAAAATTATGAAAAATATTTATGTATGCTTATAAATCAAATGATGATGCATATGCACTATTTTGAAAGTATATGTATATATATTTAAATATGAGGGAAAATTGGATATCAACATGTGGCACCAAACTAGGCCTCTAGGAAGATGATATATTGGGCTCAATGAAGTGGGTTCGTCGTCTTTAACCCAGTTAATGAGCAAACTCAATGGATTAAGATTTATTTAGTTAACCATATTAATTGGACATATACAATTAATCCAATTATATTAGCCCAATAAATTTATTTGAACTAACATATCTTGAATTTAAAATATAGTCCAAATTATTTTATGAATTTAATTTTAATAAAATTTATATGTCTATAAATATCCCCTACTTTAAAGCTTGTTGAGGTGTACGTTTGTCGGATTTCGGGGATAAGACGAAGTACTCATGCTTGAATACTCATATAAGTGCTTATACATTTGTTAAGTTAAATAAGCCTCACAATACTATTAAACCTCAATGGATAATATGCTTACGTGAAGTATCAAAGCACTTGTCATATAAAAATTTCTAAAGCTAAAGTGATTTGGTTTACTCCAATTCTTTCCTCGTAAGTCCAAGTTAAGAATCTTAAAATATGCACATCATAATATTGTAAAGACAAAAAGGAGATTATTGAATCGCCATAAATAGACACGAAGTGTAAGTTTCTCTCTCCCAAATACTATCATGGATCCACAACCCTATGAATCCCAATACACAATACCACCCAAACCCCTAGATATTGTGCACGAAAAACCTATACCAAATGAATTAATGAGCAAATCCACTTTCAAGGAAATCTTAATTGCTTCTGACCCAATGGATTTTGCCCCAAACCTAGGACAATTTGACATGGATCTGACAAAGATTTTCACAGAAGAGGAAACATCCATGCACTCATCAATCTCTTGTGCATGAGGCATCAAACATATCCCTCTTACTGAAGAGGACATGCAGCGTATTTATTAGCCATGGAAATGCTCTATCATCATTAAACTGGTAGGGAAACGTATGTTACACCAATATTTAAAAAAGAAGATCCAAGAACTTTGGCATCAAACGGAGGATTTTTCCCTAATAGACCTTGGAGAAGACTACTACATTATTAAATTCAAAAAAAGGAAAAATATGACGAAAGCCATCGATCAAGGTCCATGATTCATCAATGGCCATTTCCTATCTATTACAAAATGGAAACCAAACTTTGTGGCCATAAAGGAAAAACTAACCACCTCAGCAGTATGGATTAGGCTTCCCCATCTACCAAAAATTTTTATGATACAAGAATTCTAAAAAACATTAGAAATGCAATTGGACATTTACTAAAAATTAATGTTTGTACATCAACCACTCTAAGGAGTTGGTATGCAAGAATTTGTGTTGAAATCCCATTAGAAATCACAGTTGACCCTTTTCTTTATATTGGCCTTCATAAACAACACATTCACTACGAAGCAGAAAACTTTCTCTATAAAAAATGTGGAAGGCTTGGACACACGGTTGGACATTGTAGCTATGTGCTAAAATCTCAGTGAACATAAATTCATCTAAGGAACAAGCCATTATAGCAACGGAAAACTAAGAGGAAGAATGGAAAACTGTCTCATTTAGTAAAAGAAGATAACAAGGTTCAAAAAATTCTCGTCCAACTCTCACAAATTCAACCAATAACTCCAAAGGCTCAGGTATCTCTGTTAATCTCTTCAATGCTAATATAGGTAAACTCTTGCATACCCAACTATTACAATACAAACCTAAAGAATCCTCTAATTACCAATAACAAAGTAAGAACCCGGTCACTATGAGCATAGATCAAACTACCTTGTCTATGAAAAATTATTTTTCCATCCTGGAATGTGAGAAAATGGTTTCAAGAGATACCACCAATGTTTTAATTAACAATAAATTAAAAAACGTTAATACAAGTGCATGTGAACACTTGTCCTCAAAACAAGGACTTAGCCATGATGGATAATAATGTGGCAACAAAAAATATTAACGGAAAGGAGGAAAATAAAACCATGCAAAATGACACCCAAATGGACGAAAATAACCCTCCTACTAATAATAACCCTACAAACCCTATTAAGAAACTAATCCAAAAAACTGGTAATAATCCTCCTTTAGACAAGGGAGATGAACAAAATCTTTCTCTTAGATATGGAAACATACCCACTCCTAAGCATGCAAGCCAAATGACAACTCAAACTAATAAAAATGGACAAATGTCCTATACCCTAGAGGAAGAAATAGATACTATATCCATGAATGATCCTCCTATAAGAAAAGACATTGGGCAACTAAAAGCCATGCACTCATCACCTATCATTACCCTAACCCTCAATCAATCCGATTCTATCAGTAGCTCCAATCCCACGCTTGCTACAACTTCCTTAAACACTCAAACCCCCATTATGCCAAGACTACCTTAAATCCTAAGAAGAAGGAACAAACTTATCCAAATCCTGCGCCAACACAGAATAGAAACCATGGACAACCTACCACTCTTTTCCCCACTAGAGAACCCACAAATCGTGTATTCCTAACCTCCACAGGCATAGTATTACCAACCTGCCTCGTGGATGGAACTAGGTCTAACGGGCCATGCAATCTCCTTCAATTTCCAAATCAATGGGCAAGAGGCGATTGTGATACTACACAACACTCAGTACCTAGCTCAGCTAGTAACGGAGGGAATGCGACTTTCCATGAACAACTACCTAAATCCAATATGGCTAAACAACATTCTCCAACCACCGATGCCTTCCTTGAACCCTCAAATGGTTCATGCAATGATGAATCAATGGAACATGTCACCACAGTTCAACCCAATTCACCCACAAAATGCTCCACTCGACATGCCCTTCTTTCCAACAGAAATGTACATCTATCTGAACACCATATTCCTACCATGGGATATCAATTCAGTACCCCAAGAAGAACCACACCCCCTTGCAGCAATAAGTTCCACCTCTACAGGATCAAGAAAATCAAATGCCAGGACCAGTAGAAGCAACAATGGAGGAGGAGGAAGAACCCATCAACCTAAGCTTAGAGCGAGTCCTAGAGTTCTCAAGTCTAGACGGGATAAAGTTATTTCTCTTCAGGGAGATGTAAGAGAAGAGGCATGTGCTTAGTTTCCCAGTAGCACTCTTCAAGTGCTCGATGGACATCAGACCACCTCAGGATCCAACAGTGGGCAACAAAGCCATGATTCTTGTGCCATCCCTAAGAAGGAATCCTGTGTTTCCGGGAGAGATCAGGGAGAACGAGGAACCAGCAAACTCAACCATTAATCTAGACATGAATCGTCCAACCAACATTATTATATGGAACATAAGGGGAGGAAACAATGACAATTTCAGAAGAAATTTTAAGGAAATGGTTGATACTCATAGAACTTGTATGGTAACTCTTCTAGAAACAAGAATGGAGAATCATGAAGAATTGCTTAATGATTTTGGATTTACGGAGATGATAGAGGTTCCAGTGGATGGTCAATCAGGAGGCATGGTAATGATGTGGAACCATGAAGTAATTAGTGTCCACAATGTAGTCCGTAGAACCAGGAGATCCATGCAACAATAGAGGTATTACCTATTCGTAAAAACTGGCTTTTTTCTTCAATTTATGCTAGTACTAATGTCCATAACAGAAACATGATGTGGGATAACCTAGAAAATAAAATTAAGACCTACAAAGGACCTTGGATAGTAGGAGGTGACTTCAATGATATCTTTGCTTCAAATGAAAAATTTGGGGGGAAACCTATCAAAGATAGTAGATCTAGTTTTATATGGTCTAAGCTAAACAATTGCAAGTTAATCGATTTAGGGTTCAAAGGATGTAAGTATACTTGGTCCAATAATAGACATAGGAACAAGGGTCTAATTATGAAACGACTAGATAAAATTTTACGAAATGAGGAATAGATTGAATTATTCCCAAAAAGTTCTATAATTCACTTGCCCAAAACCCACTCAGACCATAATCTTTTATTAATTGAATTAATTCCTAAAAATAGGTTGCACCATAATGCACCTTTCAGACTAGAAACCTTCTGGTGCAAGCATCCAGAATTTCAAACAATAGTCGAAAATAATTGACTAAGGAATTATTACTTGAAAAGTAGCCAAAACTTTATAGAAAAAGTTAAGCCTTGGAAGAATAATACCTTTGGGAACATCATGAGGAAAAAGAGGAAGCTACTGGCTAGGCTTCAAGGGATTCAAAATTCCAATAGTTACACTACTAGTATTTTTCTTCAACAATTAGAACAAGATTTAAAAGGGAATACAATGATATCCTAAAAATCGAAGAGGATTATTGGAAGTTAAAGTCTAGAATTCTTTGGCTAAACGACGTGAAGCAAACACTAGATTTTTCAATATTTCTGCTACCAATAGAAAAAGAAGAAACAAAATTAATTTCTTCAAAGATGATAATAGAAACTGGATTAACGAACACCACCAAATTTTGTCACATGTTCTTAAGTACTTTGCAAATACTTTCACAACCTCACACTCCTCAACTAAGTGACTACCCCACTTGGAAGTCCTTCTTCATATCCTAAGCTAGACCTAAAAAATCTTTAGACACACCCCTACTAGATATTAAAAACAAAAAGGCTGTATACTCTTTCAAACCCTTTAAGGACCAAGGACCGGATGGTCTCCATCCATTCTTTTTTCATAAATATTGGAAAATCACAGGGCACTCGGTAACTAAACTTTGTCATGACATATTCAACACCCAAGAAGTTCCTAAAGATATCAACAAGACCTACCTATGCCTTATACAAAAAATTCCCAATGCCAATAACATTAGGAATTTCAGACCAATTGGTCACTGTAATACTATCTACAAAATTATTACAAAAATTCTTACAAATAGACTAAAATCTTTCCTAGAACATTTAATAAGCCCTTACCAAGCAAGTTTTATGAAAAATAGAAGAGATGACGATAACGCAATCATCATCCAAGAAATAGTTTCCAAATTACAAAAAATGAAAGGCAAACAAGGCCAAATAATTCTGAAAATTGACCTAGAAAAAGCTTTTGACCGTTTGGAATGGTCTTTTGTTCACCATAATGGAATATTTCAATTTCCCCCCTAAATTCTGTACTAAATTGCATCTCAACAAGTAGTATTGTTGTCCTAGTGAATGGATCTATCAAAAATTTCTTTGAGCCTAGTCGTGGCATCAGACAAGGCGATCCCATTTTACCCTATATCTTCATGCTTTGCCTAGAAATCTTAACTAGATATATAATTCACCAAGTTGATACTAGGAACTGGGATCCAATAACCTTAGGAAAAAATTGCACTAAGTTTTCTCACCTTTTTTTTGCCGACGACCTTACCCTAATGGCAAAGGTAAATAATAAGTCATGCCATGCCATTAAGAATGGCCTAGACCCTTTTTGTAACTTATCAGGTCAATGTATCAATAGCACAAAATCAAAAATTCTCTTCTCTAAAAATTGCACCCCCTCCCTGATTAATTATAATTCTAATAAACTTGGTATAAAGAAATGTGATAACTTTGGTACCTACCTAGGTTTCCCAATTCTGAATAATTGTCCAAGACCTAGAGACTTTCAGTTTATTGTGGAAATTATGAGAACTAAGCTAGCATCCTGGAAATTAAAATTCATTAACATAGCAGGTAGGACTACCCTAGCTCACTCGTGTCTCAACTTAATTCCCAATCACTATATGCATTACACCCTACTTCCTAAAAATATCCTTAACAAAATTGATAAAAACTCAAAGGGATTTTATATGGGGTAGCACCATTGTAAAAAGGAAAATACACAATTGGACTACTTTATGTCAACCAAAAAAAAATGGAGGCTTAAACATTCATAGTGCTATTTCAAAGAACTTATGCATATTAGCAAGTCTTGCATGGAGAATTCTTATAAATGCTATAACCCCTTGGGCCCATTTAATCATCACCTCTTATAGTACAAACAGATGTAAAAATGGAAACTCCTTCATTAGGAAAAATATCCAAAGAGGTTGGGATATTTGCTCTAAAGGTATCACTTGGTCAGCCAACTACCTTTCCAACATGAACATATGGGAAACCAACTGGATATCTAATATGGGAAACCTTAGGAAAGAAGTTACATGTCCTCTATCTACAAGTGACCTCTCAGTAAAAATAAGAGATATTTTTGACAAAAAAACCTAGTGCTTTGATAATTTATCTCTTAACCTTCCTAATAATATCAAGGAGAATATATCTAAAACAAAAGTTTGCAACAAAGGCCCTACCAATGACATCCCTATATGCTCCTTAAATACAAAAAGTTTTGTCACAACAAAATCTTGTTACACCCTAATAGAACCTCCTTTAATCAATCAATTATATTTCTCTTGGATTTGGAACCTAAATTGCCCTAATAAAATTAAATTCTTCTTGTGGTTGTGTCTTCATAATAGACTACCTTGCCGAAAATATTTCTCACAAATTGGTATGAACATTGACCCCTTGTGCCCTATATGTAATTGTCAAGATGAAGAGTCTATAATTTACATTTTCCTTCGATGTCAAGCGGTAAATTCTTTTTGGAAAAATCTTGGGTGGGATAAGTCTTATAACAATAACAACAAGCATTGGCTTCTTCAAGTAAAAGACTTATATTTCCCTCTTGCAATAACCTCCTTAACTGGAGTTCCTTCTTCCCATTTGTCATTTGGCGTATTTGGCTCAATAGAAATAATAACAATCAAAATAATACGGACTATCCTATTAATATTAATCATATCATCCAAAAAGCTATTGAATTTTTTCTACTCACTGAAAAAGTCACCAACACATCTACCAAAATACCCATACAGAACAAATGGAACAAACCACTTATAGGATGGTTTAAACACAACATCGATGCTAGTTTTAAAAATCATAACGGAAAAAGTGGCCGTGGAGGAGTAATCAGAGATACGTATGGGAATTGGATAGTTGGATTTGCTAAATCTACCCAGGCTAATGGCTCACTACAAGCAGAAATGAAGGCACTAATTGAGGGGCTCAAAACAGTACAAGAATGGGGAATGTTTCCGCTAGAGATAGAGACGGACTCCACTGAGGTGATTCATTCAATACAACAAGGGAACAAATTATATAACAACATTGTTGATAAATGCAGGTTGTTCATGCACCAGCAGAAGGTGATCCTCCAACACACCTTCAGGCAAGGGTATAGGATTGCACATCACTTAGCAAAGAAAGCAAGGCAGAAAGGGAAACAAGTTTTTGTATTACTACCATTTATGTTAACTCTTTTGTGGGAAGTGACCAAAAGGAACTCTATGTTTGTATTAAGACTTTATCTTATGATATTTGTGATATCCTAGCACGCTTAGAAAATCAAAGTATCCTTAGTTACACAAACTATTAGGGCTATGTACGAAACAAGTAGTTACTAATATATAATTTTTCTGTTTGCTCCAAAAAAGACAAAAAGTAATTTGTTGCATGTCTCACATGCTGATAGTGTGTACACGTGAGCATTGATCCACGAGCTCCATGAGATCATTTTGTATTCTCATTGAAAATCATTTTGTAGATTAAAAATTGTTAAATTGTGCAAATATAATTTTGTTGGTATGATACTGGATATCATCCAATTTAGGCCGATGGCTCGGTAAGATATCAACATGAGAGACAACGATATTACTGAACAATTGATTGCGTGAAGAATATAGAGAGAAATATTGGTCAAACATTACAACTCAACAATTTTAGTATTTGCAAACATCTAATTCTTTTGGGTTATTCGTGATATTTGGCTATTAGAATATTACATCATTTTGTAAACTTAAGGTCTTTCACGATCGCTTAAAGTAAGTCAAATTTACTAATACTTAAATATTGAGGAAATTTATTGTAAAATACGAGAGTAAATTTCATAAATGGTCATATGAAAATTATTACATGTTTTTATCAAAAGTCATATAACTATAGTTTCTCACACAAAAATCATAAAAATTTCACTAACTCGAAAAAAAATCAAAATAACCAAAAAACACAACTTTCCTATTGTCACGACCCGGAATTCCCACCGTCGGGATCGTGATGGCGCCTAACATTTAAAAATACTAGGCAAGCCGACAGATAAATATCTAATACGCTAACCGCTATCCAAGATAGTACATAACAATAATTAAACCAAAACAAATTAAAGAAGTGCAAAAATTTATAATAATCCAAAAACTAATACACAACTACCCAAAATCTGGTGTCACAATCCACAAACATCCAAGAGGCACTACAAATACTAGTTCAAAGAAAATACATCTCTTCCCGAAATATAAGAAAACAGGAAAAACTAGGATAATTGGAAGGGGATTCCAGGGTCTGCGAACGACAACAGATCTACCTTGGGCGTCCTGCGGACTGAAGGCAACAACCCATATCTAAGTAATGCGGTTCAGTATCGGAATCTGCGCAGAGAGTGCAGAGTGCAGCATCAGTATAACCGACTACATGTACTGGTAAGTGCCGAGGCTAACCTCAGTGAAGTAGTGGCGAGGCTAGGACACAACAATAACATGAACCTGTGCAGTTAAACCATATATGAAAAGATAACAATAAATGGAAATTTAGCAGATATTAACGGGAAGGGGGAGAAACATGCTGAGGGGAATATCAATTCTTGAAATAGTGCAGTAGAGAAACGCAGTAAATAACATGTCTTGCGCCTATGAAAGTAATAACACAGCAAACAAGTGCACAACATCACCCTTCATACTTTTATTCTCATTCTCACCATAAGAAACAACATAAATGGTGCAGCATCACTCTTCGTGCATTAACTCACTCATAACATGGCACGACATCATCCTTCGTACATTAACTCTCATAGTATAGCACGACATTACCCTTCGTGCATTATCACTCATAGAATATGGCACGACAGCACCTTTCGTGCTCTGCACTCTTCCTCACCCAAACAACAGAACAATAACACTCCACAAGGGAATCATCAATAACCAACCTCGTTTCAATATTTAACTTCACAATATAGATTTCAACTTGAGTCAATACTCAACCAATATCTAATTCCAGGAAAATATGATAAGATTTGTTTAACATAAGGAATAACTAGTTTAAGCATTCACATTACGAATAAGGAATACAACAATTACAAGTATAAGACTAACTATCATGCTATGACTCGACGTGTCACGACCCGAATTTCCACCCTCAGGAGTCGTGATGGTGCCTACTCGTAGAAGATAGGCAAGCCGCGCAAATGAAGAATCACTAACCCTTTCATTTTACCACTTTTTAACAATTGAGATTAACAGGTAATCAACATTGAATATTAATGATAAATAAAACAAGCAGAAGACTTAAACTAATAAAATAACCAAACCTGGTACTACAATGCCAACATACGTCTTTACCCAGAATCCGGTGTCACAATATCACGGACTGCATATGAGTACTACATACAAGTGTCTAAAAAAAAGAAATACAGGCTGTCTCGGATACAAGTGAAAACAGAGCACAAAATAAGATAGAAGAGAACGTCGGGCATGCGGACACCTGCAGGACTACCTCGGGATCTCTAGTTAGATAGAAGGCAGCCACCCAAATGCTATGGTCCAAGAGCTGCTCCGGGATCTACACGTAGCGCAGAGTGTAGTATCAGCATAATTCGACCCCATGTGCTGGTAAGTAACTAGCCTAACCTCGGTGAAGTAGTATCGAGGCTAGGACCGGACTACCAAATAACCTATGTAATTATATCATATACAGCAAAAAATAAAAGAGAAATAAACAAGCAAAGATGGGAGGGGGTACAAGCCACGGGGTATACCAATATCAACAGTAAATTAAGAGTAACAGCATAAGAACAACTTAGATTCCTCAGCAAAACAATAAGAAATTTGTATCCAATCTATAAACACTTTGTATCAGCAATTGTTGTGGTGTGCAACCCGATCCCAATATATATCAACACTGTTGCGGTGCGCAACCCAATCCATATTATTTATCACTGTTGCAGCGTGCAACCCGATCCAAATATATCATTGTTGCTACGTGAAACCCGATCCAATTATATCATTGATGCGGCGTGCAACCCGATCCAAATATATCATTGTTGCGGCGTGAAACCCGGTCTAAATATATCATTGTTGCAGCGTGCAACCCGATCCAAATATACGATCAACAACAATCATAGTAAGAGTCCCGGCAAGGGATCAATAAAGAACTACACTATCCCGGCAAGGGAATCGACAATATAAGTAACAACATCCCGGCAAGGGAGAAACAACTATAACCAACCTTGTTCCAACATCTAACTATCTCGGCTAACACCAATACTCAGTCATAAGTAATTTCCATGAGAATAATCATTATCCTTGCTCAATATAGAGAGTCATCAACTTAAGCATCTGTAGTATTATTTAGGAAAACAATAAATTAAAATTCAAGACTCACGGTCATGCTCGACACCAATGTATATATACTCGTTACCATGCATTACGTTGTACTCAACAAGAAACAAGTAGCAAATAGGACACAACTCCTAATCCCTCAAGCTAAGGTTAGACCAAACACTTACCTTGAACTTCCACGGCTAACTCAAGCCTCAAACACTGCTTTTCCTTTTGAATTCGGCTCCAAATAAATTGTATCTAGACATAATTGACTTAACAACATCAATAAACACTAAAAAATCCAATTCCAATGCTTAATTATAGTTTTCCCATCATTCTTCTCAAAAAGTCAAAAATTGACCCTGGGCCAGCTTGGTCAAAATGCAAGGTTCAGACCAAAACCCGATCACCCATTCACCCACGAGCCCGAATATATAATTTCTTTTGAAATCCAACCCCAAAACGAGGTCAAATTACCAAATAATCAAAAAGTCCTAACTTTACCCAAATCCATAATTTTCTACCCTTAATCTAATGTTTTAGGTCTAGAAATCTAGTGGGTGTTAATGAAAATTGAAGAAAATGAGTCTAAGATTATATACCTATGAATTGGTGGTGAAATCCCCTTTCAAAAATCGCTCAATCTGGAGTTTGGAAGAAGAAATTATGAAATTTTGGCTAAATCCCGTTTTGGTTCTGTTTTAAAATCACTGGACAAGCCTTCATCTCGTTCGTGACAGGCATGTCGCGTTCGCGATGGGTCAGGCCAAATAAATAAGGCTCTCATTCGCGGAGCTTCATCCCCCAGAGCCTTCGCGTTCGCGTAGGGTAAAATACCCCTTCCCCTACCCAGGCCCATAAGCTTTCGCGTTCGCGTTACCAGGTCGGCGTTCGCGAAGGGAAAACCCCCAAAGTTTAGGGTTCGCTACCTGGGTCTCGCGTTCGCGTAGAAGGAAATCTCTTTCTGCCTAACTAACTCATCGCATTCGCGAGGTTCCTCCCGCGAACGCGAAAAAGGACATACCAGAACATCAGAAACTGAACAACCTACAACTTTTTATGAGTTCAAAACCTTTCAAAACTCACCCGAGCCCTCGGGGCTCCAACCCAAACAGGTAGACTAACTCAAAAACATCATATGAACTTATCTGTGTGATCAAATCGCCAAAATAACCCCTTAAACAACAAATTAAACCTCAAAATCAATGAAATATTTCAAAACTTCTTAAAACATCAAATTTTGCATTAAAGGTCCGAATCACGTCAAATGACATCCGTTTCTTACCAAATATTACAGACTTATCTTATTTCACATATAAGACCTATACCGGGCTCCACAACTAGAATACGGTCCCGATACCATCAAATTCTAAATGCATTTCATTTCCAAAACTCATAGAAATTTTCAGAAAATAATTTTCTTTAAAAATTCATTTCTTGCGCTTGGGACCTCGGAATTCGATTCCGGGAATACGCCCAAGTCCCATATTTTTCCACGGACCCTCCGGGACCGTCAAATCACGAGTCCGGGTCTGTTTACCCAAAATATTGACCGTAGTCAACTAAAATGCATTTTAAGTCAAAATTTAAACATTTTAATAGATTTTCACATAATAGCTTTTCGGCTACGCACCGGGACTGCGCACGTAAATTGAGGTGATGGCGAAAGAGGTTTTAAGGCCTCGAAACGTAGAATTAATTTTAAAAATCAGATTCTCCACGTCTAAAACAACCGTTCGTCCTCGAACGGACATAAGAAGGAAGTACGTGAGTCGGGGAAAAGATGGGGATAACGGCTCTGAATATCGGACTCGGACTCCCAGGTCGATGCGTCAGCAGGCTGATCTCTCCACTGAACATGAACAGAAGGAAAACTCTTCAATCTCAACTGACGAACCTGCCAGTCTAGAATAGCTACCGGCTCCTCCTCATAAGACAAGTCCTTGTCTAACTGGACAGTGCTGAAATCTAACACGTGGGAGGGATCGCCGTGATATTTTCGAAGCATGGACATATGAAACACTGGATGCGCTGCTGATAAGCTCGGCGGCAATGAAAGTCTATAAGCCACCTCTCCCACTCGATCAAGAATCTCAAACGGGCCAATGAACCTAGGGCTAAGCTTGCCCTTCTTCCCAAATCTCACCACTCCCTTCATAGGCGACACTCGAAGCAATACCCGCTCACCGACCATGAAAGCCAAATCTCGAACATTACGGTCAGCATAGCTCTTTTTCCTAGACTGAGTTGTACGAAGTCAATCCTAAATAATCTTGACCTTGTCCAAAGCATCCTGAACCAGATCCGTACCCAACAACCGAGCCTCTCCCGGCTCAAACCATCCAACCGAAGACCGACACCACCTAACCTATAAAGCCTCATAAGGAGCCATCTGAATACTCGACTGGTAGCTGTTGTTGTAGGCAAACACTGCTAAAGGCAAAAACTGATCCCAAGAGCCTCCAAAGTCAATGACTCAAGCTCAGAGCATATCCTTCAAAATCGAAATGGTCCGCTCGGACTGCTCGTCCGTCTGAGGATGAAATGTTATGCTCAACTCAACCCGTGTGCCCAGCTCTCGCTGAACTACTCTCCAAAAATGTGAGGTAAACTGTGTACTTCGGTCCGAAATAATAGACTCGGGCACACCATGAAGACGAAAAATCTCCCGGATATAGATCTCAGCTAACCTCTCGGAAAAATAGGAGACTGTCACAAGAATAAAATGTGGTGACTTGGTCAGCTTATCAACAATAACCCACACTACATCGAACTTCCTCTGAGTCCGTGGGAGTCCAACAACGAAGTCCATAGTGATCCGCTCCCACTTCCACTCAAGAATCTCAATCTTCTGGAATAAACCACCAGGCCTCTGATGCTCATACTTAACCTGCTAACAATTCAAACACTGAGCCACATATGCAACGATATCCTTCTTCATTCTTCGCCACCAATAATGCTGCCGCAAATCCTGGTACATCTTTGCGGCGCCTGGGTGAATAGAGTACCGGGAGCTATGGGCCTCATCTAAAATCAACTCTAGAAGACCATCCACATTAGGCACACAAACTCGGCCCTGCAATCTCAAAACTCCATCATCACCTAAGGTAACCTGCTTGGCACCTCTGTGTTGTACCGTGTCTCTAAGGACATACAACTGGGGATCATCATACTACCGATTATGGATACGCTCCAATAAAGAAGAATGAGCGACTGTGTAAGCCAACACACTACTGGGCTCAGAAACATCCAATCTCACGAACTAATTGGCCAAAGCCTGAACATCCAAGGCAAGCGGCCTCTCACCGATCGGAATATAAGCAAGACTACCCATACTGGCTGACTTTCTACTAAAAGCATCGGCCACCACATTGGCCTTTCCCAGATGATATAAAATGGTGATATCATAGTCCTTTAATAGCTCCATCCACCTTCTCTGACTCAAATTCAATTCCTTTTGCTTGAACAAATACTGCAAACTCTTGTGATCCGTGAACACCTCACATGCCACACCATACAGATAATGCCTCCAGATCTTCAACGTGTGAACAATGGCTGCCAACTCCAAATCAGGAACCAGATATTTCTTCTCATGAATCTTTAACTATCGCGAAGCGTAGGCAATGACCTTGCCATCCTGCATCAACACTGCACCAAGACCAATACGAGATGCATCATAATAAATTGAATATGGCCCTGAACTTATGGGCAAAACCAACACCGGTGCGGTAGTCAGAGCTATCTTAAGCTTATGAAAGCTCGCCTCACACTCGTCCGACCATCTGAACTGGGCACCCTTCTATGTAACCTGGTCATCGGGGCTACCATGGATGAAAACCCCTCTACGAACCGACGATAGTAGCCTGCCAATCCCAAGAAACTTCGAATCTCTATAGCTGATGCTGGTCTAGGCCAATTCTTGACTGCCTCAATCTTTTTCGGATCAACCTGAATACCCTCTGTTGATACAACATAACCCAGGAATGCAACTGAACTCAACAAGAACTCACACTTCGAGAACTTAGCATATAACTGACTATCCCTCAATGTTTGAAGAACCACTCTAAGATGATGCTCGTGCTCCTCTCGGCTGTGGGAATATATCAAAATATCATCAATGAAGACTATCATGAACGAATCCAAATAAATCCTGAACACTCGGCTCATCAAATCCATAAAGGCTGCTGGGGCATTTGTCAATCCGAATGACATCATCAAGAACTCATAATGCCCGTACCGAGTGCGGAAAGCTATCTTAGGGACATCGGATGCCCTAATCCTCAACTGATGGTAGCTAGATCTCATGTCAATCTTTGAAAATATCTTGGCACCCTTAAGCTGATCAAACAAATCAATAAAACCTCGGCAATGGATACTTATTATTGATTGTAACCTTGTTCAACTATCGGTAATCAATACACATTCTCATTGATCCGTCCTTCTTCTTAACAAATAACGTCGGCGCACCCCAAGGCGAAACATTGGGTCTAATGAAACCCTTCTCAAGCAAGTCTTGCAACTGCTCCTTCAACTCTTTCAACACAGGCAGGGCCATACGATACGACAAAATATAAATGGGCTGAGTGCCCGGAGCCAAATCAATGCAGAAGTCAATATCCCCATCAGGTGGCATACCCGGTAGGTCTGAAGGAAATACCTCAGGGAACTCACGAACAACAAGCACAGAATCAATAGAAGGAACCTCGACACTAGAATCACGAACATATGCCAAATAGGCCAAACACCCCTTCTCGATCATACGCCGAGCCTTCACATGAGAGATAACACTACGGGCAGAATGACCAGGAGTCCCTCTCCACTTAAAACGAGGTAAATCTGGCAAGGCTAAGGGCACAGTCTTAGCATGAGAGTCCAAGATAGCGTGGTAAGGTGATAACCAATCCATCCCCAATATGACATCAAAATCAACCATGTCTAGAAGCAACAAATCTACATGAGTCTTAAGACCCCCAATCATGACTATACAAGAGCGATGAACTTGATCTACCACAATAGAATCACCCACCGGTGTTGATATATATATACAGGGGAACTCAAGGAATCACTAGGCATGACCAGATACAGTGCAAAATAAGATTACACATATGAGTATGTAGACCCTGGATCAAATAAAACAGAAGCATCTCTGCCACAAACTAGAACAGTACCTATGATGACTACATCAGAAGCCTCAGCCTCAGGCCTAGCTGGAAGAGCATAACATCGGGGCTGGGCCCCACCACCCTAAACTACATCTCTGGGACGGCCTGCAGCTAGCTGGCCTCCACCTCTATCACCTCTACCTCCACCTCTAGAACCTTTACCCCTACCTCTAGCTGGCTATGCGGGCTGTGGAACACCTGGTGCCTGAACCATAGCATGGGAACCCTACTGCTGCGACTGAGTACCCACCAATCTCAGACAAGCCCTCCGGATATGACCATACTCACCACACTCAAAGCATCCACTTGAGAGTTGCGGCTGAGGAAACTGAGTCTGACCCTGGTGACATGAATGACCACCCCGAAAACTCTAGAGCAGCAGTGCACTGATAGGAGCTAGTAGTGCACTATAGGGCTGCTGATCAGAATACTGCATGTGAGAACCATGGCCACCTGAAGCACCGTGAGAAACCTGAAGTTCTAACTGAAAGGGCCTAGGAGGATGGCCTCTACCATACAAATCCCTGCCTCCAAACGAGGCACCACTGAATCTGCCTGAATGACGAGGCCTCTTGTCCGACCCATGACCACCTCATTGTGATAGAACCATCTCCACTCTCCTGGCCATATTGGTCGCCTCCTGGAAACTAATCTCACTCCTTGTCTCCCTAGCCATATGAAGATGAATCGGCTGAATAAGTCCATCAATAAACCTCCTCACCCTCTCTCTCTTGGTGGGAAGTATGACAAGAGCATGACGAGCCAAGTCGATGAATCTGGTCTCATACAGTGTACAGTCATAGAACCTTGCCGGAAATGCACAAACTTCCTCTGATAGGCCTCTCTGAGTGATAGAGAGAAACTTCTCCAGATAAAACTGAGTAAACTGCTCCCAAGTCAAGGCTGGTGATCCGGATGGTCTATCCAAGCAATAATCTCTCCACCAAGTCTTAGTGGATCCAGACAAGCGAAAAGTGGCAAAATCGACCCCATTGGTCTCAACTATACCCATGTTCCTGAGAACATCATGACAGCTGTCTAGATAATCCTAGGGTCCTCAAAAGATGCATCGCTTAATGTAGTAGTGAAGAGCTTGGTGAACCTGTTCAATCTCCACAAAGCATCGGCAGACATAGCTGCTCTATCGCAAGTCTGAGCTACCATACCTGGCTGAACTGCTCCAACTGGCTGAGCTACTAGAGTCTGAAATTGGGGAGCCATCTGCTCCGGAGTGCGAGTAGCATGAGTCTAGGCTCCTCCTCTAGCCTGAGAGACGGCTGGTGCTACAGAAAGCAAGCCTGCCCGGGCGACACTCTCCATAAGGCCTACTAGATGGACTAGAGCATCCTGAAGTACTGGGGTAGCAATAAACCACTTTGGGACCTGAGTTGGGCCCACCAGAGTAGTCTGGGCTGGAACCTCATCATCAAAGTCAACCTGAGGCTCTGCCGTTGGTGTTACTGCTCTGGGCTGAGCTTTGCCCCTGCCTCGGCCTCTAGCACGGCCTAGGCCTCACCCTCTACCCCTCGTGGGAGCCACTGCTGGGGGCTCGGGCTGCTTATCAGTGGATGAGGAAGTGTGTGTTCTCTCCATCTATGAAAGAACAGAGTAGAAATTCAATTAGCATTAAGAAACCAAACCACACGACAAGAAAGAACAAATGTGAAGTTTTTCCTAACTCTGTAGCCTCTAGGGATAAATATAGACATCTTAGTACCGATCCCTCAGACTCTACTAAGCTTGTCCGTGAATTGTGAGACCTATGTAACCTAGAGCTTTGATACCAACTTCTCACGATCCGGATTTCCCACCCTCGGTAGTCATGATGGCGCCTACTCGTAGAAGCTAGGCAAGCCGTGCAAATGAAGAATCACTAACCCTTTAATATTACCCATTTTTAACAATTGAGATTAACATGTATTCAACATTGAATATTAATGATAAATAAAACAAGCGAAAGACTTAAACTGATAAAATAACCAAAGCCGGTACTACAATGCCAACATACATCTCTACCCAGAATCTGGTGTCAAAATATTACGGACTATATATGAGTACTACATACAAGTGTCTGAAAAAAAGAAATACAGTATGTCTCGGATACAAGTGAAAACAGAGCACATAATAAGATAGAAGAAAACGCCGGGCGTGCGGACGCCTGCAGGACTACCTCGGGATCTCTAGCTGGACTGAAGGCAGCCACCCAAATGATATGGTCCAAGAGCTGCTCTGGGATCTACACATAGTGCAGAGTGTAGTATTAGCACAATCCGACCCTATATGTTGGTAAGTGCCTAGCCTAACCTCGGCGAAGTAGTGACAAGGATAGGACCGAACTACCAAATAACCTGTGCAGTTATATAATATACAGCGGAAAATAAAATAGAAATAAACAAGTAAATATGGGAGGGGGTACATGCTGCGGGGTATACCAATATCAACAGTAAATTAAGAGTAACAACATAAGAACAACTTAGATTCCTCAGCAAAACAATAAGAAATTTGTATCCAATCTATAAACACTTTGTATCAGCAATTGTTTTGGTGCGCAACCTGATCCCAATATATATCAACATTGTTGCAGCGCGCAACCCGATCCATATCATTTATAACTGGTATGGCGTTCAACCCGATCAAAATATATCATTGTTGCGGCATGCAACCCGATCCTAATATATCATTGTTGCGGCGTGCAACTCGGTCCAATTATATCATTTTTGCGGCATGCAACCCGATCCAAATATACGATCAACAATAATCATAGCAAGAGTCCCGGCAAGGGCTCAATAAAAAACTACACTATCCCGGCAAGGGAATCGACAGTATAAGTAACAACATCCCAGCAAGGGAGAAACAGCTGCAACCAACCTTGTTCCAACATCTAACTACCTCAAATAACACCAATAATTGTCAAAAGTAATTTCCACAAGAATAATCACGATCCTTTCTCAATACAGAGAGTCATCAACTTAAGCATCTGTAGTATTATTTAAGAACATAATAAATTACAATTCAAGATTCACGTTCATGTTCGACACCAACATATAGATAATTGTAACCATGCCTATACGTCGTACTCAACAAGAAACAAGTACCAAATCAGACACAACTCGTAATCCCTCAAGCTAAGGTTAGACCAAACACTTACCTCGAACTTCCACGACCAACTCTAGCCACAAACACCACTTTTCCTTTTGAATTTGGTTCCAAATCAATTGTATCTAGACATAATCAACTTAACATAATCAATAACCGCTAAACAATCCAATTCCAATGCATAATTATAGCTTTCCCATCATTCTTCCCAAAAAAGTCAAAAAATGACTCCGGGCCTGCTTGGTCAAAATGCGAGGTTCGGACCAAAACCCAATCACCCATTCACCCACAAGCCCGAATATATAATTTTTTTTGAAATCCGATCCCAAAATGATGTCAAATTCCCAAATAATCAAAAAGCCCTAACTCTATGCAAATCCCTAATTTTCTACCTTTAATCTTATGTTTTAGGTCTAGATTTCTAGTGGGTATTAATGGAAATTGAAGAAAATGAGTCTCAAATTACATACCTATGAATTGGTGGTGAAATCCCCTTTCAAAAATTGCCCAATTTGGAGTTTGGAAGAAGAAGTTATGAAATTTTGTCTAAATCCCGTTTTGGTTCTATTTTAAAATCACTGGACAAGCCTTCGTCGCGTTCGCGATGGGTCAGGCCAAATAAACCATCGCGTTCGCGACACAAGGCTCGCATTCACAGAGCTTCATCACCCAGAGCCTTCGCGTTCGCGTTCGTGTGGACGAGTTCGCGTAGGGTAAAATACCCCTCCCCTTGCCCATGCCCATAAGCCTTCGTGTTCGCTTTACCAGGCTCGCGTTCGCGAAGGGAAAACCCCCAAAGATTTGCGTTTGCGACCCGGGTCTCGCGTTTGCATAGAAGGAAATCTCCTTCAGCCTGACTAACGTATCGCGTTCGCGAGGGTCCTCCTGCGAACGCAAAAGGACATACCAGAACATCAGAAACTGAACAACCTGCAACTTTTTATGAGTTCAAAACCTTCCAAAACACATCCGAAACTTACCCGAGCCCTCGGGGCTCCAACCCAAATAGGTACACTAACTCAAAAACATCATATGAACTTATCCGTGCGATCATATTGCAAAAATAACCCCTTAAACAACGAATTAAACCTCAAAATCAATGAAATATTTCAAAACTTTTTAAAACATCAAACTTTGCATTTAAGGTCCGAATCAGATCAAATAACTTATGTTTCTTACCAAATTTCACAGACATATCTTATTTCACATATAAGACCTGTACCGGGCTCCGAAACTAGAATACGGGCTCGATACCATCAATTCTAAATGCATTTCATTTTCAAAACTCATAGAAATTTCTAGAAAATAATTTTCTTTAAAAATTCATTTATCGGGCATGGGACCTCGGAATTTGATTTCGGGTATACGGCCAAGTCCTATATTTTTCCACAGACCCTCCGGGACCATCAAATCACGAGTCCACGTCCATTTACCCAAAATGTTGACTGTAGTCAACTAAAATGCATTTTAAGTCAAAATTTCAATATTTTCACAGATTTTCACATAATAGCTTTCCGACTATGCGCCCGGATTGCGCACGCAAATCGAGGTGATGCCAAAAGAGGTTTTTAAGGCATCGGAACGCAGAATTAATTTTTAAAACAAATGATGACCCTTTTGGGTTATCACACGACGACAACGTATAGGTACTCGTCTCCTCACCTACACATCGTACTTCACAACCAAACACATAGAAAATAAGGCAACAACACCTAATCCCTCAAGCTAAGGTTAGCCACAATATTTACCTCGATTCTACGGCCGAACTCAAGCCTCAATCACTGCTTTTCCTTTAGTTCCACCTCCGAACCACTCGTATCTAGTCATAATTAACTTAATAATATCAATTCCCCTAAAAAAATTAATTCTAATGCAGAATTATAAGTTTTCCGACAATTTCCCAAAAAAGTCAAAAATCGACACCAAGCTTGCTTGGCCAAAACTCGAGGTTCGGACCAAAACCCATTCACCCATTCACCCTCTGGCCTAAATATATAATTAGTTTCAGAATCCGACCCCAAATCGAGGAATAAAATTCCCAAATTTGCAAAATCCCCAATTTTTCCCAAAAAATTCCTAATTGTAAAACTCTAATGAGTGTTGATGGAATTTGAAGGAAATGAGTTGAAGAACACAAACCTATGAATTAGTGTTGAATACCCTCTTTAAAATCGCCCCTAGGTCGAGTTCTAATGAAAGAGTTGTGAAATTTTTTGATAAATCCCGTGGTGGTTCTGTTTTTAAAAAGACTGGCAGGCCTTCTTCGCATTTCGCGATATGCAGCAGCCAAAGGTCTTCGCATTCGAGAAATACACATCGCATTCGCGAAGGCATTATCCCACCCAGCCTCCGAGTTCGCGAGCCTGTTGTCGTATTTGCGATGAGCAACTTTCCCCTCCCACAGGTCCCATGCTTCGCATTCGGGATAGACGGATCACGTTCGCAATAGACGGGTCATGTTCGCGAAGGGTAAAGCCCATGCTGCTCCTCATTCGCAACCTGTCGTTCGTGTTCGTGAAGAAGAAATTTTATCCCGCCCCTCTTTACTTTTTGCGTCAGCGAGACTGCCTACGCGAACGCGAAGAAGGGAATATCAGAATACCTGCTGCAGCAAAAATACCAGATTTTTTATGTCTAAAACATCTCGTAGCCTATACGAAACTCACCCGAGCCCTCAGAGCTCCAAATCAAACACGCACACAAGTCTTAAAACATCATACGAACTTGCTCGCACGACCAAATCGCCAAAATAAACCTAGAACTACGAATTTAGCTCAAATTGCATGAAGTTTTCAAGAATGTTTCAAAATTTCTATTTTCTCAACCTAAGGTCCGAAACACGTCAAATCATTCACGTTTCTCACCAAATTTCATAGATATGTATAAATATAAAAATGGACCTGTACCGGGCTCTGTAACCACATCATAGACCGGTATCAACAAAATCACTTATTAATCAATTTCATAAAACCTTTATAATTCCAATTTAACAATTTTCATCAAAAATTCATTTCTCGGGCTAGGGACCTCGAAATTCAATTCCGGAGATATGCCATGGTCCCATATTTTACTACGGACTCTCCAGGACCGTCAGAACACGAGTCCGGGTCCGTTTACTCAAAATATTGATCGAAATCAACTAAAATCAACTTTTAAAGGTACAAAATGATATTTGTCTAAAATCTCCACATAAAAGGCTTTTCGGAAACGCGCCTGGATTGCGCACGCAAATCGAGAAGAAATAAGATGAGGTTTTAAAGGCCTCGAAATCACGAATTGGGTTCTAAAATACAAGATGACCTTTCGGGTCATCACATTCTCCACCTCTAAAACAACCATTCGCCCTCAAACGGACATAGGAAAGTACTTGAGCTAGGTAAAAGATGGGGATATCTGCTCCACATATAGCACTCGGACTCCCAGGTAGCTTCCTTAAAAGGCTGACCTCTCCACTGCACCCGAACCGAAGGATAACTCTTTGACCTCAACTGACAAACCTACTATTCTAGAATAGCTACCGGCTCCTCCTTGTAGGTCAAATCCTTGTCCAGCTGGATTGTGCTTAAATTTAACACGTGGGATGGATCGTCGTGATACTTCCGAAGCATGGAAACATGAAACACTAGGTGTACTGCTCATAAGCCTGGTGGCAACGTAAGTCAGTAGGCCTTCTCTCCCACTCGATCAAGGATCTCAAAAGGCCCGATGAACCTAGGGCTTAACTTGCCTTTCTTCCCAAAGTGCATCACACCCTTCATGGGTGACACCCAAAGCAACACTCTCTCTCTGACCATTAATGCCACATAACAAACCTTACGGTCAACATAACTGTTTTACCTGGACTAAGATGTACAAAGTCTATCCTGAATGATCTTAACTGATAGGTTCTCAATGTCTTTTGCCTTATATTTTGATGATCTAACAAACTTACTGTCAAGGACCAGATAGGGAACCTGACACACTTGGACTATATTGCAAGTTAACGAATTCCAGTTGCAATAGCTTTAGGAGATAGAAAACCAAACAAGGACCCGATACCCTTGTGGTTCCCTCATAGCAATACATAGTCAATTAGACACAGCTGAAAGCGACGTGACTACCTGCACTGTTTCCAGTGCCCACTTATTCCTTGACCAACAAAAGTGCTTAAATCATTTCAAGTGATGTCATCAAGGTGTATCAACAATGAGTTTATATCAAAACATCACTTGAACATTTCTGTTTCTCATTCAAGCCTTTTGTAAAATAGAGAAATTAATTCTCACGAGCTTGAAGAACAAAGTTAAACACTACTGCGGACCAGTTCCTAAAGTTAGTATTTTCTTGTCCTTAGTTGAGTTGTAACTTTGTGATTGTTCTTATTGTATCTCCTAAACTACTTAGCCATAAGAGTTGATTAGGAACCCTCTTGTAAAATCCGTAAACTCTGTGAGTTTATGTTGTGACTAGGTTTAGTCATACGTTAAAGTCTTTGTAACTAGAGAGTGACAAAGTGGCTTGTGGTGAGAGTACCACAATTTAGTTAAGTTGAATTCTTTGTAATTGAGTCATTACAAAGTGGCTTGTAATAGGTATTTACAAGTTAGAGAAGTTGAAAGCCTACATGTGTAGGTCGTGGTTTTTGTCCGCTTGAGTTGGGATTTTTCCACGTAAAAATCCTGTGTCTCATTTACTTTCAGCTTTATTAGCATTCTTAACATAACCTCAAAGAGGACCAGGTACTCTACTGATTGGTAGACTCATACAAACTATCAATTAGTATCAGAGCAGGTTTCTCCTATCAGTCTAACACCTAGGAAGGATCCTTATGGCTTCTCCACCAAATTTTGAAGAAGGTCAATCTACATACCGACCACCCAGGTTCAATGGACAATACTATGGGTGTTGAAAAACAAGAATTCATGATTTTATCATGGCTGAGGATTCTTATTATGGGATGTCATATGTGACGGTCCTTATGTTCCCACAAAGGTACTGGAAGAACATCCATTTTCAATGTCAAAAACCAGTAAAGAATACACTGACTTAGACAGGAAAGCTGTGGAGAATAATTTTCGTGCCAAGAAGATTCTGGTATCTGGAATAGGACCTGAAGAATATAATAGAATCTCCGCTTGAGACACTGCTAAGGAGATATGGGAAGCTTTGCAAACAACTCATAAGGGAACCACCCAAGTAAAACAGTCTAAGATCAATATGCTCACTACCAAGTATAAACACTTTAGGATGAATGACGATGAATCTATTCAAGATATGCACACAAGATTCACTTCCATCATAAATGAGTTACACTCACTTAGTGAAACCATCCCTAGAAACAAGCTAGTGAGGACAATTCTCAGTATTCTGCCTAGCCCTTGGAAAAGCAAGGTGAATGCTATTACTGAATCAAAGGACTTGTAGGAGCTGACCATAGAAGAGCTGGTTAGAAATCTGAAGACCTACGAGATGAAGAGGAAGATAGACAGTGAAAGAAGAGAACCAAAGAAAGAAAAGAACCTAGTACTCAAAGCTTATAGAAATGACTCAAGTGAGGAAGACAGTGACATGGCTTACTTAACAAAAAGATTTCAAAATATGGTAAGAAGAAATGGAGAAATGCTAAAAAGGGGTAGCTCTAGCAAACCAAAAAACTATGATCTCTATCATAAGTGTGGAAAGCCTGGACACTTCATCAAAGACTGTCATCTCTTAAAGAAAGAATTCCAATAGAACAACCCTGAAAAAGTAGCAAAAGAGGAACCCGGTTCCTTTCAAGGACTTCAAAAGAAAGAGATATGCTGACAATATGGTAAAATAGGCTCTGCAACATGGGGAGATTCCTCTATTGAGTCTGAATATGAAACTGATGTTGGTGATAGTTCCATGATGGTAGTTGAAGGCAAGGAAAATGAATATGACTCAACTTTTGCTTTGATGGCCCAATCAGATGATGATGAAGACGATGACAACAAGGAGGTAAATTTCAGGGATGTTTAGAGAAATCTAAAATCCTACTCTCCTAAGAAACTCATGTCTTTAGCTAGTGTATTGATTGATGCCTATCATAGTCTTGTGGAGGATAGGGATTCCTTGACCTTAGAACTAGGAGAAGCTAAACAAACTAGAGATGACTTAGTGGCTGTAGTTACTGACTATAAGGAAACCATTAAAAACTTCAAAGAAGAAAGAAATGATCTTTTGGCAGTAATTGCAGACCTAAGGGAAACAATAGAGAGACCAGAGACTAAGTCAAAACCTGAAAGTTCTGGAAAAGGAAAAGAGATAGCCAGTGAGGAACACATTAGGCTTGAAAATGAGTTGAAAGCTGTGAGAACTAGGATGTGTGTTGAAACTAAGAAAAATAAGCACCTCCAAACTGATCTGGAAAGAGTAAAAAAAGATCTTGAAAATTTCTAAAGTGGACCTGGTCTTCAGAAGCTATCACAGCCATGTACACTAATAATGGTGGAAATAGGCAGGGAATAGGGTTCCAAAGGGAGAAAACTCCTTACAACCCTTACAACAAGTACGTCACTGTTTCTGATAACTGGCTTTGGACCCACTGTGGGAACAATGGGCACTTCAAAGAAAATTGTCAGGCCAGGGTTCAACCTGTTCAGAAAAACAAAGTGTTTGTTGAAAAAATGACTACAAAAGAGGGGCCAGGTTCCACTCGCAAAAAGCGCACATTACCTGCATGGACTAAGAGAGCTCTTATTCACCCTCTTGCCTACTACAAGGGACCCAAACTTGCTTGGGTTCCTAAAACTAACTCTTGATCTTCTTGTGTAGGGAACAGTGAAAGGAAGCGGTCAACAATGGTTCATGGATAATGGGTGTTTAAAGCACATGATTGGGAACACCATGGACTTTCTTTCAATAAAATCCCTGCAAGGAGGGAGTGTATCCTTTGGCAATAAGGAAAATAGGTACATTCTTGGAGTTGGAAAAGTCAGGAAGTCACTCACTCATTATATTGAAAATGTGTACTATGTCAATGGCCTTAAGTACAATCTCTTAAGTGTCTCTCAGATCTGTGATAAAGGAAACAAGGTGGAATTCTTGTCCAAGATATGTACAGTCACTGATCTGGTAACTGGTGAAGTGGTACTTGTGGCCAAGAGATACAAGAACATCTATGTTGTTGATTTCGAGTCCTTACAAAGTGGTGATCTGAGTTGTCTGAAAGTTGTTGATGATGCTGCTGAACTGTGGAACGGAAGACTAGGGCACACAAGCTTTTCTCTTCTGAACAAACTAATTCAGAAGGACCTGGTTCATGGTCTACCCATGTCAAAGTTTAAGTTGCAAACAATTTGTGATGCCTGTGCTAGGGGAAAATATGTGAAGTCCTCTTTTAAGTCAAAAAGGGATGTGAGAACCTCAAAGCCACTAGAGCTTTTGCATATGGACCTATGTGGTCCTATGAGAGTGCAAAGCAGAGGAGGAAAAAGATACATTTTTGTAATAGTAGATGACTACTCCAGATTCACATGGACTCTGTTTCTTAGAACTTAAGATGAAACCTTTGAGGTGTTTGTGGCCTTTGTGAAGAAAATCCAGGTGAAGATGGAGTCTAAAGTCGCATGCATTAGGTCAGATCATGGAATAGAATTTGACAATGCCATATTTGATGAGTTCTACAATGAAAATGGCATCACCCAGAACTTCTCAATTCCCAGAACTCCCCAGCAAAATAGAGTAGTGGAAAGGAAGAATAGAACTCTATAAGACATGACAAGAACAATGCTAATCGACAGTGGAATTGCAATGAACTTCTGGGCTGAAGCGGTCAACACCGCCTGCTACTTGGGGAACAGGTGCATGATCAGATCCCTCATGAACAAAACCCCATATGAGTTGCTGAATAGAAGGAAACCCAAGCTGACTCAACTAAGAACATTTGGGTGTAAATGTTATAGTCTCAATAATGGAAAGGATCAGCTTGGTAAATTCGATGCCAAGAGTGATGAAGGAATATTTCTGGGCTACTCTTCTCAAAGCAAAGCGTAAAAGATATATAATAAGCGAACTCAATGTGTTGAGGAAAGTGTTCATGTTATTTTTGATGAGTTTTATCCATCATGTGAGAAGAGTGCTGAAGAAGATCAAGATGGAGAACCCTTACTAGTCCCTAGTGAAGTCATTGACATGACAAATGCAAAGGAAGATATGATGAACCAAGTAAAAGAGCTTAGTGAAGACAATACTGCCTCATCTTCAATGGAACAAGGTACTTCAATTACAACCACTAAAGTTGAAGAAACAGTGGTTGATGCAGTTCAGGGTACTCCACTAGCACCTGAGAGAAGAACACATGAAAACCAGTCAAATGTACCCACATTCTCTCTAAATGAACCTCAGACGTCCAATTGGAGACACAAAAGCTCTCATCCTCTTGACAACATAATTACCCCTCTAGATTTTGGAGTACAAACTAGATCAAAAGCCAGAAATTCACTTGCCTTCTCAACCTTTCTCTCCCAAATAGAACCCAAGAATATCAAGGAAGCCATGAAAGATGCAGATTGGATTACAGCCATGCAAGACGAGTTACATCAGTTTGAAAGGAACAATGTCTGGCACCTGGTACCCAGACCCTAAGATCGAACCATTATAGGAACCGGGTGGGTATTTAGGAACAAGCTTGATGAATATGGAAATACCATAAGGAACAAGGCCAGGTTAGTGGTTCAAGGCTACAATCAGGAGGAAGGGATTGACTATGATGAAACATTTGCTCCGGTCGCTCGCATGGAAGCTATTAGAATTCTTATCACTTTTGCATCTCATATGAAATTCACCTTGTTCCAAATGGATGTTAAAAGTGTATTTATGAATGGACTTCTTAAGGAAGAAGTCTATGTGAAGCAACCTCCAAGGTTTGAATGTCATGAACACCCTGAATATGTGTTTAAATGAGACAAAGCAATGTATGGGCTAAAGCAGGCTCCTCGAGCTTGGTATGAAAGACTGTCAAAGTTCCTCTAGGAAAATGCCTTTAAAAGAGGGAAAATTAACAACAACCTGTTCCTAAAGAAATGGGGAAGGAACCTGCTCATTGTTCTGGTCTATGTTGATGATATCATTTTTGGGGAAACAACTGATTCTCTGTGTAAAGAATTTGCAAAACTCATGGGAAGTGTGTTTGAAATGAGTATGATGGGGGAATTGAACTTCTTCTTGGGTCTTCAAGTAAAACAGTTCCCAAAGGGTACATTCATTTGTCAACAAAAATACATCAGGGAGGTCTTGAAGAGGTTTGACATGGAAGCATCAAAGGTGATAGATACTCCCATTGTTACGGCCACTCGGCTGGACATGGATGAAACTAGGCCTCCTGTGAATCAAACCATGTATAGAGGCATTTTTGGGTCTCTTCTTTATCTTACTTCCAGTAGACCTGATATTGTCTTCAGTGTGGGGCTATGTGCAAGGTTTCAATCAAATCCCAAGGAATCTCATTTGAAGGCAGCCAAAAGAATTCTAAGATATCTTAAAGGAACACGGGACCTGGTCCTTTATTATCCCTCAGGTGATAGTTTTAATCTTATTGGATATGCTGATGCAGACTATGTAAGTTATCTTGTACACAGGAAAAGCAATTCTGGAATGGCTCACTTCCTATGTTCATGTCTCATCTCTTGGGGCACAAGGAAGCAAAACTCAGTGGCTCTTTCAACAGATAAAGTAGAATATGTAGCCGCATCATCCTGTTGTGCACAACTTTTATGGATTAAGCAGCAACTGGGGAACTTTGGGATACTCACTGAGAGTGTGCCCCTTCTATGTGATAACACCAGTGCACTCAACATGGCCAAAAATCCAGTTCAACACAAAAGGACAAAGCATATTGATGTGAGGCATCATTTTCTGAGGGACAATGTGGAGAAAGGGTTGATATGTGTGACGTTCTATAGCATAGAAAACCAAATTGTAGACATCTTCACCAAGGCATTAAGTAGGGAAAATTTCAAAAGAAACAGAGTGAAGCTGGGGCTTTCAAAGCCTAACTGAGAACCTGATTCCTCATTATTTGGCTATGAAAATCACCTTCAGGAAAAACTGGCAAAAAGTGTTTTCTGGCCATGTCTAACTCACTTCAATACTGTTGCAGTTAAACAAGCATGATGAGTATAGAAGCTGTAGATGTAGTTCATGGATGATAAAAGAGGATTAACACTTTCAAATAACAGGTCAAGAACCTGGTTCTTGTACCAAATGTTAGTAGTTATGTGCATTCTTTAATACACGTCATAAAAGGGTACAAAACACAACTGCCATGTAATCCAACTTTTCAAACTATGCTTTCACGTCTCTTCACTACAAATCGTTCCATCTCCCTCTAAAATGTTGCACTTCTCCATGCCCAACCGTTGTTTTAGAACCGGTCCCTATCTCTCTCTTCATAATTATCCATTCTTAATAAAACACCCCTCTGTTCTCCACAAACCATAAGTCCTTCATTAAAACATCCCAAATCATCTTTACTCCATCTTTCCATGGCTAATACAAACTCCGACCTCCCTGCCTTAGTCATACCAATTACTGAAAAATCTATAGAGTCTTTCGTCCCTTTTGAGTCTTTTATAATCACTCCTACTCTCCCTGCTGAAATCACACCTCACTCAAAGTCTCCGTCTCTTTCCATTTTAGAAACCCCTAAAAATTCTGATCTGTCCTCTCTATCTTCTAAGATACCCACTAATCAAAGAACAAGTGGAGAACAAAGTCAAAGGCATGAGGTCACAGAGGGTTCCACCATTGTTGCTGCAAATTTTGTGGTGGCTATAGTGTTGATTGTGGAAGAAAATGTTGTAACCGTCTTTGTGGTGTCTGTTGATGGTGTACTACATGAAATAATCTCTCGGAAAAACGAGGTACAGGGTATGGGGGACGAAAGGGCCATTATAACTGCTGAAAATGTTGCACTAGCAGAAACTACTGCTCTCACATGAGGAACTTGATCCCTCTCCGGAGGACCGGTGCCAGGGTTCTCATTCCTAGGATAGTTCTGCTCTTGCATTTGATGTTCCACATCTGGACATTCAAGCTCTTGAGATAAGGTCCGGTGATGAGGAGGATCTAGATAACCTGGCTCTCGATGCGTTGATAGTTAAGCGAGGGTTGTGTCCACTCCTGAGTCTTCCACCAAATGACCTACTAACAGGTTGCAAGCTAAGGTGGCCTACGACTCTGCCCTTCAAATGAGCAGAAAAAGTGGTAAGAAGCAACGAAGGAAGTTGGTGAAAGATAGTGTGCCCGTAAGTGATAAGGTGATCCCTGTGGTAGAGGTGGAAGAGGAAACACCAGATGAACCTGGTTCATGGGTTAGACGGTCTTAGAAAAAGAAATAGCATGCTTCTGTAGAGAAGATTTAAACCTCTAGCTCCAAGTTGAAGGATGCTGCGAGTGAGTTCTCGATGTCTAATGAGGGCGTGTTAGTCAAATCCAATGGGAAAGAAAATTCAAGTGGTGGGAAGTCCAGCAAACAAAAGTCTGAAACTGTTTAGGAACCTAGTTCTGTGAAAAGGATGAGAAGTGAAGTTAGCCTTGGTTCAGAATGCCTGAGGCACCAAAAGGTCCTGCTGGGTCAAACGTTTGACCCAGCAATCTTTGAGATGGCTGGTATGCGACAAATTCTTGAAATGGTTGAGTTTCAACGATGGGGGTTCAACGTCAAATGATGAAGTAGCTCATTTTATAAAAGAGAATGTTGATCTCAGGGCACAAGTAGAGAACCTGAAAGCAAAACTGCTCTATGAGCAAAAGTCGTCCAATGCCCGAATAGACCTTGTTGTCCAAACACTTGCTGCAGCCTCAAGCCCTCTACTCCTAGTGCCCCCTGAGTACCCCTTCGGTGACTAGTTTCTTGAAATGACCTTTATGTTTTTTTGTTTTTTGGCAAATGTTTTGTTTTCCTTTTTTGATGTGGTTGGGATGAAACAGTACTGCTCCCGTCTTAACAGTCCAATGTTGTCTTTGCTTACATGTTTTGTTTTCCTTTTTTTGATGTGTTTGGGATGAAACAGTACTGCTCCTTCTAAACAGTCCGATGTTGCCTTTGTTTTTTAAGCAAAGGCATATTAAATTTTATTAATATCAATCTATACTCTTTTATTATCTCATTGCTTAAATTCTATAGTTCTCTTCTCTATCATGTTGTGTGCACATATGTGTCATGAGTTAGCTCAGCTAGACTTCTTTATGTTGTTTATCTGTTTGTGTCTTTTTAATGATGACAAAAGGGGGAATAATTAAGTGCAGATATAATGAGAAATAATAAGGAAGGCATAAAGTCATGGGGAACTTGTTGGAACTTGTGGAACTTGTGTTCTCTTGTTACTTAATCTAGTTCTCCATGATCTAAATCCACGTTATCAATGTTAAGTTTGTCAACATCAAAAGTGGGGAAATTGATAGGTTCTTAATATCTTTGCCTTATGTTTTGATGATCTAACAAACTTACTGTCAAGGACGAGATAGGGAACCTGACACACTTGGACTATACTGCAAGTTAACGAATTCCAGCTACTATAGCTTTAGGAGATAGGAACCCAAACAAGGACCCGATACCCTTATGGTTCCCTCATAGCAGTACAAAGTCAATTGAACACAGTTGGAAGCGACGTGACCGCCTACACTGTTTCTGCCTGCACTGCACTGTTTCCAGTAACCACTTATTCCTTGACCAACTAAAGTACTTACATCATTTCAAGTGATGTCATCAAGGTGTATCAACAATGAGTTTATATCAAAACATCACTTGAACATTTCTGTTTCTCATTCAAGCCTTTTGCGAAATAGAGAAATTAATTCTCACGAGCTTAAAGAAAAAAGTTAAACGCTATTACGGACCAGTTCCTAAAGTTAGTATTATGTTGTCCTTAGTTAGCCAAAAGCATTGATTAGGAAGCCTCTTGTAAAATCCGTAAACTCTTTGAGTTTATGTTGTGACTAGGTTTAGTCATAAGTTAAAGTCTTTGTAACTAGAGAGTGACAAAGTGGCTTGTGATAAGAGTATCACAAGTTAGTTAAAGTCTTTGTAACTAGAGAGTGACAAAGTGGCTTCTGGTGAGAGTACCACAATTTAGTTGGGTTGAATTCTTTGTAATGGAGTCATTACAAAGTGGCTTGTAATAGGTGTTTACAAGTTAGTGAAGTTGAAAGCCTACAGGTATAGGTCGTGGTTTTTGTCCCCTTGAGTTGGAATTTTTCCACGTAAAAATCCTGTGTCTCATTTACTTATAGCTTTATTAGCATTCTCAGCATAACCTCATAGAGGACCAGGTACTCTACTGATTGGTGGGCTCATACAAACTAACATTAACCTTATCCAAGGCATCCTGTACTAAATCTATACCAAATAATTGAGCCTCTCCTGGCTCAAACCATCCAACCGGTGATCGACACTGTCTACCATACAACGCCTCATAGGGAGCCATATGGATGCTCGACTAATAACTGTTGTTGTAGGCAAACTCCGCAAACGGCAAGAATTGATCCCAAGAACCTCCAAAGTCAATAACATAGGCACATAGCATATCCTCCAAAATCTGAATAGTACGCTCGGGCTGTCCGTATGTCTGAGGATAAAATGTTGTGCTCAACTCGACTCACGTACCCAACTCACGTGGTACTACCCTCTAGAAATGCGAGGTAAACTGCGTATCTCGATCAGAATTGATAGACATGGGCACACCATGGAGAAGAACGATCTCACAGATATAATCTCTGCCAACCGCTCCGAAGACTTGGAAACTGCCACAGGAATGAAATGCGTTGACTTAGTCATCCTATCCACAATAACCCATACCGCATCAAACATCCTCTGAGTCTATGGGAGTCCAACAACGAAGTCCATGGTGATATGCTCCCACTTCCACTCAGGAATCTCAATCTTCTGAAGCAAACCACCAGGTCTCTAATGCTCATACTTTACTTGCTGACAATTCAAACTACCGGGAACTATTAGCCTCCTCTAGAATCAACTCACGAAGCCCATCCAGATTAGGCACACAAACACGACCTTGCATCCTCAAAACTCCATCATCTCCAAATGAAAACTGCTTGGCATCTCTGTGTCGCACTATGTCGCTAAGGACAAGAAAATGAAGATCATCATACTGCCGCTCCCTGATATGCTCAAACAAGGAAGACCAAGCGACTGTACAGGCTAGAACACGACTAGGCTCAGAATCATCCAACCTCACGAACTGATTGGCCAAAGCCCAAACATCTAAAGTAAGAGGTCTCTCACCGACTGGAATATACGCAAGACTGCCCATACTAGCTGACTTCCTACTCAAAGCATCGGCCAACACATTGGCCTTCCCGGGATGATACAAGATGGTGATATCATAGTCTTTCAATAGCTCCAACCACCTCCTCTACCTCAAATTGAGTTCTTTTTGCTTGAATAAGTATTGAAAACTCTTGTGATCCGTGAACACCTCACACGACATGCCATATAAATAGTTCCTCCAAATCATCAATGCATGAACAATGGCTGCTAGCTCCAAGTCATGAACTGGATAATTCTTCTCGTGAATCTCTAGTTATATCGAAACATATGCAATAACCTAGCCACCCTACATCAATACCGTACCAAGTCCAATACGTGATGTGTCACAATATATTGTATATGGCCCTAAACCTATGGGCAACACCAAAATCGGTGTCGTAGTCAAAGCTGTCTTGAGCTTCTGAAAGCTCACCTGACATTCGTCCGACCACCTGAATGAGGCACCCTTTTGGGTCTAGGCCAGTCCTTGACTGCCTCAATCTTCTCAAGATCCACCTGAATACCCTCTGCTGATACAAAACGACCCAAGAATGCAACTGAACTCAACCAAAACCCAAATTTTGAAAACTTGGCATATAATCGATTGTCTCTCAAAGTTTGAAGAACGATCCGAATATGCTGATTGTTGATACCCAATTTTTTCCTACATATTTTTCAATATGCAAAATACCTTCAAAATAGCATATACGCATATATAAGCATGTCCAAGTGTTTTATTATTTCTTCATAATTTTTAAAGTTTTTTAAATCAATTTATTTCCCCTTTATCCATAAAAACCCCAATAATTATTTCCAAAATCATTATTTTGGTAACTCATTTGTTGGACTTTATATTTATGCTAAAATATAGCTAAGGTAATTTTTGCTTATTTTTACAAATTTATTTAGTATTTTTAAGCTAAATTGCATGTAATTGCAATATTAGCCTCTTTTAAGATTTAATCGCGTTTATATTCATAAAATAAAGTCCTACTTTTTTTTAAATTGTTAATTATATGTTGTAAATCATTTTCATGCTTTTAATTTATTTTCATATATTAATTTACTATTTTTTATAAAATGAATAGGGAAAATGGCTATTTAAAATCTAACCAGATTGGCTTTCAATTTCAGCCTAAATTGAGCCTCAGATCAGACCCAACTTCCCAGCCCAAATGCAACTAAAACTTGACCCCTAACCCAATTTAAATGGCCCAACCTGGATTCCCCACCTAACCCCTTTACCCAAACGACCCCTTACCCCACCTCATTCTTCACCAAATGTCACCCTTTAATTCCATTTCCCTTTCAATTCTCTCTGAAACCCACTTGAAACCTAGCCGCCGCCATCAAATCCCACCTTAATCCACCCTAAACCCTGCCTAATCCATGGCCTCCCATGGTCATTCGAGACATGTATCAGCCTCTTATAGCTCCGGGGTGTTTGTTTTTGTGGTTTCATGGCCATGCCTCGAAGGGATCAGGCCCAGTCCTTGCTCGACTTTAGTTTAGGGCCTTTCTCCAGCCATCCATGACCTTTTTCAGGCCATTCATGGCCTTTCAAGGCAGATCCTTGACTTTCCTGGTTAAATCAGAAACTTTCAAAGTCCTTCTCACCTTTTCTGGGTTTTCCGAAACCCTAATCTTTAAGATCTTTCAGCTTTCTTTCAAATCTAGTTTAGATTTGTACTTGCTAAGAGTTTCTTAAGTGTTTTCTCGAAGGTTCTTCAACTTTTATTTCAAAATGACTCTTCATTTTCTCCGATTAGGGTTTCTCTTAACCTCTCTTTTAAAAATATCTTCTCTAATTCTTGATGTTAATTTATGATTTTACTATGTTCAAACTACTTGTTATGCTTTCTTTCTACTTGAGTCAGCATGTTAAAACCCTAGTTCCCTTTTTGTCTCATCCGAGTTCTGAAACTGCATGTTTAAATGGGTACTTATTCGATTAAGTTCTCCCTTCTTGCTTGACTTATTTGATTCTGGGGTTTACCATCTTTTAAACTTGATTATTGTGGAAAACCCTAGGTCTTTGGTTTGAAACTGCTTGTTTGAATGTATACTTGACTCGATTGAAGGTTCCTTATTTCAGACTCTCTTTTCTTTTATGTGACTTATCTGATTCTGAGTTTACTATCTTTTAACTCGGCTATTGGTGAAACCCTAATTTCTTAAAAGGTTTTCCCCACTTTATACCGTGAGACCTTTATTTGGTTTCTGATTCTCTTTACCTGTTGCTACGTTTTCTTCACTGTTGATTCTATGTGATTACTTGACATACTTGACTACTCTGCTTCGAATATCTTTCTTACTACTGAATCCTAGCTTATTTCTGCTACTATTGTATGTTATTTATTTTGTCAATGTGCTTGGCCTCGCATGCCTGATGCTTCTGTTCACGCTATTTATATACTGAAGTGCAAAATCGTGTTTCTTTCTTGATTTTGATCTGGTGACTGATTGCCAAAGCTTTTCTTTTATGACCCCTAATTTCACTCGCCTATTTAAAATTAATTGATTCCTTTCCGTTTAATGTGATGTTTTACCTTGCTGAATCTTTTCCAAAATAAGCATATCTTTGTACTTAGACTTGATTGTTTACTTCATATTTTTACTGCCCCTTTTATGGTAATAATCAATCTGCCCCCAAACTGATTTTCTTTCCTTAATTAGACATGCTGCTACCCGTTAAACAGTGATTCCTTAATTAAAGGGAACCATTTGGGGTAATTGATTCTGACTTGTGATTGTTTCCATGTTTATGTTAAGACTTTACTTATTACCTTATTCTTCACATGTTTTCAAAACTATAAATACCCACCCTCTTCTCTTTCAAAGACACGAACCATCTGAGTTCAGAACACACACTTCACTCAAAACTCTCTCTTTTCTCTACTACTACTTGAGCTACTGCTTTGTCTAGCCGGCTGAGAGCCAAGTCTAGGTTGTGGAAATTTGCTTACCTTTCCTTACTACACTTTTCTTCTTACTGGTATGTCCTAGTTATTTTTCAAGCATCAATAAAAACATGTTTTCTGTAATTGTTCCAACTTCTCTCCTGCATGTCTGTTTCTGCTTATATTTCTGCAATCAAGTTACATTACTAGCATGTTGAAATGTGTTCCCTTTCCTTTTTAAATTAATGATCTCATATGTGTATGAATCCCAAAACCCACATCCCTTCTTTTTGTTTGTGTTCTCTGGCTGGTTTGTGGGCATGCCAATATCATCTATTGATGTGCATGATCAAACCTGACCCTTTCTGGGGTCATATGCTTCATGCAATGTATTCCCAAAACCCCTGACCCCTTTGTGAAACTAATGATTCTGTATAGATTAAGGTTTACTACTACTATTTTCAAATTACCCTTACCCCTTACTATCCTCAGCGTAGTTTTAAATAAATCTCTATTTCTGCACTTTCACTATACTCTTAGAACCTAGGTTCTGTCCATCTTGTTTGAGCCTTGCCTTGGGACCCTTGAGCTACCTCTAAACTTGGACACATTAAGGTCGGCCCTTCCACACTGCACTCATCTCTATCTGGTTATGCAAACTTAGTTGTAAGCACTGCCCGGGGTCCCTTGAGACCTTTAGAGAATATTGACACACTCAGGTCTGAGAAAGGCTGTGAGAACATTGGCATTTGAGGTGGTTTATTCCAAAACTCAGAGAGGAAGTAAGAATCAGGCTTCCTAAGGTTGTAACTTCTTATTTTGCTTATCTGGTGTAATTCATTCATTCTTGATCTGTAATGATTTGTAACAAATATTGGGGTTGGCTAGTGAAAAGGGATGGGGTAATTATGCATGTTTTAGCTATTAGGAGGGTAGATACCATGCATATAGGATTTGTTTTTAAATTCTGCATGCTTTAATTCTACACTTAGATAACATGCCTCTAAGATCTATTATTAAATTCTGCATGCTTTACTTCCACACTTAGATAACATGCATATAGGATCTGTTTAATAAATTCTATATGCTCAATTAGATACCATGCCTATAGGACTAAAATTAGCTTTTAATACGTAGATACCATGTCTATAGGAATTAGAATCAGCAATAACAGAGAATATGTCCATAGAATCTAAATGGTTATAATCAGACATCATGTCTATAAAACTAGAATCAGTTTGACTCGTACTATTATGAATCGGTTTAAACAACCTACTCCTTTTGTTAATACGGTTTAGATATCATGCCTATAGGATCCAAATCTCCTGTTTAAAATTAACTGCTTTACCATATTCCTAATCAGTAATAGATATCATGCTTATAGGACATCACCAATACACACTTAGGCAAGCCTTAGGTAATAATGGTAAAACTAAATCCTCCTTTGTTTAATTAGCAACTGCTACAACCAGCAGGCAGGCCTGATTCAGGCGTCTTATCTGAGTTATGTAATAAATTGGTCTGCTTCAACAATTGAAACACCCATGCCTTAGTATAAATTCTGACCCTAAATGTGTTTAAGTCATGCTATTTATATGCTTTACTTGAGGAGGTATATATGAGGCTCTTAGTTGTTTATATGTTTACCCTAATATGCATTCCTATGTGTTTTTAATGCTGCCTTAGTCTTTTACCTTTAAAACTCAAGGGTCAGCCTAGAATCCTCCCTCTTATAGGAATAGTAGTCCTAAATTCCTCCGGGACTAATAGGAACGAGACGGGTAATAGCTTGCAATAGAGGTCGAGACCAATCCGCGCTTTAATACCTTAACGGGGTGGGAAGGGTAGATATGAATATGATGACCTATGCGCTAATACCACGTGTTTCCCCTCTTTGAGGAGTGTCATATCGGGTATCGCATTGATGTGATCTATATAACAAATAAATCTAGGACCCCCCTCCCCCTTTTATATTCTCAAATATTTGTAGAACTATAACTCATTTTCAAAAATCGCCTTTAATTGTTTTCAAGCTCTTGTGTGTTCAAATTTAAATCCCCTACTACTTGAGCCCATACTTGTCTACCTGCTAATTCTACAAAATTTACAGAACTGTTTGACTGGGAACCACACTAGTAGATCTTGAGGGGTGCCTAACACCTTCCCCTTAGGATAATTTCAAGCCCTTACCCTATCTCAGGTTATCAAGCAAACTTAGAAATGAACCCTATAGGTGTCCTAATGTACCTTAAATCATTAGTTGGTGACTCTTCAAATGCAAAAACCCAGTTACCAAAAGGAATGAGTTGTCATATACTAAAAAATGTCATAAACCCGATTTTCTGATGCGAAGAGGGGAAAAGGGGGTGCGACAGCGTGGCGGCTCTGCTGGGGAACGAACCTAGAATCTCTGGTTTCGCAGACTGATTTATGTTATGAGAAACTATTATTTTCTCTATTGGGGTATCGCACCACAGTCCACACATGGGCAACCCCCTATATGCTGGTTTATGGTACAGAGGCTGTCATTCCCGCTAAGGTAGAAATTCCTTCACTAAGGATCATACAAGAAGCTAGCTCGATGACGCAGTGTGGGTAAAAAGTCGTTATGAACAACTAGCCCTTATAGACGGAAAGAGAATGAATGCAGTTTGCCATGCTCAACTCTATCAGAACATAATGTCAAGAGCCTTCAACAAAAGAGTCAAGCCAAGACAGTTCACACTAGGGCAGCTGGTGTTAAAGAAAATTTTTCCGTATAAAGATGAAGCCATGGGGAAATTCTCTCCCAACTGGCAGGGTCCATACATGGTTCACCGGGTTCTGACAGGAGGAGCCCTCAAACTTGCAGAGATGGACGGAGAAGTCTGGCCAAAGCCAATTATTTCAGATGCAGTCAAGCGTTACTATGTGTAACCTTTAGGTTTTTTTTATATGATGTAAACTGAACTACGCCTGACCTGATTCCCATTTAAGTGGGCATACGTAGGCAGCCCTATGGGTTCGATCACAATTCAATAAAAATTTAACCTCCCCCTACAATTGGAAACTAGGGCAGAATTTTGAGGAGGACCCTCAAAATTCCGAAGTGATTTCAGCCAATCACCGCACGAGCAATAGTCAGAAGCGTCAACTTATCAAACTGAGGCAGAATTTTGAGGAGGACCCTCAAAATTCTATAGCAAGAGAGGTTGCAACGTCCCGAACCACGTCATAGTCGTCGGTTCATCTAAAAGCTATTTTTAATTTATGTAGTATTTTTACAAAATCATGCATATTACTAAAATTTCTTTGTTTAGCAACGCTATCCCAATGATACATACAATATCATCAGATCAAATCCGAGCAGGTCAAGCAAAGCCAGCGAGGATATGAACTAACATCCCCCTTTATAAAACTCATGATTTTTCTTTGGATGCAGGCACTTGGACTGTGAAATCATCAAACATACTATACACCCAAGGGACAAACATTATTCAGGAATACAACTCTCAAAACCGTTGCACTTACCAGCATTTGCTATCCGCATACACCAGTGATATTCCGTATGTCACAATGTCCCCAGCAATAACAATGTCGTAATATGCTATCAACTAAGAAGGCTCTACTGCCATTTGCCATTTCATTTCTTGCATAAGGCTACCATTCTGCCTTCCGAGACAAAATGATGTCTCCATCTGCGTTTTGCATTGCATAAGGCTACCATTCTGCCTTCAGAGGTTAAGCTCTACCTCTATCTGCATTTGCATTGCATATGGCTACCATACCGCCTTCTGAGACTAAAAGTTGTCTCCATCGACATTTTTTCATTGCATAAGGCTACCATTCTACCTTCCGAGGTTAAGCTCTACCTCCATCTGCATTCGCATCTTTGCATAAGGCTACCTGCCTCCCATTTCTTTTTCAAAACGAAGCACTATCTCAAGCATCGTTTATTTTGTTTCTCTTACGGGCTAAGCTCTGCCCCTCAATTCGCAAGACTAAGCTCTATCTTGTCCGCTCATACTGAATTGCATGGCTGAAATATCGCCACATACTGCATCGTATGGGCTGAAAGATCGCTACATACTACATCTCATGGGCTGAAAGATCGCCTCATACTGCATCACACGGGCTGAAAGATCGCCTCATACTGCATCTGCATGGCTGAAAGATTGCCTCATACTGCATCTCATGGGCTGAAAGATTGCCTCATACTGCATCGGATGGGCTGAAAGATCGCCACATACTACATCTGCATAGCTGAAAGACCGCCACATATTGCATCACATGGGCTGAAGGATCGCCACATACTGCATCTGCATGGCTGAAAGATCGCCTCATACTGCATCTCATGGGCTGAAAGATCGCCACATACTGCATTTCATGGGCTGAAAGATTGCCAAATTATCCGAAGGCGTCATTGTTCGGAGGCACCATCTTCATAGCCCGAGAACACCATATCATGGCCTGAGGACCCCTTTAAATCTTTTGCATATCATTATTCAAAGGCATCATGGTTTGGTGGCACCATTCTCATAGCCCAAGAGCATCATTTCACGGCCTGTGAATCCTTTATTGTAAGCCTCATGGCCTAGGACGTCATGGTCTAAGGACGTCATCCTAACCGTCCGAAGAAAACATTCATGGTCCGACGGGAATTTACATCATGTTTAAATTTACGTTCGATATATGCTTGTATTTTTTCTAATTGCAGGTAAACCAGTGAGCAACGACCATACCGGCCGGAGCGATCTCGCTCCAGTTCCCATAGCCACATTAAACCTAACCAGTCTCACACACCTGCCAATCACTAGGCCCTAGATATTGTGTCCGTTCTTGAAAAGTCTCTATCGGCATACTCCACCGACAGATCTTGAACTATATATGGCCTGATTTTTATAAAACCAGGGATATGTAAGTATCTCAAAATCCAGGGTGCGGCTTATCTTCTTCAAACCGTTTTGCTCGGTCAAAATTGGCCATCGTATCTTTACCCGACAACTCTTTCTTCCTTCCCGGGTAAAGAGAGACAACTGTTGATACCCAATTTTTCCCTATATATTTTTCAATATGAAATATACCTTCAAAATACCATATATATGCATATATAAGCATGTCCAAATGTTTTATTATTTCTTCATAATTTTTAAAGGTTTTTAAATCAATTTATGTCCCCTTTTATCCATAAAAAATACAATAATTATTTCCAAAATCGTTATTTTGGTAATTAAATTGTTGGAATTTTATGTTTATGCTAAAATATAGCTAAGTTGATTTTTGCATATTTTTTACAAATTTATTTAGTATTTTTTAAGCTAAATTGCACGTAATTGCAATATTAGCCTCTTTTAAGATTTAATCGCGTTTATATTCATAAAATCAAGTCCTAATTTTTTAAATTGTTAATTATATGTTATAAATCATTTTAGTTCTTTTAATTTGTTTTTAGAAATTAATTTACTATTTTTTATAAAATGAACGGGGAAAATGGCTATTTAAAATCTTGCCAGATTGGCTTCCAATTTCGGCCTAAATTGAGCCCCAAATCAGACCTAACTTCCCAGCCCAATTGCAACTTCCTAACCCAATTTAAATGACCCAACTCAGATTCCCCACCTACCCCCTTTAATCTCAGTCGTTGATCATTTAGATAAACGACCACTATCCGCCCTTCCATAATTAAACCCAAATGACCCCTTACCCTTCCTCATTCTTCACCAAACGCCGCCCTTGAATTCCCTTTCCCTCTCAATTCTCTCTGAAACCCTCATGAACCCTAGCCGACACCATCTAATCCCACCCTGATCCACCATAAACCCTGCCTAATCCATGGCCTCTCATGGTCATTCGAGACATGTATCAGCCTCCCAAAGCTCCTGGGTAATTATTTCTATGGTTTCATGGCTAGGCCTCGAAGGGATCAGGTCTAGTCCTTGCTCGACTTCCGTTCAAGGGATTTCTCTGGCCATCCCTAACCTTTCTCCAGCCATTCATGGCCTTTCAAGGCAGATCCTTGACTTTCCTGGTTAGATCGGAAACTTTCAAAGTCCTTCTCACCTTTTCTGGGTTTTCTGAAACCCTAATCTTTAAGATCTTTCAGCTTTCTTTCAGATATACTTTAGATCTATACTTTCTATGTGTTTCTTAAGTGTTTTCTCGAAGGTTCTTCAACTTTTCTTTTAAAATGACTCTTCATTTTCTCCGATTAGGGTTTCACTTAACCTCTCTTTTAAAAATATCTTCTCTGATTCTTGATATTGTTTTATTATTTTACTATCTTCAGACTACTTGTTATGCTTTATTTCTATTTGAGTCAGCATGTTAAAACCCTAGTTCCCTTTTTGTCTCATCCAAGTTCTGAAACTGCATGTTTAAATGGGTACTTATTCGATTAAGTTCTTCGTTCTTGCTTGACTTATTTGATTCTGGGTTTTACCATCTTTTAAACTCGATTATTGTGTAAAACCCTAGGTCTTTGGTTCGAGACTGCTTGTTTGAATGTATACTTGACTCGATTGAAGGTTCCTTGTTTCAAACTCTCTTTTCTTTTATGTGACTTATCTGATTCTGAGTTTACTATCTTTTAACTCGGCTATTGGTGAAACCCTAATTTCTTAAAAGGTTTTCCCCACTTGATACCGTGGGACCTTTATTTGGTTTCTGATTCTCTTTACCTGTTGCTACGTTTTCTTCACTGTTGATTCTATGTGATTACTTGACATACTTGACTACTCTGCTTCGAATATCTTTCTCACTACTGAATCCTACCTTATTTCTGCTACTATTGTATGTTGTTTCTTTTGCCAATGTGCTTGGCCTCGCATAACTAATGCTTCTGCTCACTCTATTTATATACAGAAGTGCAGAATCATGTTTCTTCTTTGATTGATCTTGATCTGGTGACTGATTGCAAAAGCTTTTCTTTTGTGACCCCTAATTTCACTCTCCTGTTTAAAATTAATTGATTCCTTTCCCTTTACTGTGATGTTTTACCTTGCTGAATCTTTTCCAAAATAAGCATATCTTTGTACTTAGACTTGATTGTTTATTTCATGTTGTTACTTCCCCTTTTATGGCAATAATTAATCTTCCCCCAAACTGATTTTCTTTTCTTAATTAGACTTGCTGCTACCCATTAAACAATGATTCCTTAATTGAAGGGAATCACTTTGGGTAATTGATTCTGACTTGTGATTGTTTCCATATTTGTGTTAAGATTTTACTTATTACCTTATTCTTCACCTGTTTTCAAAATTATAAATACCCACCCCTTTTTCTTTCAAAGACATGAACCATCTGAGTTCAGAACACATACTTCCCTCAAAACTCTCTCTTTTCTCTACTACTACTTATGCTACTGCTTTGTCTAGCCGGCTGAACGCCAAGGCTAGGTTGTGAAAATTTGCTTACCTTTCCTTTCTGCACATTGCTTCTTACTGGTATGTCCTAGTTAATTTTCAAGCATCAACAACAACATGTTTTCTGTAATTGTTCCAACTTTTCTCCTGTTTGTCTATTTCTGCTTATGTTTCTGCAATCAAGTTACATTACTTGCATGATGAAATGTGTTCCCTTTCCCTTTTAAATTAATGCTCTCCTGTGTGTATGAATCCCAAAACCCACATCCCCCTTTTGTGTTTATATTCTCTGGCTGGTTTATGGGCATGCAAACATCATCTATTGTTGTGCATGACTAAACTTGACCCTTTTTAGGGTCATATGTTTCATGCAATGTATTCCCAAAAGCCCTGACCCCTTTGTGCAACTACTGATTCTGCATAGTTTAAGTTTTACTACTACTATTTTCAAATTACCCTTACCCCTTACTATCCTCAACCCAGATTTAAATAAATCTCTGTTTCTGCACTTCCACTATACTCTTAGAACCTAGGTTCTGCCCCTCTTGTGTGAGCCTTGCCTTGGGACCCTTGAGCTCCCTCTGAACTTGGACACATAAGGGCTGGCCCTTCCACACTACACTTATCTCTATCTGGGTATGCAAACCTAGGTGTAAGCACTACCCGGGGTCCCTTGACACCCTTAGGGAACTTTGACACACTCAGGTTTGAGAAAGGCCGGGAGAACATTGGCATTTGAGGTGGTCTATTCCATAACTCTGAGAGGAAGTCAGAATCAGGCTTCCTATGGTTGTAACTTCTCATTTTGCTTTTCTGGTGTAATTCATTCATTCTTAGTCTGTAATAATTTATAACAAATATTGGGGTTGGCTACTGAAAACGGATGGGGTAATTATGCATATTTTAGCTATTAGGAGGGTAGATACCATGCCTATAGGATCTGTTTTTTAAATTCCGCATGCTTTAATTCTACACTTAGATAAGATGCCTATAGGATCTGTTTTTTAAATTTTGTATGCTTTACTTCCACACTTAGATAACATGATTAAAGGATACTTAGATAACATGTCTATATGATCTGTTTAATAAATTATGCATGCTCAATAGATACCATGCCTATAGGACAAAAATCAACTTTTAATACGTAGATACCATGTCTATAAGAATTAGAATCAGCAATAATAGAGAGCAAGTCTATAGGATCTAAATAGCTATAATCAGACATCATGTCTATAAAATTAAAATCAGTTTAACTTGTACTATTCTGAATCAGTTTAAACAACCTACTCCTTTTGTTAATACGATTTAGATATCATGCCTATAGGATCCAAATCGCCTGTTTAAAATTAACTGCTTTACCGTATTCCTAATAAGTAATAGAGATCATGCTTATAGGACATCACTAATACACACTTAGGCAAGCCTTAGGTAGTAACGATAAAACTAAATCCGCCTTTGTTTAATTAGCAACTGCTACAACCAGCAAGCAGGCCTGATTCGAACTTCTTATCTGAGTTATGTAATAAATTGGTCTGCTTCAACAATTAAAACACCCATGCCTTAGTACTTTAAATTTTGACCCTAAATGTGTTTAAGTCATGCTATTTATATACTTTACTTGAGGAGGTACATATAAGCCTCTTTGTTGTTTATATGTTTCCCCTTATATGCAATCCTATGTGTTTTGAGTGTCGCCTTAGTCTTTTACCTTTAAAACTCAAGATTGATCCTAAAATCGTCCCTCTTATAGGAAAAGTAGTCCTAAATTCCTTCGGGACTGATAGGAATGGGACAGGTAATAGCATGCAATAGAGGTCGAGACCAATCCGCGCTTTAATACCTTAGCAGGGTGGGAAGGGTAGATATGTATATGATGATCGGTGCGCTAATACCATGTGTATCCCCTCTTCTGAGGAGTGTCATACCGAGTATCGCATTGATGTGATCCATATTACAAATAAACCTAGGACCCCTCTCCTTTTATATTCTCAAGTATTTGTAGAACTATAACTCATTTTCAAAATTTTCCTTTTAATTGTTTTCAAACTCTTGTGTGTTTAAACTTAAATCCCCTGCTATTTGAGCCTATACTTGTCTATTTGCTAACTGTACAAAATTCACAGAACTGTTTGGCCGGGAACCACACTAGTGGATCCTGAGGGGTGCCTAACACCTTCCCCTTAGGATAATTTCAAGCTCTTACCCTATATCTGGTTATCAACCAAACTTAGAAATGAATCCTATAGGTGTCCTAATGCACCTTAAATCATTAGGTGACGACTCTTCAAATGCAAAACCCAGTTCCCAAAAGGAATGAGTTGTCTTATACCCAAAATGTCATAAACCCAATTTTCCGATGCAAAGAGGGGAAAAGGGGGTGCGACAGCGTGGCAA